>NC_056728.1:19926150-20226150 GCF_019279795.1 Protopterus annectens
CACAAAGCCTGTATACTGGTCTAAACTAGTCGAGAAAGGCAGGAAAACAAGGATATTTTTTGTTTTTTTTGTTTTTTAGGTTAAAACGTACAGAGAAATGCAGGGAAAACAGTAATAAATCTCTTACACAGGCTAGCTCACTTTAGTGGGTAGCCTCAACAGTTAAATTTAACAAAAAACTTTCGACCACATGTAACTTTAAGTGCAGATAATGTACAATGCAAAAAACAGGTAATAAAGCAGTTTAAACTTGTTCAAAGTAAGAAAAGAAAGGTCTCTCAGGTAAAAACAGCAAAAAAAATACTTAGGTCATGAAAGTAGTCACTTTTCTCAGTTCTCTGCTGCTAGCACCACTCTGCAGGACCACAAGGAGCTGTTTCTGAGTGGTATAGCCAAAAAAAATGCTCAGGGGCGGATTTTAAACAGGGAACTTCAAAAGAGCTGGAAATGGTCCAAAACGACCAATTACTACAAGCTCTTGTGCTGAGGTTACTCCTTCAGGGACAAATAGGCTGCTCAAGGCTCCCCACTCCCACTGGTGAGCAAAGAAACTTCCTTCTATCCAAGTAAGGCAATGGACAACACAGGAACTACACCACAGTCCAGAACACAGCAAAGCCTGTATACTGGTCTAAACTAGTCGAGAAAGGCGGGAAAACAAGGATTTTTTTTTGTTTTTTTTTTGTTTTTTAGGTTAGAAAGTACACATAAATGCAGGAAAAACAGTAATAAATCACTTACACAGGCTAGCTCACTTTAGTGGGTAGCCTCAACAGTTAAATTTAACAACAAACTTTCGACCAAATGTAACTTTAAGTTCAGATAATGTGCAATGCAAAAAACAGGTAATAAAGCAGTTTAAACTTGTTCAAAGTAAGAAAAGGAAGGTCTCTCAGGTAAAAACAGCAAAAAAATACTTAGATCAGGAAAGTAGTCACTTTTCTAAGTTCTCTGCTGTTAGCACCACTCTGCAGGACCACGAGGAGCTGTTTCTGAGTAGTATAGCCAGAAAAAAATGCTCAGGGGCGGATTTTAAACAGGGAACTTCAAAAGAGCTGGAAATGGTCCAAAACGACCAATTACTACAAGCTCTTGTGCTGAGGTCACTCCTTCAGGGAGAAATAGGCTGCTCAAGGCTCCCCACTCCCACTGGTGAGCAAAGAAACTTCCTTCTATCCAAGTAAGGCAATGGACAACACAGGAACTACACCGCAGTCCAGAATACAGCAAAGCCTGTATACTGGTCTAAACTAGTCGAGAAAGGCGGGAAAACAAGGACATTTTTTTTGTTTGTTTTTTAGGTTAAAAAGTACACAGAAATGCAGGAAAAAAGTAATAACTCACTTACACAGGCTAGCTCACTTTAGTGGGTAGCCTCAACAGTTAAATTTAACAACAAACTTTCGACCAAATGTAACTTTAAGTGCAGATAATGTATAATGCAAAAAACAGGTAATAAAGCAGTTTAAACTTGTTCAAAGTAAGAAAAGAAAGGTCTCTCAGGTAAAAACAGCAAAAAAATACTTAGATCAGGAAAGTATTTGCTTTTCTCAGTTCTCTGCTGCTAGCACCACTCTGCAGGACCACAAGGAGCTGTTTCTGAGCAGTATAGCCAAAAAAATGCTCAGGGGCGGATTTTAAACAGGGAACTTCAAAAGAGCTGGAAATGGTCCAAAACGACCAATTATTACAAGCTCTTGTGCTGAGGTCACTCCTTCAGGGACAAATAGGCTGCTCAAGGCTCCCCACTCCCACTGGTGAGCAAAGAAACTTCCTTCTATCCAAGTAAGGCAATGGACAATACAGGAACTACACCACAGTCCAGAATACAGCAAAGCCTGTATACTGGTCTAAACTAGTCGAGAGAGGCAGGAAAACAAGGATTTTTTTTGGGGGGTTTTTTGTTTTTTAGGTTAAAAAGTACACAGAAATGCAGGAAAAAGAGTAATAAATCACTTACACAGGCTAGCTCACTTTAGTGGGTAGGCTCAACAGTTAAATTTAACAACAAACTTTCGACCAAATGTAACTTTAAGTGCAGATAATGTACAATGCAAAAAACAGGTAATAAAGCAGTTTAAACTTGTTCAAAGTAAGAAAAGGAAGGTCTCTCAGGTAAAAACAGCAAAGAAATACTTAGATCAGGAAAGTAGTTGCTTTTCCTCAGTTCTCTGCTGCTAGCACCACTCTGCAGGACCACGAGGAGCTGTTTCTGAGTAGTATAGCCAGAAAAAAAAGCCCAGGGGCGGATTTTAAACAGGGAACTTCAAAAGAGCTGGAAATGGTCCAAAACGACCAATGACTACAAGTTCTTGTGCTGAGGTCACTCCTTCAGGGACAGATAGGCTGCTGAAGGCTCCCCACTCCCACTGGTGAGCAAAGAAACTTCCTTCTATCCAAGTAAGGGAATGGACAACACAGGAACTACACCACAGTCCAGAATACATCAAAGCCTGTATACTGGTCTAAACTAGTCGAGAAAGGCAGGAAAACAAGGATATTTTTTGTTTTTTTTGTTTTTTAGGTTAAAACGTACACAAAAATGCAGGGAAAACAGTAATAAATCTCTTACACAGGCTAGCTCACTTTAGTGGGTAGCCTCAACAGTTAAATTTAACAAAAAACTTTCGACCACATGTAACTTTAAGTGCAGATAATGTACAATGCAAAAAACAGGTAATAAAGCAGTTTAAACTTGTTCAAAGTAAGAAAAGGAAGGTCTCTCAGGTAAAAACAGCAAAAAAAAAATACTTAGATCAGGAAAGTAGTCGCTTTTCTCAGTTCTCTGCTGCTAGCACCACTCTGCAGGACCACAAGGAGCTGTTTCTGTGTGGTATAGCCAAAAAAAAATGCTCAGGGGGCGGATTTTAAACAGGGAACTTCAAAAGAGCTGGAAATGGTCCAAAACGACCAATTACTACAAGCTCTTGTGCTGAGGTCACTCCTTCAGGGGCAGATAGGCTGCTCAAGGCTCCCCACTCCCACTGGTGATCAAAGGAACTTCCTTCTATCCAAGTAAGGCAATGGACAACACAGGAACTACACCACAGTCCAGAACACAGCAAAGCCTGTATACTGGTCTAAACTAGTCGAGAAAGGCGGGAAAACAAGGATTTTTTTTGTTTTTTAGGTTAGAAAGTACACATAAATGCAGGAAAAACAGTAATAAATCACTTAAACAGGCTAGCTCACTTTAGTGGGTAGCCTCAACAGTTAAATTTAACAACAAACTTTCGACCAAATGTAACTTTAAGTGCAGATAATGTACAATGCAAAAAACAGGTAATAAAGCAGTTTAAACTTGTTCAAAGTAAGAAAAGGAAGGTCTCTCAGGTAAAAACAGCAAAAACATACTTAGATTAGGAAAGTAGTTGCTTTTCTCAGTTCTCTGCTGCTAGCACCCATCTGCAGTACCACAAGGAGCTGTTTCTGAGTAGTATAGCCAGAAAAAAACACTCAGGGGTGGATTTTAAACAGGGAACCTCAAAAGAGCTGGAAATGGTCCAAAACGACCAACTACTACAAGCTCTTGTGCTGAGGTCACCCCTTCAGGGGCAGATAGACTGCTCAAGGCTCCCCACTCCCACTGGTGAGCAAAGAAGCTTCCTTCTATCCAAGTAAGGCAATGGACAACACAGGAACTACACCACAGTCCAGAATAAAGCAAAGCCTGTATACTGGTCTAAACTAGTCGAGAAAGGCGGGAAAACAAGGATATTTTTTTTTTTTTTTAGGTTAAAAAGTACACAGAAATGCAGGAAAAACAGTAATAAATCACTTACACGGGCTAGCTCACTTTAGTGGGTAGCCTCAACAGTTAAATTTAACAACAAACTTTCGACCAAATGTAACTTTAAGTGCAGATAATGTACAATGCAAAAAAACAGGTAAGAAAGCAGTTTAAACTTGTTCAAAGTAAGAAAAAGAAGGTCTCTCAGGTAAAAACAGCAAAAAAAACTTAGATCAGGAAAGTAGTCACTTTTCTAAGTTCTCTGCTGTTAGCACCACTCTGCAGGACCACGAGGAGCTGTTTCTGGGTAGTATAGCCAGAACAAAATGCTCAGGGGCGGATTTTAAACAGGGAACTTCAAAAGAGCTGGAAATGGTCCAAAACGACCAATTACTACAAGCTCTTGTGCTGAGGTCACTCCTTCAGGGACAGATATGCTGCTCAAGGCTCCCCACTCCCACTGGTGAGCAAAGAAACTTCCTTCTATCCAAGTAAGGCAATGGACAACACAGGAACTACACCACAGTCCAGAATACATCAAATCCTGTATACTGGTCTAAACTAGTCGAGAAAGGCGGGAAAACAAGGATATTTTTTGGGTTTTTTTGGTTAAAACGTACACAAAAATGCAGGAAAAACAGTAATAAATCTCTTACACAAGCTAGCTCACTTTAGTGGGTAGCCTCAACACTTAAATTTAACAACAAACTTTCGACCAAATGTAACTTTAAGTGCAGATCATGTACAATGCAAAAAACAGGTAATAAAGCAGTTTAAACTTGTTCAAAGTAAGAAAAGGAAGGTCTCTCAGGTAAAAACAGCAAAAAAAATACTTAGATCAGGAAAGTAGTCGCTTTTCTCAGTTCTCTGCTGCTAGCACCACTCTGCAGGACCACAAGGAGCTGTTTCTGAGCAGTATAGCCAAAAAAATGCTCAGGGGCGGATTTTAAACAGGGAACTTCAAAAGAGCTGGAAATGGTCCAAAACGACCAATTATTACAAGCTCTTGTGCTGAGGTCACTCCTTCAGGGACAAATAGGCTGCTCAAGGCTCCCCACTCCCACTGGTGAGCAAAGAAACTTCCTTCTATCCAAGTAAGGCAATGGACAACACAGGAACTACACCACAGTCCAGAATACAGCAAAGCCTGTATACTGGTCTAAACTAGTCGAGAGAGGCAGGAAAACAAGGATTTTTTTGTTTTTTTTTTTGTTTTTTAGGTTAAAAAGCACACAGAAATGCAGGAAAAAAGTAATAACTCACTTACACAGGCTAGCTCACTTTAGTGGGTAGCCTCAACAGTTAAATTTAACAACAAACTTTCGACCAAATGTAACTTTAAGTGCAGATAATGTATAATGCAAAAAACAGGTAATAAAGCAGTTTAAACTTGTTCAAAGTAAGAAAAGAAATGTCTCTCAGGTAAAAACAGCAAAAAAATACTTAGATCAGGAAAGTAGTTGCTTTTCTCAGTTCTCTGCTGCTAGCACCACTCTGCAGGACCACAAGGAGCTGTTTCTGAGCAGTATAGCCAAAAAAATGCTCAGGGGCGGATTTTAAACAGGGAACTTCAAAAGAGCTGGAAATGGTCCAAAACAACCAATTATTACAAGCTCTTGTGCTGAGGTCACTCCTTCAGGGACAAATAGGCTGCTCAAGGCTCCCCACTCCCACTGGTGAGCAAAGAAACTTCCTTCTATCCAAGTAAGGCAATGGACAACACAGGAACTACACCACAGTCCAGAATACAGCAAAGCCTGTAGACTGGTATAAACTAGTCGAGAGAGGCAGGAAAACAAGGATTTTTTGGGGTTTTTTTTTTTGTTTTTTAGGTTAAAAAGTACACAGAAATGCAGGAAAAAGAGTAATAAATCACTTACACAGGCTAGCTCACTTTAGTGGGTAGCCTCAACAGTTAAATTTAACAACAAACTTTCGACCAAATGTAACTTTAAGGGCAGATAATGTACAATGCAAAAAACAGGTAATAAAGCAGTTTAAACTTGTTCAAAGTAAGAAAAGGAAGGTCTCTCAGGTAAAAACAGCAAAAAAATACTTAGATCCGGAAAGTAGTTGCTTTTCCTCAGTTCTCTGCTGCTAGCACCACTCTGCAGGACCACGAGGAGCTGTTTCTGAGTAGTATAGCCAGAAAAAAAAGCTCAGGGGTGGATTTTAAACAGGGAACTGTTTAAACTTTAAACTGTTTAAACTTGTTCAAAGTAAGAAAAGGAAGGTCTCTCAGGTAAAAACAGCAAAAACATACTTAGATTAGGAAAGTAGTTGCTTTTCTCAGTTCTCTGCTGCTAGCACCCATCTGCAGTACCACAAGGAGCTGTTTCTGAGTAGTATAGCCAGAAAAAAACACTCAGGGGTGGATTTTAAACAGGGAACCTCAAAAGAGCTGGAAATGGTCCAAAACGACCAACTACTACAAGCTCTTGTGCTGAGGTCACTCCTTCAGGGGCAGATAGACTGCTCAAGGCTCCCCACTCCCACTGGTGAGCAAAGAAGCTTCCTTCTATCCAAGTAAGGCAATGGACAACACAGGAACTACACCACAGTCCAGAATACAGCAAAGCCTGTATACTGGTCTAAACTAGTCGAGAAAGGCGGGAAAACAAGGATATATTTTTTTTTTTTTTTAGGTTAAAAAGTACACAGAAATGCAGGAAAAACAGTAATAAATCACTTACACGGGCTAGCTCACTTTAGTGGGTAGCCTCAACAGTTAAATTTAACAACAAACTTTCGACCAAATGTAACTTTAAGTGCAGATAATGTACAATGCAAAAAACAGGTAATAAAGCAGTTTAAACTTGTTCAAAGTAAGAAAAAGAAGGTCTCTCAGGTAAAAACAGCAAAAAAAACTTAGATCAGGAAAGTAGTCACTTTTCTAAGTTCTCTGCTGTTAGCACCACTCTGCAGGACCACGAGGAGCTGTTTCTGAGTAGTATAGCCAGAAAAAAATGCTCAGGGGCGGATTTTAAACAGGGAACTTCAAAAGAGCTGGAAATGGTCCAAAACGACCAATTACTACAAGCTCTTGTGCTGAGGTCACTCCTTCAGGGACAGATATGCTGCTCAAGGCTCCCCACTCCCACTGGTGAGCAAAGAAACTTCCTTCTATCCAAGTAAGGCAATGGACAACACAGGAACTACACCACAGTCCAGAATACATCAAATCCTGTATACTGGTCTAAACTAGTCGAGAAAGGCGGGAAAACAAGGATATTTTTTGGGTTTTTTTGTTTTTTAGGTTAAAACGTACACAAAAATGCAGGAAAAACAGTAATAAATCTCTTACACAGGCTAGCTCACTTTAGTGGGTAGCCTCAACAGTTAAATTTAACAACAAACTTTCGACCAAATGTAACTTTAAGTGCAGATCATGTACAATGCAAAAAACAGGTAATAAAGCAGTTTAAACTTGTTCAAAGTAAGAAAAGGAAGGTCTCTCAGGTAAAAACAGCAAAAAAATACTTAGATCAGGAAAGTAGTCACTTTTCTAAGTTCTCTGCTGTTAGCACCACTCTGCAGGACCACGAGGAGCTGTTTCTGAGTAGTATAGCCAGAAAAAAATGCTCAGGGGCGGATTTTAAACAGGGAACTTCAAAAGAGCTGGAAATGGTCCAAAACGACCAATTACTACAAGCTCTTGTGCTGAGGTCACTCCTTCAGGGACAGATACGCTGCTCAAGGCTCCCCACTCCCACTGGTGAGCAAAGAAACTTCCTTCTATCCAAGTAAGGCAATGGACAACACAGGAACTACACCACAGTCCAGAATACAGCAAAGCCTGTATACTGGACTAAACTAGTCGAGAGAGGCAGGAAAACAAGGATTTTTTTTTTTTAGGTTAAAAAGTACACAGAAATGCAGGAAAAACAGTAATAAATCACTTACACAGGCTAGCTCACTTTAGTGGGTAGCCTCAACAGTTAAATTTAACAACAACCTTTCAACCAAATGCAACTTTAAGTGCAGATAATGTACAATGCAAAAAACAGGTAATAAAGCAGTTTAAACTTGTTCAAAGTAAGAAAAGGAAGGTCACTCAGGTAAAAACAGCAAAAAAATACTTAGATCAGGAAAGTAGTTGCTTTTCTCAGTTCTCTGCTGCTAGCACCCCTGTGCAGTACCACGAGGAGCTGTTTCTGAGTAGTATAGCAAGAAAAAAACACTCAGGGGTGGATTTTAAACAGGGAACCTCAAAAGAGCTGGAAATGGTCCAAAACGACCAATTACTACAAGCTCTTGTGCTGAGGTCACTCCTTCAGGGGCAGATAGGCTGCTCAAGGCTCCCCACTCCCACTGGTGAGCAAAAAAGCTTCCTTCTATCCAAGTAAGGCAATGGACAACACAGGAACTACACCACAGTCCAGAATACAGCAAAGCCTGTATACTGGTCTAAACTAGTCGAGAAAGGCGGGAAAACAAGGATATATTTTTTTTTTTTTTTTTTTTTTTTTTAGGTTAAAAAGTACACAGAAATGCAGGAAAAACAGTAATA
This sequence comes from Protopterus annectens, assembly GCF_019279795.1. Classification (NCBI taxonomy): domain Eukaryota; kingdom Metazoa; phylum Chordata; order Ceratodontiformes; family Protopteridae; genus Protopterus; species Protopterus annectens. The sequence goes on from NC_056728.1 coordinate 19,934,391, forward strand.
AATCACTTACACGGGCTAGCTCACTTTAGTGGGTAGCCTCAACAGTTAAATTTAACAACAAACTTTCGACCAAATGTAACTTTAAGTGCAGATAATGTACAATGCAAAAAACAGGTAATAAAGCAGTTTAAACTTGTTCAAAGTAAGAAAAGGAAGGTCTCTCAGGTAAAAACAGCAAAAAAATACTTAGATCAGGAAAGTAGTCGCTTTTCTCAGTTCTCTGCTGCTAGCACCACTCTGCAGGACAACAAGGAGCTGTTTCTGAGTAGTATAGCCAAAAAAAAATGCTCAGGGGCGGATTTTAAACAGGGAACTTCAAAAGAGCTGGAAATGGTCCAAAACGACCAATTACTACAAGCTCTTGTGCTGAGGTCACTCCTTCAGGGAGAAATAGGCTGCTCAAGGCTCCCCACTCCCACTGGTGAGCAAAGAAACTTCCTTCTATCCAAGTAAGGCAATGGACAACACAGGAACTACACCACAGTCCAGAATACAGCAAAGCCTGTATACTGGTCTAAACTAGTCGAGAAAGGCGGGAAAACAAGGATTTTTTTTTTTTTTTTTTTTAGGTTATAAAGTACACAGAAATGCAGGAAAAACAACAATAAATCACTTACACAGGCTAGCTCACTTTAGTGGGTAGCCTCAACAGTTAAATTTAACAACAAACTTTCGACCAAATGTAACTTTAAGTGCAGATAATGTACAATGCAAAAAACAGGTAATAAAGCAGTTTAAACTTGTTCAAAGTAAGAAAAGGAAGGTCTCTCAGGTAAAAACAGCATAAAAATACTTAGATCAGGAAAGTAGTCGCTTTTCTCAGTTCTCTGCTGCTAGCACCACTCTGCAGGACCACGAGGAGCTGTTTCTGAGTAGCATAGCCAGAAAAAAATGCGCAGGGGCAGATTTTAAAGAGGGAACTTCAAAAGAGCTGGCAATGTTCCAAAACGACCAATTACTACAAGCCCTTGTGCTGAGGTCACTCCTTCAGGGACAGATAGGCTGCTCAAGGCTCCCCACTCCCACTGGTGAGCAAAGAAACTTCCTTCTATCCAAGTAAGGCAATGGTCAACACAGGAACTACACCACAGTCCAGAATACAGCAAAGCCTGTATACTGGTCTAAACTAGTCAAGAAAGGCGGGAAAACAAGGATTTTTTTTTTGTTTTTTAGGTTAAAAAGTACACAGAAATGCAGGAAAAACAGTAATAAATCACTTACACAAGCTAGCTCACTTTAGTGGGTAGCCTCAACAGTTAAATTTAACAACAAACTTTTGACCAAATGTAACTTTAAGTGCAGATAATGTACAATGCAAAAAAACAGGTAATAAAGCAGTTTAAACTTGTTCAAAGTAAGAAAAGGAAGGTCTCTCAGGTAAAAACAGCAAAAAAATACTTAGATCAGGAAATTAGTCGCTTTTCTCAGTTCTCTGCTGCTAGCACCACTCTGCAGGACCACGAGGAGCTGTTTCTGAGTAGTTTTGAAATTATTTATTGTGGTCTCATTTTTTTATATCACAAAAACCTGGCATTTTAACAATTGAGTGTACACTTTTTATACTCACTGTATTTATCCCAGATACTACCTCATCCATGGAACAGGCTCCCATCCATGTGAAGCAGAGTTTCTCCCTAATCCAATTCAAGTGCAGCTTGGACAACTGGACAATTGGATGGTAAACTGGAAATTCATCCCTGGTTTGGCACATATGTCTCTGATGCAACCAGCTAACCTGTAAATGGTTCACCTCCCATGCCCATGCTTACACTTACCAAGGGTATCAGAAATCATCAGAGATTTGGGATGCATGGTTTGGCTTAAAAAGGCCCTTGTGGTCATTAGCCTAGTAAACACTTATGAACCTACGAAGGCAGTTGGAAGAGATCGCCCACTGAAACACCCTCATTACCTCTCAACATAAGGGGTTAGAGCAGGGTCCCCCTATTTGTTGATGAACTGGACCACTGACATGTAGCCTGTCTGTACTGCAATCATCCCCAGAGGAAGAATGTCTTGAAAGGCCTGCAACACTAGGAGAACTACCCTCATCTCTAGGACGCTGATGTGAAGGTTGGCTTATAAGGGGACCCATGAGTCTTGGACTATCTGTCCCAAGTAATGGCCCTCCCAGCTAGGAAGTGGCCATGGTCATCATGGCCTTGGGCAAACAGACATTTGGTGCATGAATCCACCAGGGGACATGTTGCTTGTAGATCTTTGTGATTCAAATGGGAAAGGTCATGGGATGTCAATTCATAGACCACTGTACTGCCAGTGTCCACTGTGGCATCCTCATATAAAATCTTGCCAGATGTAGAAGGGTTCTGGAGGACACCACTGAACTGAAAAGCTGAAGAACCAACCTGGCCAGTGATGGTTTGATAGAAGATATCAGGTCATTGCCTAATGCTGTAACATAGACTGTCTGGATTCAGGCAGTCTTGTCACTTGAGCAAATTTATCCAGATTAAGCACCTATGAATTACAGGACTTGAGTGGGGGAAAGATGAGATTTGTCGTAGTTGACTGTGATGCTCAGGTGTAGACATAGTTGGAACAGGAAGTCCCTGGTATGGGTTACTAGATGCCTGGTGAAAGCAGTGAGGAACCAGTTGTTGAGGTAAGGAAATACCCGGAATCCCGGTAATCTCAGGTGAGCTGCAATCAAGGCTAAACACTTGGTGGACACCCAGGGGACTATGGTGAGACCAAAGGGCAAAGACCTGAATTGAAAGTGACTCATACCCAGCCAGAAGTGAAGGTATCTCCTGGACCATCTCTCTATTTTTATGTGATAGTACGCATCATGGAGATCTATCAAGCACATCCAATCATCCTTCTGCATAAGAGTGAGAACAGACTGAACTGTGATCCTTTGGAAGTTCAAGTGCCTAACATATTGGTTGAGTAGCTTAGGTCCAACATTGACCTGAGGTCCCTGGTTTTCTTCTGCACCAAAAAAGAATCTCAAATAAGTTCCGAACCCTTGCAGGTCTGGTGGGATATCTTGGATGACTCTTTATTAGCAGCTTTTCTATTTCTAAGGCTGCTTCCTTTCTATGATGGGGCTGGGACATCGGGATTTTTTCCTTGAATGTGTGAGGACAGGTAGGGGGAGGGAATGTAATACCACTGATAATTATTTTCTGCACCCAGACATTTTTGGTGATGGATATCCAGGCTTCTGGGTGCAGAAATAACTGCCCTCCTGACTACAACCCAGTGAAGCAGTTGGGCAACCATTCAGGAATGCTGAAAAGGCATCTCAGAAAAAGGACCTCCGAATTCTTGGTTTTGTGGGCTGCCTCTGCCTCATGGGTGATGGTTTCCATTACAGTTTTCCCTTTTGCTGCTGGGGGATCTATCTCCATAGGAGATTTTCGGAACATCTTTCTACCTCCTTTCTGGATCTATAAGAAGGTCCTCTGAGGGATGGAAAAACATATCACTACAGCAGACAGAGTTTTCACATCCTGCTCACACCTGAAGAGGGTCTCTTTAACCTTCAGTCCAAATAAGGTAGATCAAAGGATGCACTGATGAAGGATGTCTTGAAGGGCTCCACAAAGTCACAAAGTCGCATCCAAGCAGGCCTTCTAAAAGTAATGCCTGAACCTGCTACTCTCGAAACACCCTTTGCAGAGTGGGAGATCAGCCACATGGAGGCATTTGACAGGGAATGAAGGGTGACCAGTTGCAAAGAGACATTCTTTTTATCCTCCACAGATATGGACCATGACTGGGATGTGGAAAGTTCCTTAGTCAAATCCCTCTGGAACATGTTAAAGTGTACCAGATAATTCAGTGACCACAGGGCAAAGGTCTCTGAAGCAAACATTTGCTTTCTGAATCTGTCCAAGGACCTATACTCCCTACCGAGGGGGTGGGAAGAAGGACTTTCCTTGGCAAGTTCCTTTTTGGAAGCTGCCTCAACCACCATGACATCAACTGAGGGACCTCTGTGCCAGTGTGCACAACCCTTGGATGCAACTAATTATCTGACAGCTTTCTAGGGATGGGTTCTATCCTATCTGGATCCTTCCAAGCCCAATGTGAAATGAGATCCACCATTTCATCTGCCAGAGGGCCACCCAGGATGTGGCTAAGCCAGTTCCAAAAGCCTCAAGAAACAGCGACACCTCCTGGAAAGGGGCTTCAGAAGACCAACCACCTTTTTCCCTCAGAAGCTCAAGAATCCCTCCGAATGTGATGTCCTCAAGGTGTGATCTGGGGAACCCCTCCCCTTCATTGAAGGTGATGTTTTCTGTCAGGGATTCCTGAGGGAAATCCATGTGCGTCTTCTTGCACTTATGTTTCCAGGTAGCTTCCACAGGGGGATGGTCTGAGGAAGACCCAAAAGTTTGTAAGGAGTCTTGCATAAGGAGTTTCTCAAGGTTTGACTGGACCGGCTGCCCCAGTGGAACAGCATGAGCAGACTCAGGACCCAGGGTAGACAGTTGTGGAATGGAGGACCCAAGTGGGGCAAGGATGTCTTATCTCCAGGCATGTGGAGAACTCTCGCCACTGCCTTGAAGGCAAAAGCCAATAGAAAACCCAAGACTACCCCTGTAGGAGACAAAGCCACCTGACTAGGGAAACTTATGGAGTCCCTGTGACTCTACTTTGATGCAGAAGTCACAGCCAAGCTGTCTAAAGCTGAAGCTCCTAGTGAAAGGGACAGCTCTGAAAGCCTCAGAGCTGAGCCCTTACCCCCAGATCTGGCCAAAAGCTACAGTTCCAAGATCCCTCCAGCTCTGACAAGGTCAGCACCGGGTACATCAGATAGGACACTAAAGTTTTACAAAGGCCAAGCCTTCGGATCTGACACGGACAATCCCAAGAGTCTCAGATTCAATACCTCTGAAGGCAAGGGATGGATCAAAGTGAGAGTAATTAAAGGTGTTTGGGTGGTCCAAAGCTCACAGGTCCAATGAGAGACAGACAGGAGTGCTCCCAACTGATTTTGAGTCTTGAGAAATTTTCTCATCATTCTGTCCACATCTGCTTCAGATAGACTCCTGGTAGATATGAAGGATGAAGAGATGGATGGAGGTTTAGAAGCTCTACATGGTGTTTCCAGTAGAAATGAAGAGTGTAGCCTTGACAAAATCAGTTCTGGAGAATGGATATATTTTTGAAACAGATGGAAGTTGATTAGGTGGTTTAACAACACATTTGCATGAAATAGCAAATGTTACAAGACTCAGAATTATTACGTTCTGTGCACATGTTTATCCCAAACACTGTCTGTTATTCTTTAGGAAACACAACCACAAATAAATCTAAGGAATGCACCTCTAGGTTTCAGAAAAAAAGACAACAGAATAATATGCATGACATTAGAAATGTGCTTAACCTCATTAATAATTGAACAATTTGAACAGAACATGGAAATTAATATTTTATTTATTTATTTACTGCCATTTAATTACCAGGAATATCCAAATGGGTAGGAGCCCATTTTTAGTGAAGGCCCAGGGAGAAAAGCTCCAAACCATTTTACAAATAATAATTACAGTTTTTAAAAAATAATATAAAAACAGTTAAAATAATTACACCAAATTAGACATAATATGAAAACATTGGTTAAGAGTAGATACCAGTTATATGATGATTTAGCAGTCAGAGAAATTTTAGCTCGTTTATAGAGAAATTAAAGGTATGTTAGTATAATACAAACAGGAAATGCAATATAAAGTTACAAAAAAGCATCATCATCATCATCAGTCCTTTTTTCCCCAATTTCTACATGGGGTCAGGATATTGTGTTAACTGTGGCCTCCTCTCTCTCTATTCAGTGCCACACTCCTGCTTCTTCAACCCTCATGCCTGACCATTGCAGATCTGTCATACAATCCACCTCTTTGCTGGCTGTCCTCATTTCCTCTTACCTTCTTCCTGTCTGTCCCAAATCTTCTTCACCAGATCGTCTTCTGCTTTTCTGCACATGTCCAAACCACCATAATCTGTTCTCTTTGATCTTTTCTGCACTTGGAGCTACTTTGGCTTCTACTCATGTCCTTATTTCTTCATCTGTCCTACAGTGTGCATCCTACCACCCTTCTCGGGCACTTTATTTCCATCACCTCTAGCTTCTTCATCTGCTCTGTCTTTATTCCCAGGTTTCTATATCATACAGTAGTACTGGTCACACCACTGTCTTGACACTTTATTTTTCAGCCTCTTTGGCATTCTTCTGTCATATACTACACCTGAGACTCTATGTCAGTTGACTGCAGCCCCTCTGATTCTAGCTTTAACCTTTTCATTCAGACGTCCCTTCTCCTCAACCACTCCTCCCAGATACTTGAAGCTATTTACCTGTCCCACTATCTTCCCTTCTATCTCAATTTTCAGCTTCTTCTGATTTCCCCAATTTCCTGCCATTACCACTGTTTTATCTGTGCTTAGTCTCATACCATGTGCCTTAAGTTTTGCATTCCATTTCCCTACTCTTTGCTAAAGTTCTTAGTCAGAGTCTGCCTGTAATGCCACATTGTCTGCATACAGCAACTTTGTTGATCTGTAACCTCCAATCTGTTTGCTAAGGTAGTCCATCACCAGTATGAACAGCAGTGGGATCAGAGCTAAACCCTGATGTACACCCACTCCCACTGGGAACCCCTATGTGAGGCCAAACACTGTTCATACTTGAGTCATTGGGTCCTTGTACATAGCCTGTACTAATCCTACCAATGTTTCTGGGACTTTGAACCACTGCACTACTGCCCAGATCAGCTTTCTTGGGACCATATTATATGCTTTCACCAAGTGTAGGAATGCCCAGTTGGACTCTTTCCTCATCTGTAACTTCTTCTCAACTATCTGTCTCACTGAAAACATCGGGTCAGTTGTGCTGCATCCTGATCTGAATTTGAACTTCTCATCTTCCAGCAGGTTATTGTATATTTATAGAAAAACATGGGGAAGAAATGGATACAAGTAAGAAAGTGAGTGAAGAAGGGAGAATGAGATGTAAGGTATGAATAGTTATTTGCCCACATTTAGGGATATCATTTATCCTTGTGTTGAGCATGAACAGAGCCAGCTTTTGTCTAAGAAGTCTTTCAGAATGGTTTTGAAGGATGAGCGGAAAGGTCTTGACCTGATGGATAGAAATAAAGAGTTCCAAGCAGCATGGTACCAGATATTGTCTTTATCTTGATTGCATTTAAATATTATCAACTAGCACACCTAAATTATATCATACTACTTACCTATCTATAAAAGGAAAATGGCACAGCATATTCTAGTGCAAAAAAGACAAGAGAAAAGTGTTGCAAAGAATAACATTTATAGAATAATGTAATACTGAATGTGACTGTTCCCCAGAAAGATAAGATGATATATGGGATTACTTGGAAAATCTACTAATAACTTGCACAGTCAATCCATAAAAATGTTCATCTACCAGGAATGTCAGGTATGATAGGGTACCATCTTACATGTAATAGAAGAGGTGTGTACAAGACCCCCAGTATAACAATAGTCTGGTGTTTTAAATTAAAATCTCTGCAGGGAGTTGCATTAGTTTTTACCACAACACCTACTGCTTACATCTTAAACTCAATGTAAATAATAATTAAGGAAAGAAATCTGAAAGGCAGAATGAATACACTGCAAATCAAATAACACGTTTTTGGTTCTTACAAGAAAAATATAAGCAAGATTAAGCTGGTCATTTCTTCCTGTGTTTCAAAAGCAAATCATTTCTCAGCTGTTATCAGCAAAATGCATCATCTTTATGTCAGTATGGTCATGGTAAAGCAAACCTTTCTATGTCATCATCAGCAGGATGATCTCGCACTGTATTTGGTACTGAAATTCAGTGTGCAGACTGGTATCCTTGAATACTTATAGTAGTCTCAGCATGCGTATATGTCAGTCTACTAAAATGTATTTACTAAAAATAGTCCTGCCAACACCACAGCACTGAAAATAAATCTGCTGAATATTGTCAGTATTGACTGCCAGTAAGCACTAAAATTTAATAATCTTGGTGAACAGAAGCTATTATGCGTGTGTCTATTGTATACATTCCTTTCTTACCTTGCAGTTTTCTTTTAGTTTTTTGCTGTTTATTATGAACCATTTTTGAAAAAAATATATATGCTAAAATATATAAATCAGTGATTTAAGTTTTCTTTGAGAACAGAGCTTCCCCACAAGCACCACACGGGGAGATATATGTCTTGTTTCACTCCTAAATACAATCAACTTAAGGATTGTTGCCCTTTGAGGAAAGGGACAGTCCCCCACTGCAGTGGCATGGGGCAGATGGTGAGTATGTTGTAGATACCACAGAGTGCTAAAGAACTCAGTTTGATACTGATCCTTTTGATACACTAACCATTTCACATAGACATACTGAACAAAGCAGCTTTTGCAGCCCCCACACTGGTAGGTAGTTATACCACCCTCAGTACACCACTGTTACTACAGCAATACTTTATGGCTGCTTGGCAAACAGCCAGACCTAGCAGACTAGCAATTTACATATGATCAGAGTTGCCTAAGGATTTGTGATTGTCAGATGCAGACAGCCTCACATGGTTGGATTCTAGCATATTGTGCATGCCGGTATATCAGGAATCTCATAATGTGGTGATAATGGCATCAAGAAGGTACATCACAGGGCAATGCTGTCAACTTTCTGTCTTTCTGGAAATATATAGTGTTTAGCAATACTCCAAATGATTCTGTCTCAAGTAAACTAGTTAGTGCTGACCCCACACAGTTTGAATGGATATTTACAATGTGGCTTCATATGGTGGTTGCTATGCCATTGTGGTAATAGTACAACACTGGATGGGTTTTATCTTTCTGAAGTTATAAATACCTCATAAAATAAAACAGAACTTTGTATTTCAAGATATATAATTCAGGAGTCCAGATAATTAAAACTGCTTTACGGAATGACATTGGGCCAGACTGCAAAAGAGTTGCTCTCGGTTTAAGTCTGCATTGATTCTGAAAGACTTGCTCTCAAGAGGAAGTGACTTACTTTGGTGCAAAGCCACCTATAAACAGGCTTACACTGGGGGCCAGATTCCAAAACACTTGCCCTCAGCCTGCTCTTGGTGTAAGTGACCTTACAATGAGAACAAGTCTTTTGGAATCAGGGCCATTAGCTATGTGATAATGTGCAGCAGGTTTTTTTTCTTTTCAGTCTCACAAAAGGATATCTGGACAGAGACAAAGAAAGATTGCAGCTTGGCTGCTAAAGCATAATTAAGACCTGGATTCATGTCAGGGAAAGTTGAGGTAGCCTGGCAACTAATGTTAACAAGCACAAGTTGGCAGATACATTTTATTGTACTACAAGACTGTTTGCAAAGATAAAATGCCTTCTCTGTCAATATTTGAAAACTCCTGTAAGCATGACATTTAATGTTATTTGTTTGAACCATCAGCATACCAAGAAGTACAGTATAATATGTTAAACAAATAAACTGTTTTTATAATAAAACTATAACTTAGAAGACAAAAAAATTGCTGTCTTTAAAACTACATTATAGTCGTCTTGCAAATGTTCAGGTGTGGACATCACTTTAACTCCTCTGTATAGGTTTCAACATGAAAAAATATTTGCATTATTATTATTATTATTATTATTATGACTTTTTAACTGAATTAGACATTAGCAGACAGAAGCCATTTGCGCCACAAAGTAACAAACTGCCAGTTTAGCATATGTAGCTGTAAAATTGTGCAGATATTAAGACAATGCAAACACACTTCAGGTTGGAGCCTTCTCTAGTTAATAAGAGTACCCATACAGCTGAACAAACCTAGCATTACATAAGTCAGGCAACACAATGCATTGAGAATACATCAATGCTCAAATACTAAGAAACTATAAAACAGATAACTTCAGTTAAAGACTACAGAGGATTTACCTACACGGCAAAGTATACTTAGCAGTATCATGACAGCTAAGTGAGCAAAAATAGAAGTTATGTTCTTACCATAACGTTCCATGTTAGTTGTCTTCTTCTCGCCTTCATCTTGCTGGATGGGTTCGGAGCCGACCTCGGCTCCGACTCGGCCACTGTAAAAGCTCGAGAGTTGGTTCCACCGGCTCGAGGCTCCCCTTATATCCCACAATGCTAGGCGAGAGTTACCTCAGATCTCGTTTGTAAGCTAACCCCAGCTTATAATAGTAACAGAATAACTCTAAACAGAGTCCACCTCTAACAACAGGAAGAAAGAAGGGTGACCTACATCCTGAACCAGGAAATATGCACAACAGCATATGCCTAAGAAAGAGGTGGTAGAAAGAGAGGTCACAATCACAACTCCTCTAGGTCTGTGCAGGCCAGGGGAAGGAGGGTGGGGCCGAAGAAGGCGAGAAGAAGACAACTAACATGGAACGCGTTATGGTAAGAACATAACTTCTATATGTTAAGTTGTCTATCTCGCCTTCATTCTTGCTGGATGGGACCGTCCCTAGCACCTTGTCCCGGTGGCCTAACGGAACAGACTCCTGAGAACAGTGGAACCAAAGTTAGCTCTATGCCTAGAAGCTAAGTCCAACTTATAATGAGAAATGAAAGTGTGAGGAGTAGCCCAAGTAGCCGCTGCACAAATGGTGTCAATAGGCAGTCTGTCTTGGAAGGCTAAAGAAGTAGCCAAAGCTCTGGTGGAATGGGCCTTAGGTTTATTAGGCAGTTTTGGTGTCTAATTTCATATACAAGGGAAATCAAAGATGTTAGCCATCTGGATAATGATACCTTTGAAACTGAAAGTCCCTTTCTGCTTTCCGCATAGGAGACAAACAGCTGATCAGATTTTCTGAATTGTTTTGTTCTATCCAAGTAGTACCTCAATTGACGATGAACATCCAGGCAGTGTAATTTTGTTCAGACCTATTGGAATATTCTGGAAAAAAGACAGGGAGGTCAATGCTTTGATTTAGATTTGACGTCGAGACCACCTTAGGCAAAAAGGACAGGTTAGTTCGTAAGGATACTCTGTCCTTATGAAACAATAGATAAGGAGGTCGGCAGCTGAGTGCTTGAAGCTCTGAAACTCTTCTAGCTGAAGTAATAGCTACCAGAAAAAGAGTCTTCCATGATAGCAATTTTAAAGAACAGGAGACTGCAGGTTCGAAAGGGGGAAGAATCAAAGAAGCAAGTACTAAATTTAGGTCCCAAGGAGAAGGAGGATTTCTTATAGGAGGTCTGAGAAGAAAAACTCCTTTCAAAAAGGCTTTGCAAAACTTGTGGGACATTAAGGCAGATTCAGAAATACCCACATGAAAGTTAGAAATAGCTGCCAATTGAACTTTAAGAGTAGAGGGAGATGAACCTGCATGGAAGAGTTCAGCTAGAAAATCAAGGACTAATTGGACGGAAGCAGTGAAAGGATCTATGTCCTTTCCTTGAGCCCAATATGTGAAGCGTTTCCACTTACTCAAATAAATCTTCCGAGTGGAAGATTTATGGGAAGCTATCAAAATATCTCGAACGGAGTGAGATAATTGAGGAAGCCTGGCTAAGGTTGGAACTGGAGGAACCAAGCAGTGAGGTTCAGAGAGGGAAGGGAGCAACTGACCCGACTGATGGATCAAAAGATCTGGAACTAGGTCCAGATTCCACGGTCGCTCCAAAAGAAATCGATGTAGAAAGGGGAACCACACCTGTCGAGGCCAGTAAGGAGCAATGAGGATCAATGAGGCCTTCTGAGCGATAGCTTTCTGTATCACTTGAGAGATTAGTGGGAAGGGAGGAAATGCATACAGAAGTCCCCGGGGCCAAACTTGGACTAGAGCGTCTCTGCTGGGTTGGCCTGGTAAAGGGAATAGAGTGAAATATTCTCTGCACTTTCTGTTTTGGGGAGTAGCAAAAAGATCGCAGCAAGGCTGACCCCACTTGAGGAAAATTTCTCTCACAACAGAGTCTTTCAGAGACCACTCGTGAGGCATGAGGATAGCTCTGCTCAACTTGTCCGCAATTTGATTGGACTTCCGGGATGTGCGTTGCTATCAGAAACCGCTGAGAAGAAATCGCCCATTGCCACAATCTGAGTGCTTCTCGACACAGGGGGTATGACCTGGTTCCGCCTTGTTTGTTGATGTACCACACTACAGACATATTGTCTGTCTGGATTGCAATCGTTCCCAAGGGAAGAGAGTCTTGAAGGGCTTGCAACGCTAAAAGCACTGCTCTCATCTCCAGAACATTTATGTGCAAGTGGCATTCATTTGGTTGCCATGTGCCCTGGACCGTCCTGCCCTGATAATGCCCCCCCCACCCGATCAGGGAGGCATCCGTTGTCAGAGTAGCAACCGGAGGGTGGAACAAAGGGTCTTCCCAACAAGAGCTGAGGGGAAGACATCCACCACATGAGATGATTTTTGCACGCTTGCGTGATCATAATGGTGTGAGACATTGGAAGTTGCTGGTATGACCATTGAGTAAAGAGCATCCATTGAAGGATCCGCATGTGGAATCTGGCTAATGGAAGCAGAGGTATGGCCGCCATAATTCCCAACACTTTCAGAACTAACCTGGCTTTGATTCTGTTGTTGTTGAAAAGGAGTGAGACCAGTTTGTGAATGTCTGTTATTCTCTGATGTGTTAGTCTCGCAGACATGTCTACTGTGTCTAGATTTGCGCCTATGAAAGTAATAGCACAAGGCGACAAAACAGACTTTTCGCAATTTATTGAAATGCCTAACTTTTGACAAATGCGAAAAGTGTAATCCCTGGCCATCAGAAGGAGATGCTTGGTGGGAGCTGTGAGGAGCCAGTCGTCCAAATATGGAAACACCTGGAATCCTTGTCGTCTCAGGTGAGAAGCTACCACTGCCATGCATTTGGTAAACACCGGGGGGGCAGTGGTGAGACCAAAGGGCAGGGCCCTGAACTGAAAATGACTGGTTCCCAGCCTGAAGCGGAGGAATCTTCTTGAGCGTCTGTTCATTTTTATGTGATAGTACGCATCCTGAAGGTCTATAGAGCACATCCACTTTCCTTTGCCCAAAAGGGGAAGAATGGATTGCAGCGTGACCATCCGAAATCTTGTTTTCTTGACTGATCTGTTCAAGATACTGAGATCCAAAATTGGTCTCCAGTCCCCTGTTTTCTTTGGAACTAAAAAGAACCTTGAGTATATTCCGGATCCTTGCTGGTCTGCTGGAACTGGCTGAATTGCTCTTTTTGCAAGCAGTTTTGAAATTTCCAAAACCGCTAGATCCCTTTGAGCGGGTGGAACATCTGGAAGGGATTTTTTTGATTGGTTTGGAATGCGAAGAAAGGGGATAGAATAGCCTTCGGAAATGATGGACTGTACCCATTTGTCTTGAGTCAGGGATAGCCAGGCTTCTGGGTACAGTGACAATCTTCCCCCGACTGCCTCCGAAGGTGGGCAGTCGGGCAACACCTCAGGGATGCTGAAAGGGCTTGTCAGAGAAGGCTTCCCGATTGCCCTGGTTCTGCGGACCCCCCCTGCCCCTAGGGCGACGTCTACCATTGTTATTCCCGCCTCTGCCTCTGGCAGGGAAACGACTCTGTCGCCAGGCGAAGTCCCTTGAGATTGTTTATGGAACCACATCTTTCCACCTTTCTGGCCTTTGGGGTAAGGCCTAGAAGGAGAAGAAAAACGGACTCCGACGGCAGAAAGGGTCTTGCCATCAGTTTCGCACCTAGTCAAGGTTTCTTTCACTTGAGGACCAAAGAGAGATGATCCATCAAGCGGGGAGTTAGTGAAAGACGTCTTGAAGGGGTCCGCAAAATTGCATAGCCGCATCCAGGCATGCCTACGTAAGGCCACACCTGTCCCTGCGGCTCTACTCGCTCCATCAGCCGCGTAAGAAAGAAGGCATGGAGGAGTTGGTTATGGAGTTAAGGGTAGCCAGCTGCGTGTTCATCTTATCTTGAAAACCCGCAGCTGTAGGGTCCTTTAACATTTCACTCGCTTCCTTGATCAAGTCCCTTTGAAGACGAGTAAAATGGCATAGGTAGTTCAGCGAACGCATGGTAAATGTCGCTGACGAGAACATCCGCTTCCCGTACCTGTCCATGGACCTAGATTCCTTGTTAGGTGGATGGACAGGTACTGAAGGATCAGCTAGCTCCTTCTTAGTGGCAGCAGCTACCACCATAGCATCCACAGAAACTCCTTTTGTTAAGAACTGTTTGTCTGCTGGTGCCGTTATGAACTTGGAGGGTCTCCTGGGAGTGGGGTCCACTGAATCAGGAGCCGTCCATGCCTTCTTAGCAACCACCTGCATGAGGGGGTCAAAGGGGGGGGACACCCAGGAGGTGGAAGGGTGAGAGCCAAACGCCTCAAGATACACAGATTCATCCTCCGAAGGGTTGAGGGCTGGCCAATTTCCCCTCTGCTTCAGGATCTCTAGAATGTCTGCAAATGAGACATCTTCAGAAGGGGAACGGGGGGAACCCTCAGAATCATCTAAATCTGTGTCAGACGTGATGGACTCAGGTGAGTCAATGTATTTCCTCTTACACTTCCTCTTCCGAGGGGGCTCTTCTGCCAAATCAGGAGAGGCCTCGGAAGAGGATGAAATCCCACAGGGGTTCCTGAGGAGCTGGCTCTCTGCGGTCCGGGATGAGGAGTGAGTCGACTTGACCTGAGGCACCGTGAGGGAGGGGCGGATCGAGCCGACTGTGGAGTAGAGCCAGGCTCTAACACACTCCACATGACCTCGAATGCACCCCTGTCAGGCAAAGCCAGAGGTCCCCGCTCCGAGAAGCTAAGAACCTCCCTCGGCACCGACAGTGATGGCTCGAGGCCGATGTCGGAGCCGAACTTACCAGCGCCAAGCACCGAGAGGGAGAGGGGTCGGACAAGGGTCCGATGCCACTCACCCCTCGAGCCGATGAGGGAAGTCCGGCGCCGAGATTCTTCCAAGGAAGAAATCGGAGCCGACGACGGAGCCGAAGACAATTGTATCGGCTCCGACGCTATCACAGTCTCGGTTCCAACGCGACCCGGCTCCGAGCTCAAGAGAGTCGAAGGAGGAATATATTGATGGACTGGGGCAGGCATCGACTGATGAGTCGGGCTCTGAAGCATCTGGGCCAGTGCCTCGGACTTAAGAAGTCGACTCACTACCCTCTGAAGGTCATGATCCGACAGCCTCGATGACCTAGAGGAGTGAGATCTTTGGCTCCGTTCAGACAGCAGGGGAGATCCTGGAGCTGAATGAACGGAGCCAAGGGATGGTGACCTGGACCTCTTCCTAGTTGTCGGCTCCGAAGGTCTGGTCGGAGCCGACACGGAATTCTAATACCTCGGCTCCAGCCGGAGCCGAGGGAACCACAGAAACTGTGGACTGAGACTCATCGGCTCCAGCCAGAGCCGATGTAGACAGAGGTTTAGAAACCTTAGGTCTCGGCTCAGTTGTCGGAGCCAAGACCTAGATGCCTTAGAGGGCTTCCCTGTAGATACAGAAAGGGAATCCTCTGGCTTGAGTAAGCCCTTAAAATTAACTTATTTTTCTTTCCTGCAGGACCCTGGGGCTGAAGCCATGGCACACAGCACAGGAGTCCTGCAGGTGCAAAGGTCCCAGACAGTAGACACAAGAAGTGTGAGCGTCGGTCAGAGACATTTTCTGACAGCACGCATCACACTTCTTGAATCCGGAGACCTTTGCTTCTTTAGACATATCTAAAGGTGTAATCACACACACAGTCACAAACACACTAATTACACCCTGTCTAGCTTAAATTATAATAAACCACTAACTAGGTTTTTTAAATAAGAAAATAACACACACACTCCACTAGGGAAAGAAAAAAGGCCTGTAGGCCCAAGGGAAGAACTTAAAGTTCTTGAGGGAAAAAAAAAAAAACAGGAATTTTTTAGAAAGGGGATAAGAATTCCTCTAAACTAAGGGAAATAAGTAAAAATATTAAAATTAAAGGGGTTTTAATAGACTAACTTCACAAGAAAAGTCACTTACCAAGAACCGGTAGAAACCAACACCTCGATAGCTGTAGCGGCAAACGAGATCTGAGGTAACTCTCGCCTAGCATTGTGGGATATAAGGGGAGCCTCGAGCCGGTGGAACCAACTCTCAAGCTTTTACAGTGGCCGAGTCGGAGCCGAGGTCGGCTCCGAACCCATCCAGCAAGAATGAAGGCGAGATAGACAACTTAACATCTATATATTATGTTACATACACAAATACAGCAGTATGCAGGACAGCGATTAGTACTTGTTTGATAGTTCAGTTAAGTTACCTGTGTCTACATAAATGAGCTCTATTATATGTTCCATGGCTTGCATATAAAGCTGGTGAGGTTGATGGGTCTATAATTACCCTGGCCTGTAGATGGGCCATCTTTGTGTAGAAGAATAACAGTGGCTGCTTTCCAGATCTCAGACACAAACCCTATAGACAGGCTGAGTTTGAACAGTTAAGTAGAAGCTCAGATAGTACATACTTGTTAGTGGTGAAAATGCAACCCGGCATACTGACTAGTCCCATGTAGGTATTCTTTTTAACCTTTGATGGCATTGCCAGACTTGTTCTTACGTGATATCAGGGGAAAAGTACACTTACGTAACTTAAACTCATGATAACAATAAACATTCTAAACTTTTGGATCCAAAAGGGCTCTCCAAAAATTGTAGTGATGACTCCCTTTTAGCCAATGCAGCAGTGGTTTTCCTTTCCTTTTAGTTTGGACAATGGCAGTTACCAAAAGCTTCCCCACAGACTGGATTTACTCACACAAGACAGGAAAGTTTAATACACCCAAGTCAAGGAACTCTACAATTAACTGCCTGGATGATAGAAGTTTGATACCTTTCAGATACCTCTCTTTCTTAGGATGTGCAGCAGGTACTAAAGGAGGTGAGAAAAGCTGTTACTAGAAAATCATACATGGCCAAGTAGAAAAGACTTTCCAGTTGGCACTGGTCAAAAAAACAGGTTCCTCTTCAGTAGTAGCTGCTTCTGGTTCCTGATTGTGTTAGTTACTGTCCAGTGGCCTTTTGTATTCCTCTACCAAGGTACATTTAATGACAATTTGTTTGTCTACCCTTGAAACCCCCTTTCTAATAATACTCAAGGTAAACATTTTTTGAATGGAATGTTACATACTCAACCACTTAGGGAATATGTTGTTCTTCCTTAGGATCTGAACTTTGTCCTTGAAGAACTTAGTCTTCATTTCAACCAGTTCAAGAAGAAGAAATGAGGTTCTTAACTTGGAAGACTGTTTTACTCATTGTCCTGACATCTGTTAGTTCTTACGGTGAATCAGCCTTAACTCTTTTTTCACAGGGACAATGATTCTTTGAGAAAGTGCAGTTGTGTAAGTAAACTAACCATAACAGTAGATGTTCAAATGATCAGTGCTGCAGTAGCTTTAGCTACACGAGTTATATCGTGCCAAGGGTACAACAGCCGGACAGCTTCAGAACACCTTCCATGCACCAAACTGTCAGTCATCGCAAGCTGAACTGACTAAAAGAGACAGGTTGGGTGCCAAGCCCTTCAGAGATTTCATGCCAACAGATAGAGAGGAGGATGAGTCCTAAAAGGACAATGCAAGGAGCAACAAAAAAAGAAGTATTCATACCCTGGCATAAACAACACATCAAAAAATAAGGTGGAAGTGGGGAAGCTGTGAGGGAAGGAGTGGCTACTGCAGTAGTGATTATTTGATCATCTACTGTTAAGCTTAAGTTTACTTGTACATCTGCATTATATTCATCATATTGATCAATGCTGCAGTAGCCTTAGCTATATGGATACATTACCCTATCTAACTACATTTTGGAGGTGGAAGAGAAACGGTCCAGAAGCCCCTGGAGAACTGTCTTAGCAATGCCTGATCTAGATCTAGATATGGAATTAAGCTTACAATGCCTTATAAATGTATGCACAGAAACCAAGTTGTTGCTTCTAAAATACTTCTAGAATCCAACCCTTTCCAAAAAGCCATACATGCATTTTTGTTGCGGTGAGTATAACAAAACATAATGACAAGATAACAATTTGGAAAGAGTCTGTTTTGACACAGGTTATCCCTGCTTCTTACCTTCACAAGAAATGAACAACTGATCCAAAGATCTGAAAGATTTAGTGCTGTCAGAATAGTACCTCAGTTGTCCGTGGGCATCCAAGGTACAGAGTATACTTTCCCCCTCACTTTTAAGTTTAAGAAAAAAAAAACATGGAGATTGATAGTTTGGCTTAAAGTAACTTTAGATACCACTTACTGCATAAAAGTATTAGTACTCAAAGAAACCCTGTCTCTGTGTAAAATGAGAAAGAGTTCACTCAGCATAAGAGCTTGCAAGTCAGATATTCCTTTTCCAGAGATCAGAGCAATCGGTAAAACCATTTTCCATGTTTAAAACCTCAAACCAGCCAGATTATTTGGCTCAAATAAAGCAAGTGTTAGCTTCTCTAACACAAAAATTAAGACCCCAAAGAGGTGCCATTGGTTTTCTTGGGGGCCTTTTATGGAAAACCCCTTTCAAAACACTTTTTTCCATTTTAAAAACATTTTGGCACAAGATTTCATTGAAGGAGAAGGATTCATAGGCAA
Organism: Protopterus annectens; assembly: GCF_019279795.1. Lineage (NCBI taxonomy): Eukaryota > Metazoa > Chordata > Ceratodontiformes > Protopteridae > Protopterus > Protopterus annectens. The sequence goes on from NC_056728.1 coordinate 19,952,927, forward strand.
ACATGCTGAAATAACCGATAATGAACCTTGATGGAGTAAAAAACGCCATGGGACAATAACTCACACAAATATTGTAAAACCTGAGAACAAGTAGCCCTGAATGTTTGCTGATTATGTTGTCAGTGTTGTTACCAACCAGAAAGTCTTCCATTTGCCAATAGTTTTGCCTCCATTTGCACTTGTTGCACTTCCTCAGTTAAACAGGTACCTACAGGGAATTAAGACCCTATCATCCAGGTAACTGAAGATGATTGGGGTCAAGGTGTATCAAACACTCATGATCTTGTGTGAGTACATCCAGTCAGTGAGGAAGCCTGTGGTAACTGCCCCTGACCATTTCCAAGAGAAGAGAGAACCACTGTTGCCTGGACCAGAATGGAGTCACCACAATGATCTTGGGGGAATTCCCTCTGAATCTTCAGAAGTACCCTAGATATAAGTGGAAAGGGTGGAAAAGCATACAGGAACATTCCTGTTCAAGGAAAGGAAAAGATACAGTCTTCCAGACCTTCTTGCATGGAGTCCTGGAGAAAAATTTTGCCAGATGACTGTTCAGAGAAGAGACAAAGAGGTCTGCTTGAGGCACTCCCCAAAGATGGATCAAATCTTGGAAGACCCCAATCTAGTTTCTATTTGTGAGGGTCTGTCATTCTCCTGCTCAGCATCTCTGCCACAAAATTTTGCTCTGACGGAATGTAGGATGGCTGCAGAGTGAGACTGTGCTTTGAAGCTGAAGCTATATCCCAAGCTAACATGGATAGTCTGCAAAGGGGGTACAACCAGGTTCCTCCTTGCTCGTTGATGGACCACATAACTGAAAATTGTCGGTAACAACATGAAGAGGTACAGATAACCAAAGATAATTTAGAAAGTTGAGTGCCCTGATCAGGGCAAGCTTCTGTCTCATATTTTTATGCTTGCATCTGTCCTTGGTGTCCCACACACCTTGTACTTTTATCCCTCCTGAAACTGTTACACATGTAAAGTCTGCAGCATCTGTGATGACAGACTGCTTTGCAACATGGAGGGAGGGATAAGGGGAGGCAGAATTTAGGGAAACTTGCTGTCTCTACCAAGTAATTTCTCTTCTGACAAACCCCAGCACTGAGAATTGAAAAAACAGAGGATGTTGGTGCTAGGATCAAAGAAGCTTCAGATATCACTGTTTCTTTAACATGTGGAGTCGTACCAGGGGTATCATGGAAATCACTGATGCCATGAGATCTAAAATCCTGAGGTACTCCCTCTCTGTGACCAACGTCTGAGTGGAAAACCTCTGAAATAGATCTAGATACAGATCTATTTTTTCCTGTGGAAGAAAAGCTTTTTGAACTGTAGTGTCTAGCTAACACGTCATGAGCACAGCCCTGTATGAAGGAGTCAAAAAAGAATTTTGAATGTTCTCTTGGAATCCCAGATTGTATAAGACATCTCTCACTCAACTGAGAGATTCCTGACACTTTGAAAAAGACTCTTCAAAGATAAGCAAATCTAATTATGGAAAAATGTGGATACCCTATATTATGTACTCAACATACCTATGCATCTTTGTTGCTCATTTTCATTCTTCTTCACCTAATGGGTATTGGATCTGACTCGGCCGCATTTACTAGACTCTCTATTCCAACTCTTGAGCTCCTCCCTTTATGCATAATGCCCGGTCAGCCTGCAACATCTTAGATCAGGTTTGCTGCCTTATAAACTATAGGAAAAACTAACCTTAGCTTAAGGCAAAAGTAAGACTAGTAATAGCAGAACTGTGGCTCAAACCTGGAACAGAGGTTCCACAATAACCATAAAGTCACTCCAGGAGCTAACAAGAAGGGGAATGGTGGGTGGGGAGTTGAGGAAGAATGAAAATGGACAACACAGATGCATAGTTATGGTGAGTACATAACTTTAAAATCTGATGTTGTCTTTTTCATTTGTTCCTCAACTATTGGGGCAGAGCCTCCAGCTAAATGGACTTCGGTTGGCCGCCATGGAAAAATATTTCTGTGTACAGCAGAACCAAATGCAGCTCAGCTCCTAGAAGTCAAATCCAATTAGTAATAAATAATAAAAGTATGAGCGTTAGCCAAGTAACTGCTGCATAAATGCCATCAATAGAAGTTCTAGACCAAAAAGCGGACGATGTAGCCATGGACCTGATGGAGTGATATAATGGTATAATGGGCCAGATTGGGATTTGGGATAATGGTTAAGTTGTTAACCTAACATATATAGGTTCATAGGTTGGTACTAGGCTATCAGCCATAGGGCCTATACAAGCCTAGCCATAACAATTCCCTGGCTATTTCCTCCCACAATATTAACTTCCCTGGACCCCTGTCTAGTAGGGAGACTGATGTGATCTCCGGGGTGAATTTCCTATCTCCCATCCAATCATCAAAATTTCTTTTGAAGAGGGCCAAAGAGGCGCTCTGCTTTACATGTATGGGCAGTCTATTCCAGAGTCTGGGGAGTCCCTGAGTCAGGAACCTATCCCTCCAGCATGATTTGTTCATTGTGATTGTGAAGACTGGTAGAGATGGGTGAAGTCTGCCAGTCTAGCTAGATAGAATTTGTTACATAATTCTGGCATTTGTAAATATAAATGTAAAATACAGGCTTGTTTCTTAAATGAAAGAAAACACTGTAAAATGTGAACTTCAAGATTGTGGCAACATTGCCGTCTGCTGTAAGGAAAACTAAGCCAAACATTTCAAATGTTCTTTGAAATTAAAATTACTTTATGTCTAGTCCTTTGAAGTTAGAATTTGGAGTCAGTGAGTCTGGAGTAAGCATCCTGCCTATTGTTTTAAGGCTAAAGTTAATGACCAGAATGTACATATGGAATGTCCTTTATTACTCTAAGTGTAAAAGAATGTAAATGCAGTTAATGTGTAGCCTTGGAACTCCAGGAAGGGTGAAAAAGATGATGTAATGTTTATCAGAACTGGAGTTTCAATTTAAACAGTGAGAACCAGAGATTGTTAAGCATTTTTGTCTTGATATTCAACTCAGCACTGCCTTGCTCTATGTAAGTAAGTTATCTTAGAAGTATGTTTTCTTGTAGAAATAGCTAGGACTATAAAGTTTAGACTATGTTTTTCTGTTATGTCAGAACTGTACTACGGAATTATTTTAAGTTTCTGTGTGGTCTCTGAAATCCTGAGTAGCATTGTATTGTAGTAGTATTGTCTTGTGTCTTTATTATTTATTATTAAATATTTTAAAACCTTTTACCTGTGGCTGGTTTGTAGTACCTTGCATGCTTATAAGTGATCCTGTAATAAGCCCTTTCAAAGCCTTAAGATTGCTTATGTTGCACTACTATTGGATAATAATATTGCACAGTAATAACTGGACACCGTTTTAAGGGCCTTTGGGTAGCTGATAATTATTAGCTGGTGGTGGCAGTGATTACTACTGTATAGTCTGGGTAAAGGGGCACAGCTAGAGAATCTGTTTCAGCCTTTCCCAGGAGTGTTTGTGAAGTTGTATAAATACTTATCTCAAAGTGTGTGTGTTTGTGTCAGCTACTTGGGCAGGGACATTAAGCACTGGTTGGACAGAGAGGGTACTAAACGTTAGCTTGCCAGCTAGGCTGAGATCTGGACCCTATAGCTGTGCCAGTGGGGAGTTTATTAGGGACCTGGAGAGCAAGGGAGTAACCAGCACCAGACTTGACTGTAATCTCTGTGTGCACTTAAGGGAAATTGTACTCTACTGTGTGTATTTGTTATCTTTTCCTCCTATATGAGACGCCCTCTCTGGTGTTAGTGTTGAGGATTGAGGCTCCTTGATTGCTAGGCCAGGGCGTGGGTGTCACGTGGTTTGCAGTGGTGGGATCCACTTCACATTTGTGGTGGCGGTGGATATCCACATCACATATTAATTAGTTGGCAAATACTAATTGGCTTGCAGTGGTGTGGGTAGAGTGAATCCTGTATCTTATGGTCAGTGATCCCTGAAGGTGTTTTGTACTCTAAAACAGCCACGCAGTGAATACTCAGAGTTCAGATCACAATTGTTTTATATCTATTGTTAGCTTAGTTAGTCAGGGTGAGCAGGCAGCATGTCAGTAGAGGAGTATGGAAAGCTGACAAGAAGCCAGCTGGTGGAGATGTGCCAGGCTAGGGGACTGGTGCATGGAACCTGACTAAGGCAGACCTGATTTCAGCCTTGGCTACAACTGCATCAGAAAACAGCATCCAGGAGGACAATCAGACTGGCAGTGGAGATACAATATCCTCAGAGAATGGACAGCTCAACCTTCCTCCGAAGGACAATCAGACTGGCAGTGGAGATACAGTATGCTTGGAAAATGGACAGCTCAACCTTTCTGCAGTGGACTTAAAAATCCAGCTGGAGCTAAAGAGACTTGAGTTGGAGGCCAGGCGTTTGGTGATAGAAGCTGAAGTAAAGGAGCGTCAGAGGAGGCATGAGAGGGAAATGCTGACTCTTTGCCAGAGTCATGGAGGTATTAGGGAAGGGAGTAACTAGACCCCAGAAGCACAACAGGTCAGTAAATTTCTTCCCCAATTTAAAGAAGAGGATACTTTTGATAGTTTCATTCATATGTTTGAGAGGGTATGCAAACAGTATAGTGTTGACCAAAGGCTCTGGATATGGTTCCTGACCCCCTTACTCCATGGGAAAGCTGTAATTTTTTTTATCAAAAATGCCTGACTCTGTCTGTTTTGATTATACTGCTGTAAAAATGTCTTTTAGAATGTTTTAAGCTAACACCTGAAATGTATAGGAAAAGGTTTTGTGAGCATAGATGCAAGGCAGATGAAAGTGTGTGTGAATATGTTGCTGAACTGAGCACTTATTTTCATAGCTGGGTGACTGGATGTCAGGTCACTACTTTTAAAGGGCTGGCAGACTTTTGGTAAGGGAACAAGCCCTTACCACTTTGCCTGAGGACATGAGGATCTGGTTAGCTGATAGACAATGTGCTACTTCAGATGAGTTGGGGAAGAAGGGAGACCTATACCTGGCCAGCAGGGCAGCCCTGCACAGGAAGGGGACACCCAGTACTGCTCATGGGTCTAAAGGAACCCATGGTGAGCAGCACAGACTGCCACAACAGAATCTGCCATTAGCAGGGGAAGCCACTAGTCCAGGTACACATCCAGGACCTAGGGTGAAATGCTTTGAATGCAACCAGTGAGGCCATGTGGCATACAGATGTCCATGGAGGCAAGGTGGGAAACCAAAGGTGAGGGAGCCAGTAAGTGGGAAAGACAAAACTCCAATAGTAGGTTGTCTTGGAACAACAAGGGTACCAAACTACCACCAGAGGCTATATCCTATGGTAGTGAATGGCAAAGAGGCCACTGCCAAGAGAGACACAGCCTCTGATATAACCATTGTAAAGCCTGCAATGGTTACAGAGGAGCACTGCTTGCCCGGGCAGTTCACTCCAGTCAGGGCTTTAGGAGGGATCCCACTCCAAATACCTTTGGCTAGGGTTCACCTTGACTGGAAGGGTGGAAAAGGAAGCCAGCAAGTAGGTGTGTTTGAGGATATACCTGCAGATGTCCTGATAGGGAATGATTTTGATAGTGCAGTACCCTGTGCTTATGCAGTTACACTCAGTCAGGCTTGGAGACAAGAATATGAGTCTGGTAGCCTGGGGGAGACCCAGACAGTCTGCATACTTGCAGCCAAGACTGGTGAGGTGGTTACTTCAGGGAGTGAGGTATGCTGTAGCAGTGAGACTGAAGGTGAGCCACATCTGCTTGTGGGTACTGATGGTCGCTTGGACAGAGTGAATGCAAAGGTAGAGGTGAGTAGTAGTACCCAGGCTGAAAGTGAGACACAACTGTCAGAGGATACCAGACTTCCTGTGGAAGGGGAGCTGGGAAGGGTTACAAGGAGAGAGTTGAGAGAGGCTCATCTCTCAGACCCTACATTGCAAGGCCTGAGGCAGGCAACTAGTGAGGCACCTGATTCTCAAGGAAAGGGGGAATCTGTATACTGGGACAAAGGGTTATTATACAGAGAGTGGACCCCTCAGGGAGGGCCAGAAGGCGAGAGAGTACAGCAGTTGGTAGTGCCTAGAGCCTACCATCTGGCGCTTCTAGCCATAGCCCATGATATTCCCTTTGTGGGTCATATGGACATAAAATGTACAAAGAGGTGTATTATGCAGAACCTCTATTGGCCTGGAATTTCCAGAGATGTAACAGGGTACTGCAGGACCTGTGAGTAGTGCCAAAAGGTAGACAAGGCAGGAGATAAGGTGAGAGCTCCTTTGATGCCTTTGCCTGTGACTGAGGAGCCATTTCAGAGGGTAGCTATGGATACTGTGGGTCCTCTGAGTACCCCAAGTTCCACAGGGAAAAAGTATATCCTGGTGGTAGTGGATTATGCTACACAATACCCTGAGGCAGTGGCTTTGTCCTCCATTGAGGCAGAGAAGGTGGCAAATGCTTTGTTAGGGATTTTCAGCAGGGTGGGTTTCCCAAAAGAGATGCTATCTGACAGAGGTGCCGATTTCATGTCAGACCGGCTTTTCTTGTATGTGTAAGTCATGTGGGGTAAAGCACATGAAGACCACCCCCTATCATCCCCAGAGTAATGGTCTTGCTGAGAGGTTAAACTCTACAATCAAGTCCATGCTACGGGCATTTGCAGATCAGTTTAAGAGGGAGTGGGATAAATACTTGCCCCATCTGTTGTTTGATTACAGAGAGGTTCCCCAGGAATCCACAGGTTTTTCACCCTTTGGGTTGCTGTATGGGCATAGGGTGAGGGGAACTCTAGATTTAATTTGAGATGAGTGGGAAGGTGAGTGCGAGTCTCACAAGGAGTCTGTTGTGGCATACGTCCTAAACCTCAGGACAAGGCTCAGGGAACTCATGGGCTTGGCCCAGGAGAACTTGGCAGAAGCCCAACAACAGAAAAAGGTGTAGTGTGACAGGAATGCTCTTGCTAGAGAGTATGCTGTGGGGCAACAGGTAATGGTTCTCATTCCTGTCAGACACAACAAGTGGCAAGCAACTTGGGAGGGACCCTACAAGGTGGTAAGAAAGGTAAGTGATGTTAACTACATGGTGGAAGTGCTAGGCAGATGGCAGGGGCACAAATTGTACCATGTTAACATGATGAAACCTTACCATGATAGGGAGGCCCTTGTGCTGAGCATTTGCAATGGATTGCAGGAGGAGTCTAAGGAAGAAGTGAGGCTCGGGCTGACACCTCAGTGGAAGGGGTAGCAATATCCCAGCAGCTACATCCTACCCAGGTTCGAGAAATACGAGCAGTGTTGCAGGAATTGGGGACGTGTTCACTGGGAAACCAGGGTGCACCCACCTGGAGCAGCACCAGGTGGATACAGGACCCCAAAGGTCTATTAGGCAGGCCCCTTATAGGGTGCCTGAGAGAGTCAGACAGACTCTGAGGGAAGAGGTACAGGAGATGTTGGAACTAGGGGTGATTCAAGAGTCCAACAGTCCCTGGACCTCCCCAGTGGTACTGGTGCCAAAGAAGGATGGCAGCACCAGGTTCTGTGTGGATTACAGGAAATTAAATAGTCACACAGAGGCAGATGCTTACCCCATGCCTAGGACAGATGAGGCCCTAGAGCAGCTTGGTGGGGCTAAGTATCTTACAACCATTGATCTTATGAAGGGTTACTGGTAGGTGCCCTTGACTCCCAGTGCAGAGAGAAGTCAGCCTTTGTGACTCCTTTTGGCTTGTATGAGTTCACAAAGATGCCCTTTGGGATGAAGAATGCCCCCCAATGACTTTCCAGAGGCTGGTAGATCATATCTTAGCAGGAGCAGGAGGGTTTTCCCTTGCTTACATATATGATATTGCCATCTACAGCCATTCCTGGCAAGAGCACCTTCAGCATGTCGGGGAGGTGCTAGGCAGACTACAGAGGGCAGGATTGACCATTAAGCTGAGTAAATGTCAGGAGGGGTATGGCAGAGGTCTCCCACCTAGGACATAGAGTGGGGAGTGGTAAGATAAGGCCAGAACCTGTCAAAGTGGAAGCTATTCAGGCATGGCCTGCACCTGTTACTAAAAAGCAGGTGAGGGCATTCATAGGGACAGCAGGGTACTACAGAAAGTTTGTCTGCATTTATAGTACCATAGCTGCTCCCCTCACAGACCTGACAAGGAAGAACAGGCCAGATAAGGTAGCGTGGACCCCCGCATGTGAGCAGGCATTCCAGAAGCTTAAAGAAGCTTTGGGAGGACTCTCTGTGTTAGCCAGTTCAGATTACACCAAAGAATTTGTTGTGCAAGTAGCTGCTTCGAACCATGGGGTGGGGGCAGTATTTAGCCAGATTTCTTCAGAGGGGGATTAGCACCCAGTGGTTTATCTCAGTCGTAGGCTCCAACCCAGGGAGGAATGCTATGCAACTGTAGAAAAGGAATGTCTAGCCATAGTGTGGGCACTGCAGAAACTGCAGCCTTATCTGTATGGAAGAAAATTCACTGTTATGACAGATCACAACCCTCTAACATGGTTAAACAGAGCCAGTCAGCAAAATGCCAAGTTGCTAAGATGGAGCCTGGGGTAGTAAGCATATGATATGTCAGTGCAGCACCACAGTGGGATTAGCAATGCCAATGCAGATGGGCTCTTATGACAGGGAATGGGGTGAGGTACACTCAGATAGACCTAGCCTTCTCAAGCTGCGTTTATCAAGGGTCACTTGAAAAACTAGCTTGAGTTCTCCGGGTGGGAGAGATGTGAAGACCGGTAGAGATGGGTGAAGGCTGCCAGCCTAGCCAGATAGAATTTGATACATAATTCTGGCATTAGTAAACATAAATGTAAAATATAGGTTTGTTTCTTAAATGAAAGAAACCACTGTAAAATGTGAACTTCAAGATTGTGGCAACATTGCCATCTGCTGTACGGAAAACTAAGCCAAGCATTTCAAATGTTCTTTGAAATTAAAATTACTTTATGTCTATTCCTTTGAAGTTAGAATTTAAAGCCGATGAGTCTGGAGTAAGCATCCTGCCTATTGTTTTAAGGCTAAAGTTAGTTAATGACCGCAATTTACATGTGGAATGTCCTTTATTGCTCTAAGTGTAAAAGAATGTAAATGCAGTTAATGTGTAGCCTGGAAACTCCAGGAAGGGTGAAAAAGATGATGCAATGTTTATCAGAACTGGAGTTTCAATTTAAACAGTGAGAACCAGAGATTGTTAAGCATTTTTGTCTTGATATTCAACTCAGCACTGCCTTGCTCTATGTAAGTAAGTTTTCTTAGAAGTATGTTTTCTTGTAGAAATAGCTAGGACTATAAAGTTTAGACTACTTGTTTTTCTGTTATGTCAGAACTGTACTACTGAATTATTTTAAGTTTCTGTGTGATCACTGAACTCTTGAGTAGCATTGTATTGTAGTAGTACTGTCTTGTGTCTTTATTATTTATTATTAAACATTTTAAAACCTTTTACCTGTGGCTGGTTTGTGTAGAGCTATGTTAAGCTCTAGAGTACAGCGCATGCTTATAAGTGATCCTGTAATAAGCCCTTCCAAAGCCTTAATATTGCTTATGTTGCACTACTATTGGATAATAATATTGCACAGTTATAATTGGACACCCATTTAAGGGCCTTTGGGTAGCTGATAATTATTAGCTGGTGGTGGCAGTGATTACTATCGTATAGTCTGGTTAAAGGGGCACAGCTGGTAAATCTGTGTCAGCCTTTCCCAGGAGTGTCTGCAAAGTTGTATAAATACTTACCTCAAAGTGTGTGTGTTTCTGTCAGCTACTTGGGCAGGGACATGAAGCATTGGTTGGACAGAGATGGTACTGGAGGTTAGCTTGCCAGCTAGGCTGAGATCTGGACTCTATAGCTGTGCCAGTGGGGTGTTTTATTGGGGACCTGGAGAGCAAGGGAGTAACCAGCCCCAGATTGACTGCGATCTCTATGTGCACTTAAGGGAAATTGTACTTTACTGTGTGTATTTGTTATCTTTTCCTCGTATATGAGATGCCCTCTCTGGTATTAGTGGTGAGGATTGAGGCTCCTTGATTACTGGGCCAGGGCACGGCATCACAGTGATGATAAGGTTTATATCCCTGGAGCATGTGACTCTGAGGGATTGGGATTTCTTTAAGTGTAGCATGTCCAACAGCTCTGGGTTTGATATGGCCTTGTATGTTAAGCAGAGATCGCCTCTGAGTAGACGATATGCGACAGAGTATAGGTGGAGATTTTTGTAGATGGTCAGCATAGGGCATCTGCTTTAGGCCTGTGATTTTTTTAGTGAGGTATTTCTGCGGCCTTTCCAGTTGTTGCAGATGTCTTGAGATATACATAACAAATGGGGTGTTGTATTTTATAATGTACAGGGTTCAATTATCACCTTTGGAAAAGAAACTGACTAGGTTTAAAATGGTCTGCAAGGGCAGCTAGCCTAGTACTTACCTATGAAATCTCACATGTGCTTTAGGAGGCCTAGGTAGGGACTCACCTCGTTGACTGCAAATAAGGGAAATGCAATCAGTAAGCCATTTAACTACGGTAATTTTAGAAACTGGTGAGCTCAGTTTGTTAAGAAAGAGACAACAAATTGCTATGACTATCTGAAATCTTTCATTCTATGGAGATAAAAATGTACTTGTCTATGTACATTGAAAAGATGGATCATGTATTCTCCTTTGCTAGCAAAGGTGGGAAAGAAAACAGGCAAATTAATGGCTTGATTAATATTCATTTTGGAGGCTACTTTAGGTAAAAAAGAAACACTGGTCCATAAGGTAACCCTGTCTTTTTGGAAGATGAGATATGGGTATTTATGAGACAGAGCATGGAGTTTGGAAATTCATCTTGCAGACAAAATGACCACAAAAAAGACAGTTTTTCAGGATAAACATTTTAAATTAGATTTAGCTGTTGGTTTAAAGGGTTTCTGAGATAACCCTTGTAGCACAACTGCCAAATCTCAGGGAGGGGTGAGGTCTTTCACTGGGGTCCTAAGCAAAACAGCACCATTGAGAAAAGCCTTGTACAATTTTGAAGAAGTTAATGATGAAGCATTTTTGCCTGAATGAAAATTAGATACAGCTGCCGACTGCAGTTTAATAGTAGAAAAGCTAGCTCCTTCTTGAAATATAAATGCTAAAAACTCAAGGACAGTAGGAGTAGTGAAAGGGTCCAATTCTATCTGTAGAGGTCAAATAGAAAAGCTTTTCCATTTACTTTTGTAGATCTTTGTAGAGTCCTTATGAGAAAATAGTATCTGTTGGCCTGGGAAGGAAAGCATTGGCTGTCTAACTATCAGTGGAATTGGAGAAGTCATGCAGTCAACTTGAGGCCTGCAATGTCCAGATGAACCACCCCCGTGGGATGAGACAGAAGGTCTGGACTGGAGTCCAGTATCCAGGGTGGATACTGAAGGTGAGACCAAAGGAAGGGAAAACACACTTGATGGTGCTAAAAACAGGCAATGAGGACAACTGTGCTCTTCAACCAAAGTGTCTTCTTTAAAAACTCTGGAATTAGAGGTATTGGGGTATAAACATAAAGGAGACAGGAGGGCCAAATGTGGACTAGAGCATCTCTCAGTGACTCCCCCAAGGGGGGATTAGGGCAAAGAAAATGCTCCGTTTGTCATTGTGGGCAGATGCAAAAAATTGCAGCAAGGTTGACCCCAGAAATGGAAAATCTTCTCCACCACTGACTGAGAGACCACTCATGAGGCATTAGGATAGACCTGCTGAGTTTGTCCACTACCATGTTTGATTTATACAGTATGTGCATTGCCATTAGAAAGTGGTTGGAGGAAATCACGCACTGCCACACTCTCACTGCCTCTCAACAAAGGGGATAAGTTCACATCAGCCCTGTTTATTGATGTACCAAACCACAGAAATGTCAGTTTGAATTGCAACTGTCCCAAGAGGGAGGGCTTCCTGGAAGGCCTGCAATGCCAGAAGGACCACTCTCATCTCTAGGACACTGATGTGTGAAGTAGACTCTTTTGGGGGTGACTACATGCCTTGAACCGTCCATTCCAAAAAATGTCCCCCTCCCTAGTTGGGAGGCATCCATGGTTACCGTGGCTACTGGGAGCGGACACACCAGAAGACACTCTTGGAAAACTTTGTCCAACTGAATCCACTAACATAGATGGTCTTTCCATACTCAAATGAGTTTGACTGGTAAGGACAAGGGATGGCAAAGAACTGACCACTGAACAGCTAGAGTCCATTGATGAATGCACATATAAAAACATGCTATAATAATTAAGGTTATGACTGCTGCCATTGACCCTAAGTCCTGAAGAATAAGTCTGACTGGGAGGAGAAAGGTGTGTGATAACTTGCTCCACTTGATACCTGATACTTGATGTGGTGGAAGAAAGGCTATTTGACTGACTGTATTCAGCTGAGCACCTATGAACTCCAGGTTCTGAACAGGATGAAGATGTGACTAGCAGATGTTGACTGAAATGCCTAGAGATTGACATAAATGGAACATGTAGTCCCTGGATTTATCTAGAAGATGCTTGGTTTGGCTGATGAGGAGCCAGTCATCTAGGTATGAAAACACTTGGAATCCCAGCAGTGTCAAGTGAGCTGCTACCGTTGCCATACACTTGGTAAACACTCTGGGGGCTGTGTGAGACCAAAGGGCAGGGGTGTGAACTGGTAGTAAATGACCCCCAGCTGAAAGCATGGAAATCTTTGGGACTGTCTGTGCATCTTGATGTGATGGTGGACATCCTGAATACTGATGGAGCACATCCAATCATCCTTGTGTAGAAACAGCAGAATGAACTGAACCATGACCATTCAGAACATTTGGCTTCTTAACAAATTTATTCAGTTTGCTTAGGTCCAGAATTGGTCTCAGGTCTTTGGCACTAAAAAGAATCTTGAATAAGTCCCAAATCCTTTCTGGTCTGGTGGGACCTCCTAGATGACTCTTTTGTTTAGCAGCATTTGAATTTCTTGAGCTGCTGCCTTCCTTTGACTGGGTGGAACATCAGTGAGCTTTTTTCTTTTGGTTGGGAGAATCTGGGAAAATGGTATGAAATAATCTCTGCATATGATTTTTAGCACCCAAGAATCTTTCATTATTGATGCCCAGGCATCTGGGTGCAGAGTCAAGTGCCCACTGACTGCCTCCAGAGGTGGGTAGTTGGGCAACCTTTCAGAAGTGCTGAAAGGGTTGACCTGAATAGGGATCTCAGAAATGCCACTTCTGCGAGCATTCTCAGCCATGAGGATGGCATATTCCATTAGAACTCTGGGCAGATATCATAGTTTCATAGTATAATACTAAGCTATCTGCCCTGGGGCATTTGTAAGCCTAGCCATAGTGATGTGGCTTTTGCCACCCCATGAAATGGTACAAAAATGTACAGAATAAATCTAGAATACTGTGCCTCTGTCTAGTAGTGACACAATGAAGGTCCCCTTATATAATAGAATTAGTTTACTGTGCCCCTGTCAAGCAGTGACACAGATGTGACCCCTGGGGTAAACTTTCGATCTCCCATCCACTCATCAAGATTTCTCTTGAAGAGAGTCAGTGAGGGGCTCTGCCTAATACGAACTGGGATCCTGTTCCAGAGCATGGGAAGCCTCTGGGTTATGACTCTATCCCTCCAGCATGTCCTATTCATACTTGTGCCAAGGTTTAAGTCTTTAGCTCTCGTGGTCCTGATGGATTTGGATTTTTTGAGGTGGAGCATGTCCATCAAATCCTGATTGGACATGGCCTTGTACGTCAGGCAGAAATCACCCCTGAGCAGGCGGTATGCCACTGAATAGAGCTGAAGTTTCTTTAGTCTGGCTGAATAAGACACATGTTGGAGACCCTTGATCCTTTTGGTGAGGTACTTCTGTGGTCTCTCCAGCTGTTGCAAGTGACGGGTGAGGTACATACCAAATGGGGCATTGTACTCAATCATGGGTCTGATAAGGGAGGAATATAGGGGTACAATGACTTCCTTGGATCTGGATGTGAATCCCTTCATGATGAGGTGTGCAAGGTAGAATGTTTTTCTAACCACTTTGGCAACGTGGGTGTCAAATGAGAGGTCACCGTCTACTTGGGTCCCCAGGTCTCTGATTACTTTTTCTGTACTCAGTGGGTTGCTGTCTATGTGATAATTTGTGGGTACTTTGTTTTTTCCAAAAGGGATGACTATACATTTTTTGGCATTTAGTTTAAGGCCGTGACTACGGCACCAGTTGTCCGTTTCAGTGAGGCCTTTTTGTAGGATGTGTGTGTCTGCTGGTGTATCGACTATGGCTCCTAGTTTACAGTCATCTGCAAACTTTGTCAGCCACAGCCCTCCCATGTTTGCTTTAACATCTGAGAAATAAATGCCGAACAAGAGGGGTCCCAGGACAGATCCCTGTGGGACACCACTTGTGACCGGCTTTGAGTCAGACATTGCTCCAGTGATTTTAGCTTTATGGGTTCTGTCCTTTAGCCAGTTTGCAACCCATCTAGTGACATAGGGGTTTACTTTTAAGCTGTTTAGCTTATCTATGATGCCTGAGTGGGGTATTGTGTCGAAGGCTTTAGCCAAGTCCAGGTATGCTGTATGGACTGCTTTGCCCTCATCAATGGCTTTAGTGACTGTTTCAAAAAAGTCAACCAGATTTAAAAGGCAGGATCTGCCCTTCACAAAGCCGAACTGGGTGGGGTCAAGTGTCTGTAGGTCCCCTATGTCTCTGTTTATGAGTTCCATAATGATTCTTTCCATGGCTTTGCAGACCAGGCTAGTTAAGCTTATGGAGCGGTAGTTTCCAGGGTCTGTAGAGGCACCGACCCTTGTGGAGTGGGACCACTGTTGCAGTACGCCAGTGTACAGGTACATACCCCGAAGTAAGGCTAAGGGTAAATAGCATTTTTATGTGTGGGTTTAGCTCCTCTTGAGTTCACGTAACACACACCCGGGATACCGCCAGGTCCCATTGATGCTGTGTTTTTGCTTTGTTTAGGGCGGTTCTCACTTGGACATCTGAGATGACAGGGAGATTACATTCAGCTGGGATAAGTATTTCTTCTTTTGGGGGTGAAGGAGGCGAGAAATTTGCACTGAACCTGTCAGCCAGAACGTTAGCAATATCTGTGGGTTCAGTGTATTTTTTGTTGTTGTGAACCAACTCTGAGCATATCTGAGGGTTTCCGCCCAGGTTTCTAACATAGCTGAAGAAGGCTTTGTGGTTATCTTTAGTGTCTTAGCAATTTTTCTATCAAAGTTTGCCTTGGATGTTTTTATGAGGGAACGTAGTTTTCTGCTAATGTTGATCAGAGACGTCTTCCCTTCATGGGATTTCGCTCTGACATGCAGTAGCTTCCTTCTTTTGTTATACAATTTGTTTATGGCTGAGGTCCACCAGACAGGATGCTTACATTTGGTGGAGAGGGACTTGGATTTGTTTGGGATTGCATGATCCATGCATTCTTGGATATGTCCATATAAAGCATTTGTGAAGGATTCGGCATTGCCGGATATGGTATCCACTGGCACAGTGGGCTTAAAGGATACCATCTCCTTCTTAAGAAGAGTGAAGTCTGTTTTTGAGAAGTTTTTCACTGTGGTCTTTTGTGCTGGGGGTGGAGGTGGGATATGTATATCCAGGGTGATTAGTTTGTGGTCAGATCTCACTAGTGAGGGGTATACTTCCGGTGTGGAGCATTTTGTCCCCATGTTTGTGATGATCAGGTCTAGTGTATTATCTCCCCTAGTGGGAGAGGTGACTAGTTGTTCCAGTGCATTTGAATTTATGAATTCCAGGAACCTTTGGGCTAGGGTATTAGGGCTAGAATAATGTACCCAATCTATGTTTGGGTAGTTGAAGTCTCCCAGTATGATGGTATTTTATGATACATTCATATCCTCCAATGTCTTCAGGAAGGCTGAGTGGGGTTCTTGAGGTTGAGAGTGTGGCCTGTAACATGCTACCAGTTGTATAGCAGTTTTGCCTATGGTTAGTTGTACCTGTATGGTCTCTGTTGCTTCATGTGTTGCTACTAACCTGGAGGTGTGGGTGTCCTTTATGAATATGGACACTCCCCCTCCCTTTGTGGTTCGGCCTGGGTTTTGGGGCCGAAAAGCATGATACGAGCTATAGCCTGGTAGCGCTGGGGTGCTCTCAGGAGCCTTGAACCAGGTTTCAGTTACTGCACAGACGTCGATGTTTTCCATGCTGAGGAGTGCATCAAGTGCCTGCATTTTGAGATTTCGACTTCTGGCATTGAGCAGCATTACCCTTAGTTTTTTTCCATTTTTGTTTTCTAAGGAGGTGGGTTTGTCTTTTGAGCCTTGCCTAAAAAAGGCACTATGGGGGTGGCAAGAGCCTTTGCCAATATCTGGAAGCCCAGTGGTGACAGGTGTAAGCCATCCCTTGCGAAGCAGTGTGGCTTGTCCAACATATCATCCCAGGCAGACAGACATTGGATCCCCTTAGAATGACACCAGTGCAGTACTCGAGCCAATTGTTAAAGCTGATCATCTTGTCTTTGTATTGTGGTATCATTCTTGGTGAGGGCAAGATGCTGCTCAGGGTCAGGGTCATACCAGCCTGGACTACATAATCGGAGAGCTCCTCTATGTCTCTTTTCATGTAGTCCAGGGAGGTATGTCTCAGGTCATTCACACCAGCATGGACAATGACGGAGTCATATTTGTACTTGCTTTGGAGTGACCTGAGTGCGTGTGTTATGTGGCGGATCCTAGCCCCCGATAGACAGCTCACAGTCACCTTCTCCTTGTTCAGCCTGGTCAGTGGGACATCAGTGTGTCTGACTATGGAGTCACCTATTACTAGTGTATCAGGCAAGGTGTTTGGCCTTAAGGGCTGCGATTGGTCGACACACTGATTTACTGAAGTATGTGTTGCATGTGTTTTGTTTTGAGGTGGTGGATTTTTGGATGTCTGCTTTGGGAGCCTCTGTTGTTTTGGTAAGTTTTTTATTAGAGCCTCTGAGTATGTCTTTGTGTTTTTATGTGTTTGGTTTGCAGTTGTGGTAGGTCTATGTGGGACTGGGATTTTTGTGTGTGTGGTTGCCATCTCCTCCTGTCTGGTCATACCAGCCCTGGGTTGAGAGAGTTCAGCCTCCAGTTTGGCTATATAGTTGCATCTCTCACATGTATTTGTGTTTGTTGGGAGGAGGAGAGGGTTGTCTGTGTACATGAGACAATTGTAGCATTGTCTCAAGATGCCCAGATTGACCAGCTGAACTGGAGACGACGCCAGTAATCTACCACGCGACATGCTAGAACAGTATATGGGAGTGGTATACCTTTAAGGGAAGTGGGTATTCACAGGGGTGGTAAGTAGATGTAGTGCTTTACTTAGTACGAGAGTGCTTACTTAGTAGAGAAGTATTGAGAACAAGTTCTAGGCTTATAAGACAGTGAGTAGTCTGGTTATACTAAGAGTAGAGCTTCCTTAAGGGAAAATTTGAAGAGCAGGCTTGGCGGAGCCAGAAAAAGTTTAACCTTGTTTAACTGGCGCTGCGCTATGCGCACGACCGCGCAAAGCTGTGCAAACGCGGATTTTAAACAGTGAACTACAAAAGAGCTAGGAATGGTCACAAACAACCAATTACTACAGCTTCTTGTGCTGAGGTCACTTCCCCCAAGGACAGGTAGGCTGCCCAAGGCTCCCCACTCCCACTGGTGAGCAAAGAAACTTCATTCTATCCAAGTAAGGTAATGGACAACACAGGAACTACACCACAGCCCAGAATACAGCAATGCCTGTAAACTGGTCTAAGCTAGTCGAGGAAGGCGGGAAAACAAAGATTATTTTTTTGTTTTTTTTTGTTTTTTGGTAGAAACACACAGAAAATGCAGAGACAGTGATAAATTAGTTACACAGGCTAGCACACTTTAGTGGGCAGCCTCCACAGTTAAATTAAACAAACAAACAAGCAAACTTTCGATCAAATTCGACTAAATGTAACTTTTAAGTGCAGATTTTAAAATAATGCAGCAATCAGTTAAGAAACAGTTCAGGCTTGTTCAAAGTAAGCTACAGAAGCTATTTCCAGTGAAAAAAAAGCAAAGATACTTAAATCCAGAAGGTAGTCGCTTTTTTGAGTTCCTTGCTGCTAGGACCACTCTGTAAACCCACGTGGAGCTTGTCTGAGCAGTATAGCCAGAAAAAAACGCCCAGAGGTGGATTTTAAACAGTGAACTACAAAAGAGCTAGGAATGGTCCCAAACAACCAATTACTACAGCTTCTTGTGCTGAGGTCACTTCCCCCAAGGACAGGTAGGCTCAAGGCTCCCCACTCCCACTGGTGAGCAAAGAAACTTCCTTCTATCCAAGTAAGGTAATGGACAACACAGGAACGACACCACAGCCCAGAATACAGCAATGCCTGTAAACTGGCATGAATCTTGGAAAGTACCCCGGAACTTAAAGAACCACATTTTCTTACCTCCTCTTTAATTCCTGGAAAAGGATAGCTGATAAGAAAAAAGTATAACCCTTAGGCAGGGAAGGTCTTTCCATTCTGTTCGCTCCCGGAACGTGTTTCCTTAACATTAGGGTCAAACAAAGACAATCCATCAAAGGAAGTACTGATGAGCAAAGATGAGCAAAGAAACTTCCTTCTATCCAAGTAAGGTAATGGACAACACAGGAACTACACCACAGCCCAGAATACAGCAATGCCTGTAAACTGGCATGAATCTTGGAAAGGACCCCGGAACTTAAAGAACCACATTTTCTTACCTCCTCTTTAATTCCTGGAAAAGGATAGCTGAGAAGAAAAAAGCATAACCCTTAGGCAGGGAAGGTCTTTCCATCCTGTTCGCTCCTGGAACGTGTTTCCTTAACATTAGGGTCAAACAAAGACAATCCATCAAAGGAAGTACTGATGCATGAAGACTTAAAAGGCTCCACAAAGTCACACAAGTGCATCCAGGCATGTCTCCTAATGGCTATGTCTGAACCAGGTGCCAGAGAGGTATCCTCAAGCAGCATGGGAAACTGGCCTCATGGACACATTAGAAATGAATAGAAGAGTGGCCAGTTTGAAAAACACTTCTTGCAGTCCTCCATGGACATGGACTTGGAAAGAGATTTGGAAAACTCTTTAGTCAAATCTCACTGTAGCACAGTGAAATGTACCAAGTAATTCTGAGACCATAAGGCAAGGGTCAGGGAGACAAAAATGAGCTTCCTGAATCTGTCCAACTCCCTAGACTCTCTGTTAGGAGGACGGAGGAGGAGCTGTGCTCTGCCAGCTCCATCTTTGCGGCTGCTGCCACAACCATAGCATCAATAGGAACTCCCTTGCTCCATTATGGCATGTCCTTAGGGAGACAAGAAACTTATCAGTGTGACAGGGAATGGGTTCAATAGTATATGGTTCCTTCCACATCTGGGAGACTACATCTATAAGTTCATTAGCTGTGGGAGTCACCCAAGACATAGATGGACCAGACCCAAAGACTACCAGGAACACTGACTCCTCCTGGGAGGGGATATCCGTAGATCATCCACCTTTCTGATTGAAAATTTCTAAGATGTCTCCAGCAGAGATCTGGAGGACCTTTCTCCTTCACTGAAAACAGTGCCTTCTGTGACAAACTGTCAAAGGAAAAATTAACTTCAAAAAGATCAATACATGGCAGGTTCAGGTTAAGGCACTTTAATCTTGCAGCAAGGAGACAAAAACGTGCTAATACAGAGTTTGTCTAACTAAAATCAGGAAGTAAGTCCATCTTTATACACTTTCTAACAAGACATTGCCTACCAAGCTGACGTAACAGATCACAAGTTCTAACATCATTACTTCATAGCAGTTGTTTGTCCATGATTTTCTGCTTGCACTATCAATTTTATGAAAAACTTCCTAAGAAAAACAACGTGGCCTTGATGACCACCGGTTAGATACAACTTCTCACTATGTTATGTTACCATTCAAGGTACTATGGCTAATTCGAGCACAAAGCAAGTACAGATTCTTCAAGCAGTCTTTGTTTGATGTATCTCTTTTTTTCTGCAGCTGTGCATGTTCTCATAACACGAACAAGGCTGATTGTTCATATTCAATCATATTATAGAAAACAGTATTGTTCTATTCATTCACTATTCATTCATTTTCCTGACCTAGCAGATAATCACCTGCTTTTCAGTACATTTCCAAAAAGGCATAACATGTATTTTGCTGTGCTAGCAAATACTAGGTCAGGGTGCATCTTGCAATTTCAGAAAGCATACTGCAGTTTCAAAAAGCATCTTATAATTTCATACAGAATTAAGCTGTACATAAAATAGAATGAAAATGTGTTAACCCTTTTAGCTTCTAATAAGCATTAAACATATACATAAAATGCATATTTTTCTGACATTTCCCCCCTGTTAATACTTTTTATTCTATTTTCAAAAGCATAAACGGTTTGCTTCTTCTCCTAACCTCTTCTATTTCAGATTTGCAGTTAAGAGAGTAATTCAGTTTAGACTTATGAAAGCATTTCACTTTTCAACAATTCTTCAATTTCAGTACTTTGATACAAAGTCTCAGAAACTGACATGTCTATAAAATCTTTGATTAACTTTTTCATGCAGGGAATACCACAACAGATGTATGCTCCTAATAGGAGTAATCCCACACAAATGGCAATCAGGATGTTCATTAGGATGGAACCCCACCCCCCAAACAAATTCTGGAAAAAGTCCATCAGAGGGTTTGGGCCTGGTTTGGTCATGGTCGACACTTGCTGAATCACCTCAAAATGGTCGTTTATCTCATGCTTGTTGTCAGGAATATACGAACAGCATTCTTCTTTGATTAAAGCACACATACCACCTCTCGCCACTAGGGTGAAGTCGAGAGCCATGCGGTTTTGAAGCACCACAGTTCTCATAGCATTTAGTTCATCAGTCACTAATTTGAGAGCAGAAAAAGTTGCATTGCTCATAACTTCAAGAAGTTTAGACAGTTTTCTCAGCTCCCAAATCGATTTTACTGCGCCATATGCAGGGGCTATGCCTGCCCATGATATAATGGTGTCACTCAAGTCCATATGTGTTAGTTTATCTTTGTTCTTCATGGAATTATGGTTTCTCCATCCTGCTTCGATTCGTCCCACTGGATTCTCAGGTCTCTTGATTGGATTTCCAGGTTTACTGCTAACCTCTCTGATGTTTTGAATTTTCCCACAAGGCAAAGTTGCAGTGTATCATATGGCCGGAACCAGGTAACCCAAAAAACAACTGCCGGACCAATTCTCAGGTAGCCATTTGTATGCCTTTTTCCCACAAACAAAATAACAATTCTCTACTTTAGTATTAATATATGCTTGCCCTGCATGAAACATTTTCTTGTCAATAATAGAAAGTTGCTTCAAAAGAACAGGATTATGCTGTATTTCACTAACAGTTTTTTTGCATTTTCTCAAGATATGAGTCATAGTTTGCATCACAGATAGTTTCTGCCTTATTAGTCTTAATATAACATTTATAAGAAACAGTCACATTGCAATTGCTCCAACCCACCTGAATAGTGTCATTTTTATAAAAACATATAATTCTTTTTTGTGTAACAGGTAGGTACAATGCTATTTTGTCTTGTGATTTCACAGGTGTAGTATCAAAAATCAAGTTTTCCCAGGTCTCATTGACCCCTAGGGGGACATCAGTCATCAATAATCCCCCGTATGCTGTTGGTATAGCTGTGCAAATCCAGCAGTTCGAAACATTAAAAGTCTCAGCATACACATATTTAATTGCTTGGTAAGTGTTAAAGTTTGGATGCCAGTCTATGAGTAATGCATCAAGTTTGTTCAGTTCAACTCATGTGGCTGAAAAAAAGGAAAGGCCACAGCAAAAAGATCATTGTTATCAGTATAGCTAACAGGATGATCATGCAATTTTTCTGGGGTTGTTCTGTATCCCTGTTTACTCTATACCTGGTCATTCTGTTCTCGTTGTATAACAGTAGCAAGATTTTTGTCCAGTTCAAAGTTTTTGTCCAGTTTGCAGTGCATCAAATGGATCCAGGACACACATTTAGCTATCTTGACTGCAGTGGGTGTTGCCAACAAAATTTGGAACGGTCCTTCCCACTTCGGAGAACTCCAATTTCTTTTCTTCACAACCTTCACCCAGACCCATGCGCCTGGTTGTACGCCTGGTTGTACTGCCTCCGATGGTCTGGTCTGTTCTTTATCTGAAACAGAATTTAACTGCAGAAGTTTGCTATTCAAAAATCGCCTCATAAACTCTGCAAGTGAACTGTCAGCCTCCTGGTCTGTAGGCATGAGAGGTTTCCACTGAGGTATATAATATGCCCTCCTGAACAGTGTTTCAAAAGGAGTTAACCCCTTTGCATTTGGAACAGTTCTCATGCTCAACAATGCCAGAGGCAGACAGTGCACCCAGTTCTTCTGTGTCTCACTAATCAATTTCCTAAGCTTATTTTTCAGAACCCCATTATGCCTCTCTACTAATCCTGCAGATTGGGGGTGGTATGCACAATGGTTCTTTAATGAAATTCCGAAATATTGACTCAACTGTTGTATGGTTTGATTTACAAAGTGTGTGCCATTGTCACTGTAGATCTTTTCTGGTATGCCAAATCTAGGAATAATTTCTTTAACAAGGACTTTTGCAACAGTAGCTGCATCTGGATTTTTGGTCGGAAAAGCTTCCACCCATTTGGAAAACATATCTATAATGACAAGACAGTACTTTTTATTTTCGCATTTGTTTAGTTCTATGAAATCCATACAAATAGTATGGAACGGGTATGGTGGTGTAGGGAAACTCCCTTGCTTAGGCTTCAGTGCCCCTTGTGCATGATGCCTGTTGCAAACATGGCATGCTGCACAAAATTTTTTTGTGTAGTTTGTAAATCCATACGTCGTAAACACTCGATTCACTAACTGTGCCATCCCCCCTGTTGAGACATGGCACTGCCCATGGCTCAACAAAAGCTGCATATCTAAACAAGTTAGACGGCAAAATTGGTTTTCCTTCCTTGGAGATGTACAGCCCTTTCTCAAGAATTGCTCCTCGTTTTTCCCATTTCTGTTTCTCTATTTTCATAGTAAGTGTCTACACTGTTTTCAACATTTCTAAATCTAAAATCTCAGAAGGTTGTAATTCCTCACTCAAAAGAAATACTTCTGGAACTGTAGCTGCTTGCTTTGCAGCTGTATCAGCCCTCGCATTACCTTTTGAAATCCTATCCTGTTGTTTGGTATGAGCTACACATTTACAAATAGCTACTTTCTGAGGTAACTGAATAGATTCTAATAAATCTAAAATAAACTGCTCATGATTAATCGGTTTGCCAGTAGATGTTATCATTCCTCTATTCTTCTACTGTTGCACAAAAACATGTACAGTAGAAAAAGCGTACTGGCTATCAGTAAAATATTTACACATTTACCCTTTGCTAAGGTACATGCTCGTGTCAAGGCAATCAATTCTGCTGCTTGTGCAGACAAGTTGTGTGGTAAAGACTTTACTTCTAAAATCTCAGTATCAGAGACTACTGCATACCCTACTAGGTTCTGTCCTGTAGGACCCTTTTTGCATGAGCCGTCCACATAGTGTGTCACCTCGGCATCATCCAAGGGAACATCCATAAGATCTTTTCTAGGCAGTGTCTTTTGCTCAATCTCCAGCAGGCAGCAGTGTGGTTTGCCATCTGCAGGGGTTGGGAGCAAGGCTGACGGATTCAAAGTTATACATTGTTCAATTGTCATATGAGGTTGGCTCAACAGTACAGTCATACAGGAAAGATGTCTAGCAGGAGAAAGATATGCTACTTTTTCTTGCAGTAAAATAATCGCGACTGCATGAGGCACTCTCAATGTGAGAGGGTGGAACAACACTACTGAGGCTGAAGCCTGCACTGCCATTGCAGCTGCGACTACTGCTTGTACACAGTGGGGCAAGGACCGCGCCACTGAGTCTAGCTGTGATGAATAGTAAGCTATGGGGCGTTGCTTGTCACCATGTTGTTGTGTTAACACTGATGTCATATAGCCTTGCTTACAATCTACAATTTGAAAAAATCATAAAGAAGATGCTATCAATTGCTTCAGTTTGCAGAAAGCTGATTCTGCTTCTGGTGTCCATTGCAATAAATCTTGTGCTGCTATAGGTTTCTTGAATATCAAGTTGGTCAGTGGAGCAGATTCCAAGGCATAGTTTGGAATCCAACTCCGCCAAAAATTAGTCGTACCTAGGAAGGACATAATTTCCTTCTTGGTAGTCAGTTTGGGTGCTTGTAAAATTGCTATTTTTCTGGCTTCATCTAATATTCTGCCTTCTTTGGATATTACATATCCTAGGTATTTAACCTGCTTTTTCCAAAGCTGCAGTTTGTTTTTGTTTACTTTGTGCCCTTGAGTGGCTAAAAATTGTAGTAATGCTATGGTATCTTCTCTGCATTCTTGCTGGGTGGGGGCTGCCAGCAGAATGTCGTCTACATAAAGTAAAATCTGGCTGCCTCTTGGTGGGATAAATCCCGCCAGGTTCCTTGCCATTTCCTGTTCAAATATTGTTGGGCTCTCACAATATCCCTGTGGTAGTCACGCATATGTATACCTTTTCCCCTGAAATGTAAATGCAAACCAATGTTGGCTGTCAGGGTGGATCGGTATTGAGAAAAATGCATTGCTGATATCTACCACAGAAAAATACTTCTGTTGAGGTTTTAAATCATTCAATAAAGTGTGTGGATCTGGCACAGTAGGTGCTCTAGGTATTACTGCGTCATTTACAGCTTGTAAATCTTGGACCATACGCCATTCTCCATTTGCTTTTCTAACAGGAAATAAGGGTGTGTTACATGGTGAATCTGGAGATTCTACCAGTACTCCTTCCTTAAGTAAAGCTGCTATTATAGGTTTGATTCCTATCTCTGCATCTTTCCTTAAGGGGTATTGTCTCTTCTGTGCTCTAAATGCTGATTTTGGCGTGATAGTATCTGGTCCTGCTGTACAAATAAGTCCTACATCTGATTTTCCTGTTGACCAGAGAGTTTCTGGTATGCCTCGTAAGGCTTTTTCTTCTTCCTCTAGTAAGAGTGCTACTCAGCTGTCCTCACTTGCCTGCAAGTGTACAGCTGGGTGTGTCTGTGTTATCCAATTCAACTTCTGCTTTTGTACTCTCTGTTCTGATAGTTCTAGTTCTGTCTGTTTTTCCCACCTTGTGACTTTTTCTCCTAGGTCTGCCCACTTCACGTTCTTGTTTTTAGTTAAACTGACATGTGGTAGTCGATTAGATTTATAAAGCGCTAGGAATTTCTGGGGCAATGAACAGCTAACTACACTGTTCCCTTCTGTGTCCCAGTACAGATTACGCAATACTAATCTGTTAGCATGGTTTCTAAACAGTTCTTGCTCATATTCTTTAACAGGTCCTGGTGTGCTACAGTAATATGGAGTACAATGCAACAAATGCTGTTTATCAGTGTCAAGGGAGGGGGACTTACTGATGGCTACGTTCATCAGCTCTTCAGTTATTGCCCCTGGATCAGTTGTAACCAAGTCCTGGCTGTACCAATAAAATGTTTCACCCTCCGGTCGCACTACAAAAGTATCCATTTGTCGCTGTGCTTCCACACCCTGCATGGTTGGAGCTACTGCTATGCCAAATATCTGCATAAGGTCTCGGCCCAAAAGGTTTACTGGGCATTTTTCAGAAACAACAATTTTGCTCTTTTGGGTCATCCCTGAAACAGGGTCAGTTATTGCTATGTTATGGGAGAGTGGCTCCTGATACAGCTGTCCATTAGCTGCTTTCACTAATATATAATCAAGTGACTCTGAATTTTCTGGTAGTTTGGAAGGATGTATCAGGGTTCGTGATGCCCCTGAGTCACACAGAAATTTAACTTCCATCCCCTCTGCCAGAAGTGTAACTTCTGGTTTTGTGTCTGCTAAGTAGAGCTCTAGGCTCAATAATGCTAAATCCAAAATTTCATTTTCTTCATTATCTGTGATTTCTTGCACATCCTCTATTTCTTCTATCACATCCTCAGCTCCCTCTGTCACATTCACATTTGTCTTTCCTTGGTCATTTCTTTCTAGTGATTCCTGACTACCATATAGTCAGTCCTCACCCTCCTTATCTTCCGTGGCTACCTTCTTATTTTGCTTGCAATCCCTTGTCAAATGTCCCTTTTTTCTGCATTTAAAACATTCACCCCTTTTCTTTCTCTCTTCAAACTCCTCTGATCGCTTATCAGATTGTTTGTTTCCCTGGGCATTTTTCTTGCCCTTCTTCCTGGACTGTACTACAAAGACTTCCGCTCCGTCTTCTACTTGGGTTTTCTTTTTCTTTTTGCTATTAAAATGCCTTTAGGCATGTCTCGCATATTCAAGTAATGACTGTAATCTACTTGTACGGTGATCTACCATGTGTTTTGTAATAAAACTACTTATGGGTGCAATACTACCCTTCAAAAATGCATTCTTTAGTTGCTGCTCATATGGGGAATCATGTGTTTGGTCTTCAGGTACCTGCATTCCACAATGGTTATTAAAACACTCTAATAATCTGGCATAATATCTATCAACAGTTTCACCTTCTTGTTGGATGCATTGATTAATGCAAGTCCAGTCAGTCCTAGGCTTCCATTTCTCAGAGATTCGGTCTGTCAGACCTTTCACTCTGTTATCCAGTTCTGCGTTACTATGTGGGAGTGGCCTATGTTCTGCGTCACGGGGATTCCAGTTGCCACTGATCATGTGCCAATCTGGATCTACGATTTGTCTGACTACTTTCTCTACTTCCTCTCCATTTAAATGGTAACTTAACCTCATGTCCTGTAAGTCTTCTAAGAATTTTCTAAAATTAACTTTTGGATGGGGAATTCCCTCTGTGGCTTTCCGGATATCTTCCGGTGTCCACAGTCTATATACTAGGATAGTTGGGTCCTGTCCTTCCTGCCCTGCCTGAGGATTTGGTACTTCTATGAGCGGACATATCTCTTCTTCACTCATAGCCCGTGAATTTCCATTCATTTGATATAACTCTATATCCCCTCTCGTTTTGCGTGTTCGAGACCTAGTCTCGACAGGATCTCTGACAAACGGTTTTGATTTCGCAGGGACAGTTGGGCATAGCGGAGGTGGATCTGCTTGTCCACTCGCTTCATATTCTGGTAAAGGAAGCGGAGGGGGCAGAGGGGGCGATGCTATTACCAAGTTATTGTCTTCTTTATCTAAGAACATTGCTTTTGAATTTTTATTCTTTTGTTCCCTGTGGTTTGCTTCCTCAAGCCACCTGTGTGCCTGAGGAATGCCTAATTGGTGTTGCTTTTTTACCTGACCTTTTGCGTCTGTTTTAAGCTGTTTAACAAGTTTGATAAATGAAGGTTTGTCTAATTTGCCATCGAATTTGTATTTATTAACCTATTTTGTATAATACCTAACATTGTCGGCACGTTGTAATTGCATATATTTCACGTCTTCGGTTAACGACGGATCTCGGGATCTTTTTGTGCACTTATTTCCCATGTTGTCTTAATTTAGTTAGAAAATGTTACGTAACCCTTCTTATCACGTGGTACCACGATTTCTCTTTTTCACAGTTTATCTAGAATAACTACCTACCTATCCTGTTTCCCTGATCTATGACAAGACAGCAATCTTTTTTGTCCCTGAAAAAAAAATCTTTCTGACAAAAACAAATACTGTAACAAGTCCCTGATCTGAAACAAAGAAAAGGTAAATTCCTCCTTACCTGAGCCTCCCTGATAGATCGTCTCACTGATGGAACCGTTGACTTGTCCTCCAATCGCAGATCAGAAACAGTGGCTGGCCTCTTTTGAACGACAATTCAGTCGGAGGTCTTCCAGAGCAGAAGAACCGATGTGGCCTCTTCCCTGTACGGTTTCATGCCACCAGGCCCATCTGTCCTGAGCGAGAGCGAGAGTTTCCGGTCCGAAGGACCAAACTGTCAAAGGAAAAATTAACTTCAAAAAGATCAATACACGGTAGGTTCAGGTTAAGTCACTTTAATCTTGCAGCAAGGAGACAAAAATGTGCTAATACAGAGTTTGTCTAACTAAAATCAGGAAGTAAGTCCATCTTTATACACTTTCTAACAAGACATTGCCTACCAAGCTGACGTAACAGATCACAAGTTCTAACATCATTACTTCATAGCAGCTGTTTGTCCATGATTTTCTGCTTGCACTATCAATTTTATGAAAAACTTCCTAAGAAAAACAACACGGCCTTGACGACCACCGGTTAGATACAACTTCCCACTATGTTATGTTACCATTCAAGGTACTATGGCTAATTCGAGCACAAAGCAAGTGCAGATTCTTCAAGCAGTCTTTGTTTGATGTATCTCTTCTTTTCTGCAGCTGTGCATGTTCTCATAACACGAACAAGGCTGATTGTTCATATTCAATCATATTATAGAAAACAGTATTGCTCTATTCATTCATTTTCCTGACCTAGCAGATAATCACCTGCTTCTCAGTACATTTCCAAAAAGGCATAACATGTATTTTGCTGTGCTAGCAAATACTAGGTCAGGGTGCATCTTGCAATTTCAGAAAGCATACTGCAGTTTCAAAACGCATCTTATAATTTCATACAGAATTAAGCTGTACATAAAATAGAATGAAAATGTGCTAACCCTTTTAGCTTCTAATAAGCATTAAACATATACATAAAATGCATATTTTTCTGACACAGACCATTTTAGTGAAGTCTATGTGTCTCTTCTTGCATGTTCTCTTACGGGGAGCCTCCTCAGTGGGATGGTCTGGGAAGGTATCTGAAGAGAGAGGAAAATCCTTGAGGGGGACTGTTTGGTTTCTTGATGGGGCCAGCTGTCCCTTTGTGATAGGTCTGAGAGGATCAGAGCTCAGATCCTGAGGAGGCAGGGCTGTAGGATCCAAACAGGAAAGAAGAGTCAAATATCTCTGAAGATAGAAGACCCTCTCCACCACTTCAAAAGCAGGAGGACTAGAAGAAGTCATATCTAGCCACATCAGAGCCGATCTCCAGAAGCCACCATTCCCTGACCCCACCCAGACCCATGCCTCGAAGGAGGAGTCGAACGCAAGCTAACACTGAAGTTCCAAGGGGCAAGATGGCTCTAACAACCTCAGAGTAGGACACAGCCTCTTGGAATCAGCACCAATGCTTCAGCTCAGAGACTTGTCCTGGTCCAAGAAATCAGTGCTGAGCAAGTCAGGGAAGCAGTCAGATTTGAAGACCTTGCTGTCTTTGGATGTGATGCCAAAACTCTCAGGTTTCTTGGATCTGAAGGCTCCAAAATTGCTGGACAGATCAGCAAAGGAGAAGTCACAGCATGGGAAGTAGAAGGGAGGTTCACAGATCTGATGGAAGCCGGATTCAGGACAACCCCCATCTGAATCTGAGTTCTGATGAACGTCCTCATTATCCTATCCATTTCGGCTTCAGAAAAGCTCCTGGAGGACCTGGTGGACAAAGTGCTAGATTGCAGCCAACACTCTCTCCTCAGGGTCTCCTGAAGCAAATGACAATAGAGCTGAGGAGAAACAGGCTCCAGAGAGAACCCTGAGGATTGAGCCCTTGGAGACATAGCAAGGGGAGGTTGTTGGTCTAAGGATTTTGGATCAGACTGTTCTCACTTTGGATCCAAGTCAGATCCAATTTCTTTTGGACTTTAGAAGGAAGTTCTGCAGGAGTTGAGTTTGGAAACCAGATTGGAGACTATTTTCTAGATTTTTTCACCTCTGAAAAGGCTTTGGATGCTTTTGCGGGGGTTTGAGCCCTTGGAGCAGAAGAAGAAGAAGGTGACAGCAAGTCTTTCAGAATCAATTTGTTACGATGGTCACTGAGAGCCCTGGAATTAAAACATGCACAAATGGAGTAATCCATATTCATGTGTGTAGCTCCCAGGCAACAGACACACTCACTGCAAGATTCAGACTTAGGGATTAGGGCTCTTGTGCCCACAGGAAGTGCATTTCTTAAAACCAGTGGGTTTAACAGCCATGGTGAAGAAAAGAAAAGAAAAGGAAGTTGTCTTTTTAACTACTAACAATGGTAGGGTAAAGAGGATACCCTCTAAAGGGTAGAAAAAAGAAGAAAAAGAAGAAAAGGTGCCAGCAATGACACTGACAGCTACCTATGTAGAAGAAAAGGAGAATTATAGAAGAGGATAATATCTAATCCTAATGTGATAGAAAAACTCAAATAACTAGGTAAGGGAGGTAGGTGATGAGAAAAAAAGGAAGATTATAAGCAAAAAATTAAGAAACTGCATTCACTGACAAAAGGATTACACACCCAAAAAGCTCTGTGAAAAGAATCTGTGTCTCCAGCAATATGGCAGCAAACAAGATCTGAGGTATTGCAGGTTGACTGTGGCATTATGTGTAAAGGGATGAGCTTGAGAGTTGGATATGAGAGTTTAGCAATTGCAGCTGAGTCTGATCCGATATCCAGTAGTTCAGGAACGAATGAAAAGAATAACATCAGATCTTGCAATGAGCTATAACTGGAGCTTGACACTTTACGAATACTCTTGGTGCAGTGGACAGTCCTAAGGGTAATACAGGGAACTGATAATGGGATTTAGGCACACAAAACTTTAAGTCTGGATGAGTATGTATGTGATTATAAACATCTTTTAAATCTAGTTTTACCAGCAAAAATAAACAACAAAGAAGAGGTGGGGGGTTGTGAAGTGACATAATTTTGAACTTGGACACCATCTCAAATACATTTATGGCAGAAAGATACAGAACTGGTCCTCAAATATTTTCTGTCTTTCTTTGGCACTAAGAAAACATCCTTGAATAAAAGCCTTTACCAACCTGGGAAGGAGTAACTGGTTCTGTCACCCCCTAGGACACCATACTGTATGTTGAAGGACAGGAAATAAAAATGGTCTAGTTGATGAGGAATTAGCCCCTGTAAATGAAGAAGTTCCTCCCACTGCCATCTGTAACCTTGATAAATGACCTTCAGAACCCAAACCCATTTGTCTGAAAGATTCTCTAATATGTCTCCAAAGGAGATATTATCTGGTGGTCATCTGGGGGACCTCTCTCCTTCATCAAATCAGTATCCTTCATGACAGATTCCAGCAGGGAATTTATATGTCTCTTCTTACATGTCCTCTTCTGATGTAACTCCTCTGGGGGATGTTCAGGGGAGGTATCTGAAGAGGGGGAGTTTCTGGAAGGAAAAGGGGTCAGCCAGGGTGGGAAGGACAGGGCTACAAGGTCCCTTAAATAGTCATTCTCATTTACTGGACTGTCCTTGGTTTTAGGGGATTCTTGAATTCTTTTTGGAACCTTGTCATTTCTTCTTATTTTGTTGAGACTGTTCGTTTTGTTGGAAAAGGAGGACTGAAAACTCTTACAGGTTCCCTGTATCAACTTACCCATTTCATCACACTTTTTGATAATCTCTGCAGCAGAGGAACCAGAAACTAAACCTCTATCCAAAGGAGAATTTAAAATCTAAATTTTAACATTAGCTGGGAGATTCTGAGAATTCAGCCTGGCAAACCTTCTCAAAACAGTGCCAGTGGCCACAGCACTATAAGAAGTATCAAATTAGTCTTACTCATATTGTAAACAGTGAGTAGTTATTTGTACGAGAGAAGAAACTAAATTATTTAAAGCAGATTTTTTTCTCACAAGAGGAAACTGCAGGTAAAACATTCCTCATACTTTCACAATTAGTTAGAACAAACTTTAATATATGATTCTGACAATTCAAAATTCTGAAAATTAAAGTTTGTACAAGCATACACATTTTTCCCATACTTATCAATAATCTTCATCTTTGTCAGAAAGAGTAGGGCTGGAACTAAAAAAATGTTTAGCAGCAGTACGATTAACTAAGGTTATAGCTGCTAGCCCATGTCTGGGAAGAGTGTATAACAACTTAAAAAAGATTGAGAAACTGTATGCACTCTGCTTTTTTAGAGACAGCAGGATGACTATTAAGAAAATTGTAGGCAGTGACACACACACACACACACACACACACACACACACACACATATACAACCCTCAGAACTGACAGGACTAGGAGAATGGTTGAAGGTTTTGGAAATTCCTTCTGTAACAGTTCATAGTATTTTCTGAGGGACTGAGAAATTAAAAGTTATGTACTCATCATAACTAGGCATCTGTATTGTCCATTTTCATTCTTCATCAATGAATGGATTTGGATATGATCCTTGGATATGACATGGCTGCATAGTCTAGACTTTGGATCCGACTCTGAAGCTCCTCCCTCTATCCATAATACCTCAGTCCTTCCCCAATACCTCAGATTGAGTTTGTTGCTATAAGAACCCTCAAGCTAGACAAAAACAGGGATAGCTGAAAGAAAAAAAGGGTTCAAACCCAGAAAAGTCCTAATAGCAGTCCAGCAAATTTCTCCAGAAGATTCATGGACAGTGGTGGATGGGAGGGAAGATGATGAAGAATGAAAATGGACAACACAGATGTCTAGTTATGGTGAGCACATAACTTTTAAATCTGATTTTGCCCTTTTCATTCTTCCTCAACAAATGGGACAGAGTCCCCAGCTACGTTGACTTTGGGTGGCTGTCATGGAAGGATATTCCAAAGTACCGCTGAGCCAATGGCAGCCCTATTTCTGGATATAAGATCAAATTTTGTAATGAGTAACAAAGGTATGAGCACTGGACCATGTGGCCACTGCACAAGTATTATCAATAGATGTTCTTGACCAAAAAGCAGATGAAGTAGCCATGGATCTACTTGAGTGGACTTTGGGTGTTTTAGGCACGGAAATGCCTTCTAAGAACAGATCCATGAAATACAATCAGTGATCCATTTAGCTAAACTAACTTCAGGACCTGTGCAACCCAGTCTATTCAGTGAAAAGGAAACAAATAGCTGATCTGACTTTCTGATTTGCTTTGTCCTGCGTAGATAAAATCATAATTGTGCACATCAAGATGTAGCATGTATTCTTCTTTGTTTGAAAAAAGTTTGGAAAGAAAACCGGCAAATTAATAGATTTGTTAATGTTTGTTTCAGAAGCCACTTTAGGTAAAAAAGAAGGGTTTGCCCATAAGGTAACCCTATCTTTATGGAAAATAATGTAGGAGGTCTTTGAAGAAATAGCCTGGAGTTCAGAAATCCTCCATGAAGTAATAGCTACCAAGAAAACTGCTTTCCATGAAAGAAACTTTAGGTCATTTTTTTGGTAAAGGTTCAAAAGGTTTCTGAGTTAAACCTTGTAGTACAACAGTCAGGTTCCAGAGAAGGTGAAGGATCCTTTATCAGTGGCAAAGGAGAAAAATGCCTTTAGAAATGCTTTGCATAACTTAGAAGAAGCTAAGGAATAATTTTTGTTTCCTGTATGAAAATTGGAAATGGCTGCTAATTGTAGTTTAATGGTAGAAAAGCTATCCCCTTCTTTAAAAAGAACAGCCAAAAATTTAAGTACAACAGAAACTGGAGAAGAAAAAGGGTCATAATCATTTTTCAAAGCCCAAAGGGTGAATCTTTTCCACTTGCTCATATAAACCTTCTTGGTAGAGTCTTTTTGTGAGGATAAAACTATGGTACTCACTGGAGAAGAAAGCCTGGACTGTCTAACCATAATTGGAAGTGGAGAAACCATGTGGTTAACTTGAGGGCCTGAATATTGGGAAGCTTGATTCCTGAGGGGTGTGACAGGAGGTCTGAAAATGGTTCTAGTATCCATAGAGGATAACGGAGGTGAGACCATAGAAAGGGAATCATACCTGTTAAGGCCAGAAGGGGGCAATGAGGATTATTACGCTCTTCAACTGGTTTGATTTCTGTAGAAACTTGGGAATCAAGGGAAGTGGGGGTGGGGGGACAAGCGTAAAGGAGACAGGAGGGCCAAACATGCATTACAGCATTTCTCTGTAACTTCCTGAGGGGGGAATCAGGGCAAAATAACCACTGCACTGTGACCATTGGAGGCAGTAAAACCTAAGGTTGGCCTAGATGAATGTCGTTTGACTGGATCCACCAGTGGATGTGTCATTTGCAAATTGGAGTAAGTCTGATGGGAAAGGACAGGGGTTG
Source organism: Protopterus annectens (assembly GCF_019279795.1). NCBI lineage: Eukaryota > Metazoa > Chordata > Ceratodontiformes > Protopteridae > Protopterus > Protopterus annectens. The sequence continues at coordinate 19,986,908 of NC_056728.1, forward strand.
TTGAAGAACAGAACATTAAACAGCTAGAGTCCATTGAAGAACATGCATAAAGTATCATGCTAAGGGAAGCAATACAATGGCTGCTGCCATTCCTGTACAGGAACTGCTTAGAAACTAGTTTGAAGTGGCTGTCTCTGTGGAGTAGGCCTGATTGACTCAGAGATCAGAACTGAACAGGGAGCTAAGGAATGAGAGGGTGGTTCTCTGGAGACAGAGAGAGACAGAGAGAGAAAAAGCCCTTTCCATGACCTCCAAAGGCAGATGGACCCAGAAACGCCATGACCAACCACACTGGAGCCAAGACTTCCAGTGCAGGCAGATCACAGAACTGGACCCAAACTGTCCAAGGCTGAGTCTCCAATGGATCCAACACTGACACTTTGGCCCTGTGACTCACTGCGATCCATAGGTATCAGAGCAGAACTAGTTAGGGATGCCATCAGAGTGGAAGAGGTTTTCTTCGGATCTGACTCTGGACCTCTCTGTGTTTTTGGATCCTGGGGCAACAAAACAGTTGTATGGACCAGAAAAGGGGAGAGAATAGTATGAGATATAGTTGGAAGGCTCACAGATCCAATAGGGGACAGAGCTGGTATGATCCCCATCTGGATCTGAGCTCTGAGAAATTTTTGCATTATTTTATCCACATCCGCTTCTGACAAACTTTTGGAGGACCTGGAGGATGTAGTGGACTGTGGCCTTGAATGTTTCCTTGGAATCTATAAAAATGGAGAATGCAGAAATTGGTCAGCCAGAGCACTTGAATTAAAAGAACAGATGTTGCCATTGGTATCTAAATGGTTGGCTCCAAGGCAATAAACGCACTCCTTGTGGGCATCCAAGTTTGGAATTTTATGCCCACAAGAAGTACATTTTTTGAACCCTGTCGATTTTTCAGACATGACAGGAGTATAGGCAATGCAAACAAAGGGAAACACACTAAAAAGGTAGTAGAAAGTAAGGTTTTCCTTTTATTTATTAATTTATTTTTTAAAGAAGTAAAGGAGAGAGGGAAATTACCAGCTATGGTAATTAAAAAAAATACCCTGCTTTAAAAGTAAAATTGGAAAATATCAACTATAGTACAGAAGAAGTACTATCACAACAGTAAGGAAAAATACTAATGCAGTCACGTATACTAAGAAGGAGGGAGGATAGAAAAAGAAGCTAAGAAGAAAATTCCAGAAATATATAAAAACTTACAAAAATTTCACTAATTTCGCACTCAACAGAAGGAACCTGCATCTGAGCACAATGCCAGCAAACAAGGTCTGAGGTATTGGGGATGGACTGAGGGATTGTGGGCAGGAGGAGGAGCTCGAGAATTGGATCCAAAGTCTAGAGTATGCAGCCGAGTTGGAACCAAGGATCAGATCTGAACCCATTTGTTGAGGATGAAAGAAAGTTGCTGTTTGTCGTTTTTGCATTTAAGTTACCTGTAACACATTGCACTTAAGTTACCTGGCACTTGCTCACTAAAGCAATTATATAAGTCAGCACTAAAAATTAAAAGCACTACACCCTCACTCTCCACTGGCCCTTGTTTTCAATTATTAAGGAATTCCCAATATTATTCTAGCATGTCCAAAGGTCAGTTGTCAATCTCCTCTCCGGTCCAGCTGGTGAATCTGGTAATCTTGAGGCAATGTTACAACTTCCTCATGTACACAGACAACCCTCTCCTCCTCCCAACAAATTCCAACACATGTGAGAGATGCAACCATATAGCCAAACTGGAGGCTAAGCTCTCTCAACTTAGTACTGGCATAACCAGTCAGGAGGAGAAGGAAACCACACTCACTACAATTCCAGTCTCACATAGACCTACCACGACAGCAAACCAAACACATAATCACACAAAAAAATACTCGGAGGCTCTAAATAAAGATCTGCCTAAGCAGCAGAGACTTCCAAAGCAGACACCCAAGCAAACGCTACCCCAAAACAAAACACGTGCAACACATATCTCACAAAGCCAGTGTGCCGAACAGTCACAGCCCTTAAGACTAAACAACACACCTGATACACTTGTAATAGGTGACTCTATCGTCAGGCACACTGACGTCCCGCTCACCAGGCTGAACAAGGAGAGGGTCACGGTGAGCAGCCTGTTGGGCGCTAGGAACCGCTACATAACACAAGCACTCAGGTCACTCCAAGGCAAGTACAAATATGACTCAGTCATTGTCCATGCTGGTGTGAATGACCTGAGACGTACCTCCCTGGACTACATGAAAAGAGACATAAAGGAGCTCTCTGAGCATGTAGCCCAGGCCGGTATGACCCTGACCTTGAGTAGCATCTTATCCTCACCAAGAATGATGCCACAATATGAAGACAAGATGATCAATTTCAACAATTGGCTTAAGTACTGGTGTCATTCAAAGGGGATCCAATGCCTGTCAGCTTGGGATGATATACTCGACAAGCCACGATGCTTCGCTAGGGATGGCTTGCAACTGTCACCCCTGGGCTTTCGGATATTGGCAAAGGCTCTTACTACCCCTATAGTGCCTTTTTTAGGCAAGGCTCAAAAGACAAACCCACCTCCATAGGTATCACAAGGGATAAGAAACTAAGAGTAATGCTACTCAATGCCAGAAGTCTAAACCTCAAGATGCATGCACTCAAAACTCTCCTTAGCATGGAGAACATCGATATCTGTGCAGTAACAGAAACCTGGTTCAGGGCTCCCAAGAGCACCCCAGCACTACCAGGTTATACCTCATACCATGCTTTTTGGCCCCAAAACTTGGACCGAACCACAAAAGGAGGAGGAGTATCGATATTCATCAAAGATACCCACACCTCCAGGTTGGTGGCAAAGAACGAAGCCTCAGAGACTATCCATGTGCAACTAACAGTGGATAAAACTGCCTTCCAGTTTATAGCCTGCTACAGACCACCCTCCCAAACCCAGGAACCCCACTCGGCCTTCCTGAGAACACTGGAAAATATGAAGGTCTCTCCAAACACAATTATATTAGGCGACTTCAACTACCCAAACATAGACTGGGAGCATTACTCTAGCTCCAACACCCTAGCCCAAAGGTTCCTAGAATTTATAAACTCAAATGCTATGGAACAACTTGTTACCACTCCCACAAGAGGGGAAAACATACTGGACCTGATCATCACCAACATGGGGACTCTATGCTCCAGACCAGAAGTGTATCCCTCACTGGTAAGATCAGACCATAAACTAATCTCACTGGATATTCACATACCGACCCCACCCCCTGCCCAGAAAACCACAGTGAAAAACTTCTCTAAAGCAAATTTCACACTCCTCAAAACCGAGGTGGAATCCTTCAAAGCCCCCGGGCCTGTGGAAAATACGGCCAAGACCGCAGAATCCTTTATAAACGCATTCTATGAACACCTTCAGGAATGCATGGATCATGCGATCCCGAATAAAACCAAGACCCAATCCTCCAAAGGCAGACGTCCTGTCTGGTGGACCCCAGCCATAAACAAACTATACAATAGAAGGAGGAAGCTACTAAATGATAGAGCAAAATCCCAAAAAGGGAAGGCATCACTGATCAGTATTAGCAAAAAATTACGGGCACTCATAAAATTGTCTAAGGCCAGCTTCTAGAGAAAAATTGCACAGGACACTAAGAATAATCACATGGCTTTCTTTAGTTATGTTAGGAACCTGGGTGGTAATTCCCAGATATGCTCATAATTAGTCCAAAATGACAAAAAGTACACTGAACCCACAGACATTGCCAACATCCTAGCTGACAGGTTCAGCGCAAACTCCCCCCCCCCCACCAAAAGGGCAAATATCTATCCCAGCAGAGTACTGCCCCCCTGACATCTCAGATGCTCAGGTAAGAGCCGCCCTCTCCAAAGCAAAAAACACAGCATCAATGGGACCAGACGGTGTCCCAGGCTGCGTCCTACATGAACTCCAAGAAGAGCTAAACCCAAACATAAAACTACTGTTCAATCTCAGCCTTACTACAGGATATGTGCCCAAAGAGTGGCGTACAGCAACAGTGGTCCCTCTCCATAAAGGTGGTGCCTCAACGGATCCTGGAAACTATCGCCCCATAAGCCTGACTAGCTTAGTCTGCAAAGCTATGGAAAGGATCATCATGGACCTCATAAATAAAGATATTGGGGACCTACAGACATTGGATCCTACCCAGTTCGGCTTTGTTAAGGGCAGATCCTGCCTTTTAAACCTGGTTGATTTCTTTGAAACAGTCACCAAGGCGATTGACGAGGGGAAGGTGGTCCACACAGCCTACCTGGACCTCACTAAAGCCTTCGATACAATACCCCACTCGGGCATTATAGATAAGCTCACCAGCTTAAATATAAACCCCTATGTCACTAGATGGATTGCAAACTGGCTCAAGGACAGAACCCACATGGTTAGAATTGCTGGAGCCATGTCAGACTCCAAACCAGTTATAAGTGGTGTCCCACAAGGCTCAGTCCTGGGACCTCTCTTGTTCAGTATATATTTCTCGGAGGTACAGGCCAACACGGAAAAACTGTGGCTGACCAATTTCGCAGATGACTGCAAGCTGGGCGCCATAATCGACTCTCCAGCCGACACAAGCATCCTCCAAAAGGGCCTCATAGAAACAGACAACTGGTGCCAGAGCCATGGCCTCAAGCTAAATGCCAAAATGTGGATAGTCATCCCCTTTGGCAAAAACAAAGTGCCCACAAATTACCACATAGGTGGTAATCCATTAAGTACAGAAGAAGTAATTAGGGACCTGGGGACCCAAGTTGATAGCAATCTCTCATTTGACAACCACGTGGCCAAAGTGGTTAGAAAAACATTTTATATAGCCCACCTAATCATGAAGGGATTCACATCTAGATCAGGGAGGTCATCGTGCCTCTTTACTCATCCCTCATCAGGCCCATAATTGAGTACAATGCCCCTTTTGGGATGTACCTTACCAGACACCTGCAGCAACTGGAAAGACCCCAAAAGTACCTCACCAAGAAGATCAAAGGGCTCAAACAGATGCCATATGCTGCCCGGTTAAAGAAACTCCAGCTCTACTCAGTGGCATACCACCTGTTCAGAGGCGATCTGTGCCTGACGTATAAAGCCATGTCCAACCCGGAATTAATGGACATGCTGCACCTCAGAAAATCCAAATCCCATCGAGCTACGCGCTCGAGAGACTTGAACCTCAGCACTGAAATAAATAGGACATGCTGGAGGGACAGATTCATAACCCAGAGGCCCCCTTCACTCTGGAATAAAATGCCAGTCCAGGTTAGGCAGAGTCCCTCATTGACTCTCTTCAAGAGGAATCTTGATGAGTGGATGGGAGTTCGTAGGTTTACCCCGGGTATCACTTCTGTGTCACTGTTAGACAGAGGCACAGTATACTAACCTCGAAAAAGGGCATAGCAAAATAAATTTAAAATGGGTGGCGAAAGCCAAACACATTCTGGCTAGGCTTATAAATGCCCTAGGGCAGATAGCCTAGTATGAACCTATGAACCTATGAACCTATGAATGAAAAGGACAACATCAGATCCTCAGTGTTCTCCCACTGAAAACACTAGTACATTCTTGAAATAGTCTCAGTGAAACAGATAACCGTCACAGGGAGAGTCAGAAACTGAAGTCTCCTTGAGATTGAATATATATATATATATATATATATATATATATATATATATATATATATATATATATATATATACACACACACACACACATATATATATATATATATAAAAAACTGATGAGAAAATCCTGTAACTGTCCCTTCATCTTCCTGTCCAGATTCAGAATCTTGAATATCTTCAGAAAGAGAGGTATCCCTCTTTCTTTTACTAGAAACCACCTTATAAGAAGGATCAACAGTCTGAATCAAACCTTGAGATAAACCCAGTAAACTATTCCTGTCCAAGGAAATTTGAGGAGGAGTAGATACATGTATAGTTTTCTGGGTTTTTATAACAGGAAAAATGGGGCCACCAGTGTTATTAATGACAGCATTAGTTTCCCCAGGGATGGGTACAACATTCTAATTAAACAGGGAAGCCTTCCCTGTTCCCTCTCCCAGGACCGACAAGAGTGGCTCTCCCTTCCCTACTGAGATGGCCCCCAACAACAGCCACAGAGGATGAGGTTAATCCCAGGACCATAGGGGATGTAGATGCTACATGAGAGGGATCTCGGGTAAAAGCTGAGTGGTCCGTGGAACACACAATAGCCACTGCACAGTCACCTACCTGCGGCTAAGGCAAATTGTTAGCTTGCTGTAGTGGCAAAGGCTGCTTACTTAACGTTTTGTTTTTGTTTCTGGAAGAAGGACCAACTGTGGGACCAGTAGTATGTTTCATGGTCAAGCCAAATATGGTGCATCTTTCCCAGAGAAAGCAAGCAGCAAGAAATGGCGAAAATGTAAGGTCTTTAAAATTTAGACACTTTTTCATACAAAAACACAGTAAAATGCACTTTAAAACACTTTGACAGCCTTAAAAAGTAAAATAAACACATTTTCTCAGTTGTAAATATGGTTTTCAATTACTTTAAACAACTTTTAAAACTGATAGGAAAAATGTGCTCTCCTGTTTAAAAATAAAATTTCATGAAAGTCCATTAAAATACAAAACTCCTAGCTTAAAAAAATAACTTTCCAAAACAGGAAAGTACAGTAATGAAAACATTTTTTTAAAAGTGGAAGGTTTTTCCCCAAAGAGAGATTATCTGCCCAGCAAAGGAACAGCACAAGCTGACCTTTGATACTCGAAAGCCAAACCTGTCTTTTTAGTCATCTCATCTTGAGCTGACTGATGATTTAGGTGCTCCTGAAACTTTGGAAGCTGGCAAGCTGTCATATCCTTGGCAAGATATTACACATATAACTAAAGCAACTGCAGCAGTGATAAATACGATAAACAAAATCCCACATTTATGCCTAAAGTGGTCTTAGCGTTTACTTTAAATCAAAATATGTCTCCCAGTTTTCCTTCCTGAACCTAACAACAAGGGAGAAAGGATCATTCACAATCTAGATGTCCAGAGGCAGCTGAGATACTACTATGATAGAACTCCAACCTTCAGAAAAGCTGTTCAGCTTTTGTCTATGTTTGAACATTCTAATAGATCACAGTTGCAGTAACCTCCCATTTCTCCAGCCCTCATTTTTAATTGGTACCAGCCCTCATTTTTAATTGGTAATTTTTTTTTATTTGCCAGGGTGTGCATTTCTTCACCCCCTTCTTTTACATAATTAATGCTTGATTTGTTTCTTAGACTTGCCTTCAGAGCTTTTGCTGCTCTCTTGGGCAAAAAAATGCTCTGATGCTTTTCACGCTCTATCTCTGCTTGAGCTCCTGATAGTTGGAGCTTATGAATAACACCTTTAGCTTTGTGAAACTAGCCAGTTGTAGTGGAGGATAGGACCAGAATAGCTTAGGATACTGCAACAGTCATCTATGTTTGAACATCTACATTTTTAGGGATATTGGAGGCAATAACGTGGGTAGGTAGGGTAAAGTTAATACTAAATTTGTCCCTGTGAAACTGAACTATGCTTTTGACAAATACCAGTTCCTGGAATTGGTCACTGTCTTATAACTGTGTGATAAAGGAGTCAGTATATTCAAGTTATGGTATTTATAATATATCCAGGTAAGGCTTGCCTTCCTCCTACATCACTTCTGTGCTGAGATATGTAGCTGGTTTATGTACTCTTTTCAGAATCCCTAATCTGAATCCACAAAATGTACTGTTTTAAAAAGCATAATTTGTTGATATTTTTACTGGAGTTAATATATTTATGCAATGCAGTAGGGGTTTCAGGCAGGGTTTGCCCTCCTGTAAAAAAAAAAATATCTATGCAATAGAAACAATTATATTTTCTGGCAATGACAATATAAAAATGCATTTAGGCTTTGTTTGATGGTCCTACCTGTGATGCACATTTTTGCTTATCTGCTCCTGTAAGCAGTATCTGTTCTTGTCATCCGAATCTATCATTTCTCGCACATTTGTCTGAAATACACACACATTTTCAGTCTAAAACAACAATCAATAAAATGAAAATTACTGAAGTAGCTAATGCTATTTCAACATTAATCAAAATGTATATACACTCCAGAAATATATATTCCTTGCTTTATTAATAGTGAAAATATGAGCAGATGTGATAATTGTGCTACGCATATTCTGTTACTTATATGGGGTGTAAGAAGAATGAAAGCTATGAATTACCATAAAAGGAAGTTATATACTTACCATAATGTTCCATGTGTATTGTCCATCTCCGCCTTTATTCTCACTTGTGGAGACAGATCCGATCCATCAAACCCATCTCAACCTTTTTCAAAAACTCAAGGCCTTCAGCAAAGCTTGTGGGCATTCTACCTTACTCATGATGCAGTACCATAAACCTTCAGACCTTGATTGCACATTAAGAGAAAACATTAGTGAAATTAAGGTTATAAGTAACAATATTTATAGTATAAGAAGAGTAACTGGTTTCTGAAGCTATAGAGTCCAAAGGATATCCAATTACTACTACCCGGTCTCCCAGGAGTGCAGGTAGGGGGTAGGTGGGTGGGCTGTGAGAATAAAGGCGGAAATGGACAACACACATGGAACGTTATGGTAAGTACATAACTTTTTTGTGTAATGCTGTCAATCTCGCCTTTATTCTCACTTGTGGGGCTGAGTCCCAAGCTACCTAAATCTTGGGTAGCTCATGGGAGAATATTTCTCAGGACCACAGAACCAAAGGATGCTCTACTCCTGGAGGCCAAATCTACTTTGTAATGAGTAATAAAGGTATGAGGGCTTGCCCATGTAGCTGCAGCACAGACACTGTCCAAAGATAGCCTTGCTTGGAAAGTGGAAAAGTAACCACACTGAGAACAGAAATGCAGAGATCGGCAAAAGCAGGCTGGAGCCACTTTATTCAAGAAAGGTTAAGCACTTTCATAAGTTTATATCAAAACTTCATCAGAATCAGGTTCTAATGAAGTTTTGATATAAACTTATGAAAGCGCTTAACCTTTCTTGAATAAAGTGGTTCCAGCCTGCTTTTGTCATTCTCTGCATTTCTGTTCTCAGTGTGGTTATTGGAAAGTGAAAAAATAGCCATCACCCTGGTGGAATGAGCTTTGACAGGTGCAAGGAGAGTCTTGTTCTTAGAACTGTAAATAAAGGAAATACATTCAGAAACCCATTTGGATAAGCTAACCTTAGATACTGGTAAGCCTTTCTTAGTGTTAGAACAGGAAAAAAAAATAGCTGATCTGATTTTCTGAAGTCTGCAGTTCTATGTAGGTAAAAAAGTAACTGTCTATGAATGTCTAATAGGTGTAATGGATATTCCCCTTAATTCTGAAAATTTCGGAAGAATACCAGTAACTCAGTAGACTGATTGAGCTTACTTTCAGATACAATCTTGGGCAGAAAGGAGGGGTTGGTGCGTAAAGAAACTCTGCCTTTATGAAAAATCAAATATGGTGTTTGACAGAAAGCCTGTAATTCTGAAACTCTCCTTACTGAAGTGATAGCCACTAAAAATAGTGTCTAGAAAGATACTTTAAGTCACAGCTAGCAGAAGGTTCAAATGGAGGATAGACAATATGTGACAACACAAAATTTAGATCGCAAGGTGGAGATAGGTCTTTGTACGGAGGCCTTAGAAGTGTAGTTCCTTTCAAGAAGGCTTTACAAAGCCTGTTTGACATGATTCCATAGCCATTTTCTCCTATATGGAAGTTTGAAATAGCTGCCAAATGAACTCTAATAGTAGCTGCAGCAGCACCAGCAGCACCTTGATTGAAAAGTTTGACCAAGAAGTCTAATATAAAATGTATGGGAGCAGGGATGACTTATGTGAAGAAAAAATGTGTCTTACAGGAGAGGAAAGGGAAGGAAACCTGGCTATCATGGGAACTGGAGCAGCCAAGCTGTCAGTTTGAGGTTGTTTAGATTGGGATGAACCATTCCTGATGATTAGTCAGAAGCTCTGGAATGGGGTCCAGAATCCATGGTTCATCCTGAATATGAGGCCAAAGGAATGGGAAACCAGATTTGTAAAGGCCAATAGGAGGCAATTAGGATTATTGTCATCTTCAACAAACTTGCTTTCTGTAGTAGTTTGGGAATTAGAGGAATTGGTGGAAAAGCATAAAGGAGTCTCAGAGGCCAATGATGAACAAGTGCATCCCTTGGGGACTCCCTAAGAAGGGGAGATCAGGGCAAAGTAATTGCTGCATTTGGCATTGGTGATGAAGCAAAAAGTTTGCAGCAAGGCTGGCCCCATTTTTGGAAAATCTCTTCCTCAACTTTTTGATTGAGGAACCACTCGTGTGGCAATAGTATAGCTCTGCTCAATTTGTCTGCTATTACACTGGATCTCCCCATGATGTGCGTTGCTTTCAGAAAGTGATGGGAACATGTAGCCCATTGCCAGACCCTTAGGGCTTCCTGACAAAGGGGGTAAGATTTGGTTCTCCTTTGCTTGTTTATGTACTAGACTACAGACATGTTGTCTTATTGGATTGCTGTTGTTCCCAGAGGGCGAGAGTCTTGAAATGCTTGCAACGCTAAAAGCACAGCTGACATCTCCAGGACATTTATGTGCAAATGGGCCTCGTGTTGATGCCAGATGCCTTGAACTGTCTTCCCTAGATAATGCCCCCCCCCCCCCGGTCTGGGAAGTGACCATGGTCACCATGGCTTGGGGTTGGAAAGGATTAAAGTGATGGCCTTGAGATACCAGAGGAGAGTGAATCTACCACTGAAGATCTTTTTTTGCATGAATTTGTTATCATGATTTTGTGTGTCATTGGTAGCCCTAGAATAGACTAGTGCATCAAAATATACCATTGCAGTGAAGACGAGGTAAGGGAATAAGAACAACTGAGGCAGCCATTTTGCTCAGTACTTGAAGAACTAATTTGGCAGAACCGCGTTTCTCTCTGATCAACATTCTTACATAATAGTGAAGATCATCTACTCTGTCTTGTGGAAGTTTTGAAATCATCCTTCTTGTGTCTATTTCTGCTCCAATGAAGACCAAGTTCTGATATGGATCTAGAACAGATTTCTCATAGTCTACTGCAATTCCTAGAGAGGAACAGAGTTACAGCATGGTCTTTGGCCTGTACCAGAAGATGTCTGGTCGGGGAGGTTATGAGTCAGTCGTCCAGATACAGAAACACCCAGAATCCCTGATGTCTCAGGTGAGCTGCAACTACTGCCATGCATTTGGTGAACACTCTGGGGGCTGTAGTGAGACCAAAGGGCAGAGCTCAAAATTGGAAGTGACTGGCTCCTACCTGGAAGCACAAATGCCTTCTGGACCGCCTTTCCATCTCTATATGGTAGTGCACATCCTGAAGGTTTATAGAACACATACAATTGTCTTTTTCCAAACAAGGATGTACTGACTGCAGTGTCACCATCTGGAACTTGCTCTTTTTGACTGATTTGTTTAGATTGCTGAGATGCATAATGGGCCTCCAGTCCCCTGTTTTCTTTGGAACTAAAAAGAATCTTGAGTAAGTTCCAAATCCTCTTTGGTCTGTGAGTATTTCTTGGATGACTCTTTTTCTTAGCAACCTTTGAATTTCTAAAGTTGCTTGCTCCTTTTGACTGGGTGGAACATCTGGATCTATTTTGCTTTTGGGAATGGGGAAGGAAAAGGAAATGACGTAACCCCTGGATATTATTTTCTGCACCCATCTGTCGTTTGTTATTCTTAGCCAGGTATGAAGGTGCAGAAACAATTCTCCCACGACTGCCTCCAGAGGCGGACAATCGGACACCCTCTCAGGAGAGCTGAAAGGGCTTACCAAAGAAAGATTCTCTGGAGCCCTGATTCTGTGGGCATCCCCTGTCACAAGGGCGGCATCTTCCGTTATTGTTTCCCCCCTCTGCCTCTAGGGGAACTTTCACCCTGTGTGTCTTAGAAAGACCTTTGTGATTTTTTTGAACCACATCTTTCCGCTACCTTTTTGACCTTTGGGAAAGGGTTTGGTGGGTGTGGAAAAACATGCTCCAGTGGCAGATAAGGTCTTGCCTTCCTGTTCACACCTGGTGAGCATCTCTAACTTTGGGCTCAAAAAGAGAGGAGCCATCAAAAGGGGCGTTAATGAAGGAAGACTTGAAGGGATCTGCAAAATCACAAAGGAACATCCAGGCCTGCCTCCTAAGTGAGATGTCTGAACCCGCTGCCCTACTTGTTCCAACTGGTATGCATGAAATGTGTCTCATGGAAGAGTTTATGACAGAATGTAGGGTGGCGATCTGAGACGTTACCTTGTCTGGAACCTCATCAGCTACAGTTCCTTGAAGGGAGTCTGACAACTCCTTTATAAGATCACTCTGTAGTCTAGTAAAATGTGTTAAGTAATTCAGCAACCGTAAGGTGAAGGTTGCTGAAGAAAAGACATGCTTCCAGTATCTACCCATGGTCCTAATATCTTTATTCTGGGGATGGATAGTGGAACAAGCCTCAGATAGTTCCTTTTTAGTGGCTGCCGCCATGACCATGGCATCAACTGCTACATCTTTTGTGAGGAAAGGCTTGTCTGAAGGGGCAGTAATATATTTGTTTGGCCTCCTAGGAGTAGGTTCTATGGTGTCTGGGGCTCCCAAGAGATTAACTCAATAAGCTCATTGGAAGGAGGGGTCACCCAAAAGGTGGAAGAGCAAGAACCAAAAGCCTTCAAGTATACTGACTCCTCACCTGCAGGGGTTGTGGACTGCCAGTCCCCTCTCTGTTTTAACATTTCCAGGATGTCTCCAAAGGAGACATCTTCAAGAGGTGACCGAGGGGACCCTTCTGCATCATTACGGTCAGCGTCAGATGTGATTGACTCTTCTGGAATCCAGATGCTTCGTCTTGCAAGTCCTCTTCCATGGGACTTCTTCAGTGGGGTGATCTGGGGAAGTTTCAGAAGGGGGGGTACCTTGCTAGATGTCCTGAGGCCTGGGGTCTCTGTGGTCCTGTGGAAAGGATACCTGAGAAGGTGAAGTCACTGGCCCAGAAGTGGAAGGAAGATCTTGGAGAGACTGTGCCTGAGACTAGGATGTACTCATTACCCTCTTCATAATCTCAAAGGCACTCCGCCCCTGATCGGAAGAAGTCCCTGCATCTGAAAAAATGGTAGTCAGAGCCGAGGGAATCTCCAGTGCAGAGGACAGATGCTCCGAGGCAGAGGTACGATCCGAACTCACCTGCACAGAAGCCAAAAGAGGCAGAATAAACTTTCACTTAGCCCAGAGCTTCTTGGAAGGACCACATCTTTCAATGAGCAGCAAATGAGATCTGAGGGTTTAGGGAATTGCATGGATAAGGGGGAATCCCATGAGCTTTGATGAAGGCCTCGAGCTTTTGAAAAAGGCCAAGATGGATCCACTGGATCGGATCTGACCCCACAAGTGAGAATAAAAGTGAGACTGATAACATCACATCGATAGATCTGTGTTGTCTCATTTATGTCTAGTTCAGCCTTTGAATTGTCAGATCCGACTTTTTTTTTAAAGATGTGGATCCAAGGCTCTGACTCCTTCTGTACCCATAATTGCTCCACTCCACTAAAGTACCTCAGACTGAGTTTGATGATTTATACCTAAATATTCTGTTCATTCTATGACTGAAAGACCTCCAGGTGTTTGCAGCTTTGGATTCTGTCTCAAAGGTTGAATCCAATGAAAACAGACAACATTGGATATGAAAGTTATGCACTTAGCTTAATGATAGATCTGCATTGTCTCATTTTTTTTGTCTGGTTCAACATCCCTCCCTCCTTCACTCTTCCAGTTTACTTGAGTGAGATGGATCTTGGTATGGTGGGGGTGAAGAACTTTGTGACCACTGAAATGAAAGGGTCGACTGAAGTACTCTCATGTGGTACCTTTGCAGGGGAACTAGTATAAAGGTAGAGACTATCAAACCTAACAGATGAAGAAACAACCTTGCTTGGGAAAGGGCTTGCCAAGGTACAAATTAGAATTTTTTACAGACAGGGTCTTAGGTGAGGTTTGCCCAGTCATCAGAAGCTCTCAGTAACAATACTGGAAGAGGGAAGGAGGGAGGGATGTTGAACCAGACAAAAATGAGACAAAGCAGATCTATCATTAAGCTAAGTACATGACTTTCATATCCGATGTTGTCTATTTTCATTGGATTCAACCTTTGAAACAGAATCCCAAGCTGCAAAACACCTTGGCAGCATCATGGAAGGATGTTCTTTAGAACAGTGGAACCAAAAGAAGAATGTGATCTAGACTGTGCATTCAATTAGTACTGAGATATAAAGCTAAGGATCGTGAACCATGTTGCTGCTACACAAATGTCACCAATGGGAACTCTCTTCATGAGTGCCATTGAAGTAGCTATTGCTCTTGCAGAATGGGCTTTTGGCTTCATATATAAGGGTAAACCCCGGTTATTATAAACAAAAGAAATACATTCAGACAAACATTTGAAAAGTGTAAATTCCTCTACACCTTTTCCCATTTTTATTTTACAAAAGGATAAAAACAGTTGATCTGACTTTCTGATATCCTTGGTTTAATGTAAATAGAATCTGTGCTGTCTGTGAACATCTGGCATGTGTAGCATATATTCCCCTTTGTTTTGAGAATCCAGGTAAAACGACTGGCAAATCAATTGAATGATTTAGATTTACTTTAGATTTACTTCAGATGCCACCTTTGGTAGGAAAAAAATTAGTTCTCAAGGCCACTCTGTCTTTATGAAAAAGCAAATATGGTGATTTGCAAGACAGATGTAATTCAGAGATCCATCTAGCAGATGTAATTGCAACAAGAAAAATGGTTTTCCATGAGAGATACCTGAAGTCTACTGAAGCTGCTGCTTTGAAGGGTTTCTTAGTCAAGGCTTGAAGGAATAATAGTGATGTCTATGGGAGAACTGGATCTCTGATAAGAAATCACCCCCATGGAAGACTTTGGAGATTTTAAGAGAGGCTATGGAAGCGTCATGCTGTATGTGAAATTTTGAAAATCTGCACCTTGATAGTGGAGAAACTGAACCCTTTTTGAAACAGCTCTGACAGAAAATCTAAGATTGATGGGAAAGGGGCAGAAAAAGGATTTAACTCTTTTGAGAAAGCCAAAATAGAATTTTTTTCCCACTTCATTGATATATCTTTTAGCTAGACTACTTCTGAGAGGCAGAAATAATGTGTATCACTGAAGAATTTAGCCTGACATCTCTGGCTATTGCTAAACTTGGAGGAACTATGCAGTCAATTTCAGGGCTTTTAGATCTGGTAGAGGCAATCTGGATGGCTGACTCAGGAGACCTGAATTCAAATCCAGCACCCAAGGAGGATGCATTGAATGAGGCCAAAGGAAGGGGGAAACCAAACCAGCAGAGGGCCAAAATGGAGCAAAGAGGATCACTCTGGTCTTGCACCTCCTGGCTTTCTTGAATGAATTTTGTCAAAAGTGGTACTGGGAGAAAGTGCAGAGGTGACCAGGGGGTGCATACTGTGAACTAGAGCCTCCTTCAGTGACTGCCCCTGTGGAAGGATCAAGGCAAAGTAACTGATGCATTTGTTGTTCATGGATGAGGCGAAGAGATTTCGGCAAGTTTGTTTCCACTGGCTGCCACTTTCTGATTGGGAGACAACTTGTGGGACAATATAACTGACCTGCTCACCTTGAACACTAGTACATTTGACATCCCCAGGAAATGTGCTGCAATAAGAAAATTATGGGAAGACATTGCCCACTGCCACACTCTCATGGCTTCCTGGCATAGAGGAAATGATAAGACTACTGCCATATTGTTTATCTGGATATAAATTTCACCTTTGGGGAGGGAGTCCTGAAATACCTGCAGTGCTAGGAGGACCACACTCATTTCCAAGATATTGATGTGAAGGTTGGCCTCTATGGCTGACAAAGCATCTTGAACTGTCTTCCCCTCTAAATACTCTCCCGCCACAACAGGAAACCATCTGCGCTTACTGTGGCTTGGGGAGTTGAACAAAATGCCTTCCTTCCATTACTTTTGGAGAGGTCATCTACCATCTGCAAACTTGAGTGAGATGGACTTTGGTATGGAGGGAGGTAAAAACTTTGTGACCATTGAAATGAAAGGGTCAGCTGTAGTACTCTCATGTGATACCTTTCCAGGGGAACTAGTACAATGGTATAGGCTATCAAACCTAGCAGATGAAGAAACAACCTTGCTTGGAAAAGGGGCTGCTAAATGACCCATGAGACAACTAAGTGTAGAGAAAGTATTCTGGTGTCTGGAAGTCTGGCAATTTGAAGGACCATGTAGACATGACATTCAATAAAAATAAGTAATGTACTCACCATAATGTTCCATCTGTGTTGTCAATTTTTATTCTTCCTCAACATGTGAACTCAGATCCAACTCTTCTGCTTTTTACAGCTCACTGTTACTGCAAACTCTCAAGCTCCTCCATTGCTCATAATGCCCCAGTCCCCTTCTGTACCTCAGGTCTTGTTTGCTGGACTTTATTGCTAAATAACAATCCAAGAAATAATAGTTACGTGAAAAATTACTACCTGGAGCTCAAAGAAAGGAATTTTGGTTCATATAATATCTTCTCATTCTTCCAGAAATCACAAATAAAAAGTAAGGAGCTGGAGGGAGGAGACTTGAGGAAGAATGAAAATGGACAACACAGATGGAATGTTATCGTGAGTACATAACTCTTTATCTGATGTTGTCAATTTTCATTCATTCCTCAACATGTGAAGGCTGCTCTTCCCATAGAGACCAGATCTAAATTGTAATTAGTATAAAGGTATGAGGATTTGCCCAAGTAGCAGTGGCACAAATATCTGGACAGTGATACTGAGGAGGTTGCCATGGATCTGGTTTAATGAGCCTTCAAAGCTTTTGGCAAAGACAAACCCAATTTATTGTAAATCAAGGAAATGCAAACAGTTAGCCACTTGGCTAAAATTACTTTGGTAACTGTTTTTTTTCCAATCTTGACTCTGAAACGGTGACAATTGATATGATTCTCTGAATGTTTCAGTTCTATGAAAATAGAAACATAATTATCTGTGAACATCCAGCAAATGTAAAATGTATTCCCCTTTATTGGAGAAATTTGGAAAGAAAACTAGGAAACTGATAGATGGTTAATGTTGGATTATGACCCCACCTTAAGAAGAAAAGATGGATTGTTCCATAATGATATTTTGTCTTTAAGAAAAAAATAAATAAGGAGGCTTAGAAGATGAGGCTTGAAGTCCTGAAACTCTCCTAGTTGATGTTATGGCTACCAAAAATATAGTTTTCCAAGTCAAAAACTTTAACTCACACCTTGCAGCTGGTTCAAATGGTGACTGAGTCATGGCTTGTAACACTAAATTCAAATCCCATGGTACAGTAGGACCTTTAAAGGTGGTTCTCAGTAAAAAGGCTCCTTTTATAAAGGCCTTACAATGCCATGAGGAAGCTAAGGTAGAATTGTCAACTCCTATATGAAAATGAGAAATGGCCCCTTCATTAAAAATAGTAGTCAAGAATTCAAGAACTTTGGGTACTGGTGCTGAAAAGGGGTCAATGTCTTTCTGTTGGGCCTAAAAAAAGAAGTTATGTACTCACCATAACGTTCCATGTGTGTTGTCCATCTACACCTTCATTCTTACTAGAATGAGTTTGGCTCCGATCACTCAGATCTGACTCGGCCTTTATATCTAAGCTCGAGGTCTTCTACCAGCTAGTGGCTAAACCTTATCCCAGCATGCACCAGGAAACCTCACCAGATCTTGTTTGCAGTTATAAAAGTAGTATGAAAAATAATCACAGTTGAATAACTCAGAGTGCATTGAAGAAGGCCAGAGAACAATGGTAACCAATTGTACCAACTCGGTCTTCCAGGAGTAAAAATGGCTGGGGGAATGGAGGATGGGATGTAAGAATGAAGGCGAAGATGGACAACACATACAAAATGTTATTGTGAGTACATAACTTCTTTGTGTGTTCTTGTCCTTCTTCACCTTCATTCTTACTAGGATGGGAGAGCGTCCCTAGCACCATTTTTCTTGGGTGGCTCAAGGGAGAATATTCTTCAGAATCGTGGAACCAAAAGAGGTCCTATTCATGGAGGCCAAATCAACTTTGTAATGAGCGATAAAGGTATGTGGTCTTGTCCATGTCACAGCAGCACAAATGGTATCAATTGGTAGTTTAGCCAGAAAGGTGGATGAGGTTGCAATGGCTGTTGTAGAGTGGGTTTTAACTCTTTTGGGGAGATCTCTGTTTTGTGATTTATAGATGAAAATTATGCATTCTGAAAGCCATTTTGAAAATGTTACCTTAGAGACTGAAGTACCTTTTTTGAGTCTGAAAAGAAGATAAACTGTCTATGCACATCCAGCTGATGTAACATGTATTCTGCCTTATTCTAGAAATTTGGGTAAAAGACCGGCAGCTCTATACACTGGTTCAAACTTGATTCTGAATACACTTCTGGCAAAAAGGAGGGGTTTGTTCTTAAGGAAACCCTGTCTCTATGGAAACGCAAATAGGGGGGCTTTATTGACAAGGCTTGCAGCTCTGACACTCTTCTAGAAGAGGTAATCTCTATCAAGAGAATAGTTTTTCAAGTCAAGAACTTGAGCTCGCAAGATGATGCTGTCTCAAACGGGGGAGCAATTAGACAAAATAGGATGAAATTTAAGTTCCATGGTACTGGAGGGTCTTTGGTAGATGGTCTTAATAACAAGGTAGCTTTAAGGAAGGTTTTGCATAGTCTGTGAGACATAATACTGAGGCCAAATTCATCTAGATGGAAATTGGATATCGCTGCTAGCTAAACTCTAATGGCAGCTGCGGCTGCGCTTTCATTGAAAAGCTTTGCCAGGAATTCTAGAATGGAATTGACTGGGGCAGAAAAGGGATCAGTGTGGTTATGAGAAGCCCATAATGAGAATCTTTTCCTTTTGCTTCTATAGATCTTTCTCATCTAGACGAACTCTAATGGCAGCTGCAGCTGCACCTTCATTGAATAGCTTTGCCAGGAATTCTAGAATGGAATTGACTGGGGCAGGAAAATAGATCAGTGTGGTTATGAGAAGCCCATAATGACAATATTTTCCATTTGCTTCTATATATCTTTCTTGTTGAAGACTTATGGGAAGAAATTAGAATGTGTTTAACTGATGAAGAGAGGTTAGGAAACCTGGCTATCGTTGGAATCAGAGCAGCCAAGCAGTCAATTTGAGTGTCTGAAGGATGGAGAATTCCTGACGCATGAGTCAAAAGGTCTGGAACTGGGCCAGGAATCCAAGGCTCCTCCCAAAGATGAAGCCACAGGAAGGAGAACCAGATTTTATGAGGCCAGTATGGGGTGATGAGTATTAAGTCTCTTCCCACGCAATTGGCTTTCTGAAGTACTTTGGGCATTAGTGGAAAGGGAGGAAAAGCATAGACGAGACCCGAGGGCCAATTGTAAACAAGTGCATCTCTTGGTGACTCCCCCAGAGGGGGAATAAGGGCAAAGTAGCTGGTGCATTTGGCATTCAAGGATGTCGAAAAAAGGTTGCAGCAAGGCTGGCCCCATTTGCGGAAAATGTTTTCCGGTACTTCTTTTTTTAGGTACCACTCATGAGGCATCAGAATCGCTCTGCTGAGTCTGTCTGCTATCACGTTGGATTTCCCGGGATGTGCGTTGCTATCAGAAAACAGAGGGAGGAGGTTGCCCACTGCCATACTCTCAGGGCCTCTAGACAAAGGGGGTAAGACTTGGTTCCTCATTGTTTATGTACCATGCAACTGACATGTTGTCTGTCTGTACTGCAACAGTCCCCAGCAAAAGAGAGTCCTGGAATGCTTGAACGCTATAAGCACCACTCTCATCTCTAGGACACTGATGTGCAAATGGGCCTCGAGATTCTGCCAGGCGCCTTGGACTGTCTTTCCCAGATAATGCCCCCCCCCCGCCCTATCTGAGAGGCATCTGTGGTCACTCTAGCCAGTGGTTGGAGAAGTACAAATGGTCGACCTAGAGTCACATGAGTGGAGTAAAGCCACCAACAAAGGTCCTTTTTGCAAGTTTCTGTTAGTATTATTCTGCGGGACATCTGCAATTCCTGCATTGACCACTGAGTGGACAGTAGCCACTGGAGAATTCTCATGTGAAGACATGCTAGGGGGATTAGAGTTATAGCTGCTGCCATGATTTCCAAGACTTTTAGGACTATCCTTGCTTGAGCCCTGTTCTTCGTGAGAAGATTTAAAATCTGATGTAGAACTTGAACTCTTTCTGGAGGAAGTCTGACCATCATGTTTGTTGAATCCAATTCTGCTCTTATAAATACAACATGCTGAGTAGGCAGTAAAGCAGATTTTTCATAGTTTATTGTAATTCCTAGGAGAAAGCAGAGCTGCAAGGTGGTGTCTCTTGCTTTTATTAGTAGATGCTCAGTGGCGGCAGTTAGGAGACAGTCATCTAAGTATGGAAACACCCAGAATCCTAGGCATCTCAAGTGAGCCGCGACTACTACTATACATTTGATGAACACTCTGGAGGCTCTTGTGAGGCCAAAGGGCAGAGCTTGAAACTGGTAGTGACTGGCTCCCAGCTGAAAGCTCAGGTGTCTCCTGGATCTCCCATCCATTTTTATGTGGCAGCATGCATCCTGGAGGTCTACAGAGCACATCCAATCCTCTTGCCCCAGAAAAGGAAGTATTTACTGCAGTGTTACCATCTGGAACCTGGACATTCTTACTGATTTGTTTAAATTGCTGACATCCAGAATGGGTCTCCAGTCCCCTGTTTTCTTTGGAACTAAAAATAATCTTGAGTAAGTTCTGGATCCTATTTGGTCTGCAGGGACTATTTGGATGATTCTTTTGTCTAGCAACTTTTGAATTTCTAACATTGTTCCCTTTGACTGGGTGGAAGGTCTGGGATCTTTATGTTTTGGATGGGGAAGGAAAAGGGTATGTAGTAACCTCTGAATATGATGCTTTGTACCCATTTGTCTTTTGTTATTTGTTGCAAGGCTTCTGGGTGTAAAGATAAGCAGCCCCCGACTGCCTTCAGAGATGGACAGGTGGGTCTCCTTTCAGGAGTTCTGAAAGGGCTTACCAAAGAAAGATTCTCTTTTGCCCTGATTCTGCAGACCCCCTCTGCTGTGTGGTTGGCATCTTCCATTACTACTTCCCCCTCTGCCCATGGGGGAAGATTCACCACGTGTGTCCTAGAAAGGTCTCTGAGATTTTCGGAACCACATTTTGCCACTTTCTTGTTGACTTTTGGGATAAGGTCTGGTAGGCAGGGAAAAATGGACTCCTACAGCAGACAGAGTCTTCCCTTCTTGTGCATACCTGGTTAGTGTGTCCTTGACTTTGGGTCCGAACATGGACCAGCCATCGAATGGGGCATTCACAAAGGGAGATTCAAAGGGCTCCACAAAGTCACACAAGCGCATCAAAGAATGTCTGCTTAGGGAAATTCCTGAACCTGTTGCTCTACTTGCTCCATCCGCTGCATAAGAAATCAGTCTCATGGAGGAGTTGACTGAGTTTAAGGTAGAGAGCTGAGAGGAATCTTTATCTGAAACCCCTTCAGCTACCAATCCTTGGAGAGTATCTCCTAGTTCCTTCAGGAGGTCTCTCTGTAATCTAGTAAAAGTAAGGTAATTCAGCAATCTGAGGGCAAAAGTCACTGAAGAAAAATGCGCTTTCCATATCTGTCCATTGTACGAGACTCCTTGTTCAGTGGACAAACAGGAGATGATGTCTCTGACAATTCCTTCTTGGAGGCTGCCACCATCACCATTGCATCTACTGGGACATCCTTAGTTAGAAAGGTTTTGTCTGATGGGGATGTGAGAAACTTATTTGGCCTTCTAGGAACAGGTTCCACTGAATGTGGAGACTCCCACACTTTCCGAGAAACTAGATACATAAGTTTGTCGAAAGGTGGAGACACCCAAGTGGAGGAAGTGTGAGATCCAAAGGCCTTCAGGTATAAGGACTCCTCTGTTGAAGGGTTAGTGGACTTCCAGCTGATTCTCTGTTTCAGTATTTCTAAGATGTCTCTAAAGGAGACATCATCAGGAGGTGACTGTCGGGACCCTTCAGCTTCATTCAGATCTGTATCAGAAGTGATGGACTCCTCCGGGGAGTCTAAATGCTTCCTCTTGCATAATCTCATAAGATAATAAGATGGACCTGCTCACCTTGTCACATTGGATTTCTCCAGAATGTGCATTGCTATCAGAAATCAATTGGATGAGATTGCCCACTGCCACGTTCTCAGAGCTTCTTGACATAAGGGGTAAGATCCGATTCCTCCTTGTTTGTCGATGTACCAGACTACTGATATATTGTCTGTCTGAATTGCAAATGTGCACTGGTATCAGAAATCGATTGGATGTGATTGCCCATTGCCACACTCTCAGAGCTACTTGAAATAAGGGGTAAGATCTGATTCCTCCTTGTTTGTTGATGTACCAGACTACTATTATATTTTCTGTCTGAATCGCAATAGTCCCTGAAGGAATAGGGTCTTGAAAGGCCTGCAATGCTAGGAGAACTGCTCCCATTTCTATGGCAATGACATGCATGTTGGCCTCTTCTTGGGACCAGGTGCCTTTCCCAAGACGTGTCCACTCACGGATTGTAAAGTCTGTTCTGAGCAAATCTACCACCTGAGGTACTTTTTGCATGCCTGAGTTATTTTGATCTGGGGGACAAAGGCTGATACAGGATGGACCACGGAGTCACCAGGGTCCATTGATGAATTCTCATATGGTATCTTACCAATGGAACCAGAATTATCTGCAAATATAGACCCTAAAGCTTCTAGAATCAGTCGGGCTAACAGTGAGAAATTCTGAATTATCTTTTTGATGTGAAAACGAATAGTGTGTACCCTTGGCAAGGGAAGGGAGGCTCTCACTGATACAGTATTGAACAAGGCTCCTAAGAATTTTAGCTCTTGAATTGGCCTGAGATTTACTGAGACTGATGGTAATGCCTAGGTGATACCATAACTGGAGCACATAATCTCTTGCTTTGATCAACAGGTGCCTGGTAGTAGCAGTTATGAGCCAATCATCCAGGTAAGTTAACACTCAGAATCCGTGCAGTCTCAAGTGAGCTACTACTACTGCCATGCATTTGTTGAACACATTGGGAGCTGTGGTGAGGCCAAAGGACAGTGTTCTGAATTGGTAAAGACTAGTTCCCAGCTGGAAGTGTAGATATCTTCTAGATCGCCTGCCCATTTTTATGTGTTAGCATGCATCCTGAACATCTATTGAGCACATCCAGTCGTCCTTGTGCAGGAAAGGCAAAAAGGAGTGAACAGTGACCATCTGGAACTCTGTATAATGAACTGATTTGTTCAGATTGCTGAGATCCAAAATTGGTCTCCAGTCCCTTGTTTTCTTTGTCACTAAAAAGAATCTTGAGTAAGTTTCGGATTCTATCTGGTCTGGGAGGACCTCTTGGATGACTCTGTTTTCTAGCACTTTTTTTTTCTAGCGCTGCTGCTTTCCTCTGACTGGGTGGAATATCAGGAATTTTGTTTAATGTTGAAGAAGGGGTAGGGAAAAGGGAATTATATAATCTCTGGAAATAATCTTCTACCCCCATGTATCTATGTAATGTCAATCCAGACTCTCTGGTGCAGGGATAGACGATCCCTGACTGCCTCCAGAGGTGGACAATCAGGCATAATTTCAGAAGCACTGACAGGGTCTCTCAGAGAAGGAATTTCTAGACCCCAGGTTATGTGGGCTTCCACTGCTGTGAGGGTGATGTCTTCCGTTAGAGTTTCCCTCTCTGTCCCCCCCTCTGTCCCTAGGTGAACTATCTCCATGTGAATCTTGGAAAGGACCTGGGACTTTCTGAACCACATCTTCAGACCACCTCATTGGTTCCTAGCTCATTACAGCCGAGGGCGCCTCCAGGCGTTTCTACAGTTACCTCCTCTTGCACCTCTAGGCTTCAAATATTGCTTGTTCACATTTGCATTAATAATTCCGAAATCATGCTACATACAAGGTGTCAGAATATTTTATCTTGAAGCATGCATGATGGCAAACAAAACTGTATTAACATTTGATCTATATAAATGAATATTTGTTAGATATGTAAGGTGATTAAAAAGAAGTTATGTCTTCCCATAACATTCCATCTGTGTTGTTGATCTTCTTTCATTCATCAATGATGGGTTCGGTTCCAAGCCCTTGGAACCAAGTTAGCCTAATACCAAGCTCGCGCCAGCCAAAAACTTCTTGAGCTAAGCTTTTACCCATAGTTTCCTTCTCCCTGTTACCTCAGATTGAGTTTGCCCAGAATTAGTAAAGCAGAGGCTATTTCTGCGTAAATGCCCTAACTCACCACTTGGACCCAAAGTATCCCCCAGGAGCCTTTGGAGGGGGAAGGAGGGTGGGAAGTGATGAATGAAAGAAGATGAACAACACAGATGGAATGTTATGGTAAGACATAACTTCTTTATCTGAAGTTGTTAATCTTCTTTCCATTCATCACTGATGGGACAGAATCCCCAGATACCTTGTATTCCTTGGGCGGCCCTTATGGAAGAATGTTCCTGAGCACCACTGAGCCAAAGGCAGATCTCCCTTTGGAGACCACATCCAATTTGCAATGATTAATAAAAGTGTGGGGGTTAGCCCATGTGGCTGCTGCACAAATATCATCCACAGAGGCTCTCAAATGGAAGGCTACAGAAGTTGCCATAAATTTGATAGAGTGGGCTTTAACATTCTGTGGTATAGGTTTTTTCACAATCTAATAGATGTAGTGTATGCAGTCCCTTAGCCATTTAGATAAAGTCATCTTGGAGACAGAATTTCCCATTCTAGGTCCAGAGAAGGAAATGAAAAGTTGATCAAGTTTATGTATTGCTTTGGTTCTGTCTAAATAAAACCTCAGTTGTCTATGTACATCTAAACAGTGTAGACAGTATTCCCCTTTATTAGTAAAATCTGGGGAAAATACTGGCAAGTCAATGGTCTGATTGATGGAAAAATCTGAAATAACTTTGCGGAGAAAGGATGGGTTTGTCTGGAGTGATACTCTGTCCTTGTGGAAGATTAAATAGGGCCTTTTAATGCATAATGCCTGCAACTCTGAAATTCATCTGGCTGATGTGATGGCTACCAGGAAAAGGGACTTCCAAGATAAAAATTTGAGGTCACATTTTGTTGCAGGTTCAAAAGGAGGTTGAGTTAAGGACTGGAGAACTAACGTGAGGTTCCATGTCTCTATAGATTGTCTGATTGGAGGCCTAATATGAGAGATCCCTTTAAGAAAGGTTTTGTATATCCGAATAGAAATGAGAGAACTCCCATCATGAAAGTTAGAAATAGTGGCTCGATGTACTCATATGGTAGAAGCTGCAGCTCCATCCTCAAAAAATTTTGACAGATATTGTAAGGCTGCTGTAACTGGAGCCGAGTACGGATCTAACCTTCTTTTCTTAAACCAAATAGAGAATCTCATCTGTTTGTCTAGATATAGTCTTCTGGTGGATGGTTTGTGTGAGGCCAGGATAATGTCACGTACAGGTGAGGGAAGGTTATCCTGCCCGGCGATTAACGAAAGTGGAGAAACCAAGCTATCAGCTTGAGACTGGATAGGTTCAGGTGGACTCAACCTTTGGGGGTGAGAAATCAGGTCTGGAAAAGGGTCCAGAATCCACAGTCGACATAATAGATGAGACCAAAGGAAGGGGAACAAAACTTGTCGACGCCAACAGGGGGCTATGAGGATCACTTTGCATTTCAACCGAATAGCTTTCTTTATGAATTGGGGGATCAGAGGGATGGGGCGATAGACATATAGCAGTCCCGTGGGCCAATCGTGAATCAGAGAGTCCCTTGGGGACTCCCCTTGTGGGGGAAATAGGGCAAAATAGCTGCTGCATTTGTTGTTCGACAGGGAGGGGAATAGGTCACAGCAAGGCTGGCCCCAACGGCTGAAAATTTTCACAGCTATGTTGGGATTGAGGGACCACTCGTGAGGCAGAATACATCTGCTCAACTTATCTGCAATCACGTTGGAGTTTCCTGGGATATGCGTTGCTATCAGAAAGTAGTTGGAAGCTATCGCTCACTGCCAAATTCTCATGGCCTCTCGACATAGGGGATAGGACTTGGTTCCTCCCTGCTTGTTGATATACCAGACAACTGACATGTTGTCTGATTGAATTGCGATCGTTCCAGAAGGAAGAACAGATTGGAATGCTTCCAACGCTAACAGCACTGCCCTCAGTTCTAGAATGTTGATATGTAGGTTGACCTCCATAGTGGTAAAAAACAAAAAAGGTCCAGCACAAAGAGGAAGATAACTTAGAACTCCTTTATTGGGGTAGCTCCAAAAATCCAAACAGCATACCGGTTTCGGCAACAGCCTTCCTCGGTGCTTAATAACAGCAAAAATTAACAGACCCTTAAATCAAGAGCATCCTTAACATTCAAGAATATCATTAGATGGTTAAAAAACTATGACAACTCATTAAGGCCAGGTTTAAACAAAACCCCAAGCCAAATAATCCAACTTGATTCTTTATTATTTAGTAAAGTGTGCCAACCAACTTTAGAAAAATATTGGCCCTGGACCTTATCAATAACCGTAAATGTAAACTTGGCTATTTTGTTAATTAAAGTATGCTTATATAAAGCGTTTGTGGTTCTCCTGTTCCTGATCTCACTGAGGTGTTCGGAAATCCGAAGCCTCAATGATCTGGACGTCTGTCCTACAAAAAACGCCAAACAGGAACAGGTAGCCAAATACACAATCCATTCAGTACTACAATTGCCATAACATAAAATATCATAAACCTTAGGGGTTCTGGAACTAGTAAAGGTCTTAGTTTTAAATATATGAGGGCATGCAGAACAATGTCCACATGGTACATAGCCCCTAACCTTATTCCCAAATAAAGTGGATCGTTGTAATAAGGGCGGGACCTTACATTTATAATGACTAAGATGAGACCCCAAAGTGGGTTCCCTGCGAAAAGAGAATAAACATGTAGATGTAAGAATTTCATTAAGCTTAGTATTAGCTTTTAAAATGTCCCAATGATGGTTAATAATGTGTTTGAAAGTTTGAATATTTTGTCCAAATGTCATAACCAATCGGATAGGCTGTTGTGTATCTTTATCAAAACCAGACTGTTTATATTGCAGCAAGTCAGATCTAGATTGTTGCCTAGCAAAATCCCTGGCCTGATGGATATTATTGTCACTGTGTCCCCTCTGGATAAATCAGGTATGTAGATCCAGTTTATAATGGGCATAAGAGTCATGTGAGGAACAAATGTGGTGCATTCTTAGAAATTGGGACTTTGGTATATTGCGGATGATGTATTGGGGTGATGACTTTGGGCATGCAGGAGAGTTTTATACTGAGGATATTTGCGAAAAACCTCAGTTTTTAATGTATGGTCTGTATTCCTAGTGATAGTAACATCTAGGAAAGTGATGAAATCCTTGTGCGCACTCAAAGTAAATTGAATGCCCCATTGATTCTGATTTAAATATTCCACAAATTCCTGCAAAAAACAGTATCCCCCCTCCACACTATCCAGCAGTCTTCCAAGTAGCGTCACCAAATGTCAATTTCCCCAAGATATAAATTGTGTAAAGCATCATAGATTAACTGGTGTTCAATGTAGCCCATGAAAAGATCTGCATAAATGGGGGAAAAAGATGCCCCCGTGGCCATACCCTTCACTTGCCAAAAACATTTACGAAAGAAATAAAAAACATTCTTGGTCAACACATGTTCGGTTAAACACACTAAAAAAGTGTTAAATCCAGGGGGATAAATATTGGCTTGGTCCAACCAAAATTGTAAAGCCTCAAGCCCAGCCCAGTGTGGAATGTTGGTGTATGGTGAGGACACATCCAGGGTACACATGAGCCAATCTGTCTCTAATTGCATGTTTTCAGTAATTTGTAAAAAATTAGTAGTATCCTGAATCCTGGCCCGAACTAAGGGCAACAAAGGCTGTAGATATTTCGTCAAAAAGGCCAACAATGGTTCAGTTAATGACCTATGGCCCGAGACAATTGGTCTCCCTGGGGGATTTGACAAGTCCTTATGAATCTTGGGTAGGAGATACAGATATTGTGATTGAGGGTCATCCTTCTTGTGCTGGACCTTTTTTGTTTTTTACGGTTATTGCTTTTGGTTTGGTCCATGCACATCCGTACATGCGGGTGTTTGTGTATGCAGTCAGTTGGTTTCTCCCGCTGTTGGAACTGGGGGTGAACTTAATTTTGGTGGCTGAAGCTCCTTTGATAGCATCTTTTGCATTCACTTTTGTGATGTCAATGATTTCTTATGGATTTGACAATGATTTCTTATGGACATGACTTTTGGCTTGGACATGATTTTTATTGGACAGGGCCATTATAGGATGTGTCTGGTGAATCAGGGTTGAGCTGCTTGGCCAGGGTTCTTTACATCTAGATGTTAATATGGTCGTTCAAAGTTATCATAATCTTTGTGCTGGACCTTTTTTGTTTTTTACAGTTATTGCTTTTGGTATGGTCCGTGCACATCCATATGTGCGGGTGTTTGTCTATGCAGTCATATGGCCTCCATAGTGGACCATGTGCCTTTGACTATCTTTCCCTGAAAATGACCCCCCACCCTATCAGTGAAGCATCCGTGGTCACAATGGCCTTGGGTAGGGGAGGATGGAATGGGCGGCTCCAAAGTTCTGTCTCTGACCTAATCCACCAAAGAAGGTCCTGTTTGCAACAATTGGTTATCTGAATCTGAAAGCATAGAGGGTGGTGATTCGGAAACCACTGAGATAGCAGAAGCCATTGAAGTATTCACATATGTAGTTTCACAAGGATCCTAAAACCTGAAGAACCTCCCTTGCTGAGGTTTTGTTTTGACAGAGTATCACCTGGGACCTCAATCTCTGAAGTCTTTGAACTGGGAGAGACACCAGACATGAATGCGTGTCGTAGACTGCTCTGATGAACTCTATGGACTGAGTTGGAGCAAGGTTGGATTTCTCCCAGGTTATCGTTATTTCCAAAAGTCTTGCCAGGGAAAGAGTGTACTGCAGGACTGCTACCAGAAGATGCTTGGTGAGGTAGGTAAGGAGCCAATCGTCCCAATACAGAAACACCTGGAATCCTTGCAGCCTCAAGTGAGCTGTCACCACTGCCATGCACTTTGTGAACACTCTGGGGGCTGTAGAGAGTCTGATCGGCAGGGCACAAAATTGGCAGTGACTGACTTATTTTGATGTGGTAATACGCGTCCCAGAGATCTATCAAGCACATCCAATCTCCTTCCCTTAGAAAAAGGAAAAGGGACTGAACCGTGACCATCCAGAATTTCATTTAGGCAATGGACTTGTTCAAAATTTCTGAGATCCAGAATCGATCTTCAGTCCCTTGTCTTTTTTGGCACCAAAAAGAATCTTGAGTAGAATCAGGATCCACATTGGTCTGGTGTGACTATTTGGATGGCTCTTTTTTGACACAGCTTGTTTATCTCTGCAACTGCTACTTCCCTTTGACTGGGTGGAACATTGGGAAGTTTTGGGTAAGTGATAAGGGGGATGGTGTAGCCTCTGGTTATGATCTTCTGCACCCAACGGTCGGAAGTTATTGAATGCCAGGCAGTGTGCTGCAGAGAGAAACATCCTCTGACTGCTTCCATAGGAAAGCAATCAGTCCGCTCTTCAGGAGTGCTGGTAAGGCTGCCCAGAGAAAGAATCCCTGGGTCCCTGACTACATGGACCCCCTCTGCCTCACTAGGGGCATCTTCCAGAATTGTTACCCCCTCTGCCCCTGGGGGTATCATTGCCACGTGTGGAACGAAAATGACCCTGAGAATTTTTGTGCCACATTTTCCTGCTCCTCTAGTCCCTGGAAAAGGAACGTTGAGGATTGGAAAAATGTATACCTACAGCAGACAGGGTCTTACCGTCCTGCTCACACCTGACCAGGGTGTCTATCACCTTGGGGCCAAAAAGGGAAGATGCTTCAATTGGAGC
Organism: Protopterus annectens; assembly: GCF_019279795.1. NCBI lineage: Eukaryota > Metazoa > Chordata > Ceratodontiformes > Protopteridae > Protopterus > Protopterus annectens. The sequence continues at coordinate 20,016,908 of NC_056728.1, forward strand.
CTTTAGGAAGGAAGACCTGAAAGGGTCCGTGAAGTCACAGAGGCGCATCCAAGCATGGTGTCTCATAACTATGCCTGAACCCGCCACTCTAGATGCCCTTCGGTTGCATGTGAGAGCAACCTCATGGATGAATTGGAGATAGATTCCAGGGTTGCAAGCTGCGAGGCAACTTTGTCTCTTACTTTGTCAGACACCTGTCCTGCAAGTGTTCCAGAGAGTTTGGAAACCAAGTCTCTTTGGAGCCTTGTAAAATGTGCCAAGTAATTCAGAGACCATATGGCAAAAGTCACTGAGGCAAAAACTCGCATCCCTAATTTGTCCACAGCCCGGGACTCTCTAATGGGTGGATGAACAGTATGACTCTCTTCAGCGAGATCCTTTTTCGTGGCCACCACCACCATAGCATCAGCTGGTAAACCTCTTGACCAATGTGGGTTTTCCTCGGGGGGGGGGGGTAGTATCTTGTCAGGTGTCCGAAGGATCAACTCAACAGAATCAGGGCTCTTCCAGTTGTGCTGCACCACGAGCTGTACCAGCTCATCTGCAGGCAGGGTCACCCAAGAGGTAGATGGCCGGGCACGGAAAGCCTGCAGGAACACGGACTCCTCAGAAGAAGGGTTAGTGGGCTTCCAATCACCCCTCTGTTTCAACATTTCAAGGATGCCTCCAAAGCAGACATCGTCAGGGGGTGACCGTGGGGACCCTTCACCATCATCAAAATCCATATCCTCTGTCAGAGACTCTTCAGGGGAGTCTACGTGCTTCCTCTTGAATGATCTCTTCCATGGGGGCTCCTCAGTAGGGGCCTCTGAGGAGGACTCTGAAGAGGGTTGCCCTGTAATGGAGTCTCCTGTGACTTTCCTGCCTGGTGTCCCAGGGCGGTGGCTTCTGTCAGCTGTAGCTCAGGAGAAAAAATAGGTCTGGGGCTCTGACGTCGGTGGAATGCTTCCAAAAGCAAGTGCCCTTTCCATAGCTCAGAAAGCAGGTCTACCGGAAGAGGGATGGGAGCCCAGAACCAAGAAGGACAACCTCGGAACTGGGGTCACACCCTGATCCATTGAACCCACTCCCGATGGTGGAGCCTCAAGCAGGATTGGTGCAGACAGAGCTCCCGGCACCATGGACAGAACTGTAGACACACTCAGAACCATACCCCAAGCTGAAGAGACCACAGCCCAATCATGGAGTTGAAGAAGGCTCGGTTCAGAAGGGACCGAAAGCCAAAGGGACAGTCCCAGAGCCCCAGTGAGGTCCACTATAGGCACCGAGATGGGGGATTCCGAAAATTGCATCTGAGCTGAAAACTTTGGAACCGGTATGGTCAAAGGATGAGAGTGGGATGGAATCCGTGGAGAAACTAGCCCAAGTCTTGCAGATGGATGGGTCCTAGACGGAGTGGGTATCCCCCTGGCTGTCAACAGCTGATCCACAAGACGCACGAAGTCAAACTCGGAAAGGCTCCTGGTGGATCTAGTGGATACTCCTGAAGGGGAGTCAGGTTGTTCTAGGAATGGACTATATACTTGCCCTAGAAATGGATCTGTTGATGGAGAGTATTGGGTCTGTGGTGCAGAATCTATCGGCACTGATGTCTCAAATTTGGAGAAAGGAAGAAGTGCCATCAAAATTGTCATTATCGGGACCGTGAAAGGACTCTGTACCGGAAGGGCACTTGGAGCCAACATAGAAGGTTCAGTAGTAAACGGAGTCACAGAGGTAGGCATCGAAGGCGTGCACTATGTCGAAGTGGTACTCAGTGCCAAAGCTGTAGTAACCTTTGGAAAAACAGTAGTCAGTGACGTAGACAGTATCGGAGCCGAAGTAGGTGCCGATATAGGAACAGTCATAGTAAAAGTGGAAGAGGTTGGTGCCGATAAGGTGGACTTATGCTCCAAAGACAATTTTGGTACTTTATACTTTATAGACTTGCCCTGGTCACTTGAGGGTGGAGAGGGGACAGAGTGGGACCTTTTCTTCAGTTGGAGGGGATGACACCTCCATCGCAGAAAGGGCCTCTGAAAGGGCAACTTAAGGAGGCCCTTCAGAATCAGTTTGTTTTTGAGCTCATTCATGGTGTGCCAACTAAAACTTTGGCAAATCACACAAGGGGGTTGCACCGAAAGAGGGGGCACCCCCAGACAATAAACACAGTCATCATGGGAATCATTGTTAGGCAGTTTCCCTTACAAGAAGCAGAATGTTTAAACCTTGACGTGCCTTTTTTATCAGACATCATGAGCAAAAATACACACAAGTCAGATAGGAATAAAAGAGTTCTACTATATTTATACCTAAATATATATCAAAGATAGGTGAAAAAGGAAGAAGAAGAAGAAGAAGAAATACCAGCGATGGTATTTAAAAAATACCACAAGGGTAGGGGAAAAAGGCCGCATCACCAGTGGTACTTAATTACCAAGAAGGTAAAAACAGAAGGGTAAAAGGTCTATAGATAGCTTCAAAGTTAAAGAAATATCAAAAATATCAACAAGGAATAAAAGACACACTATCCAGAAAAAATATCAAAAGTTTACACTTAGCTGAGAGCTTAGCTTGGACGCAGCTTTTCAGCTACATGGCAAACGAGATCTGAGGTAACAGGGAAAAGTGCACTATGGGTAAAAGCTTAGCTTGAGAGTTTTTTGGCTGGCGCGAGCTTGGTATTAGGCTGACTCGGTTCCGACGGCTCAGAATTGAACCCATCAGTTAAGAATGGGAAGAAGATTAGCAACATCAGATCTTTATTTTTTTAAAGACTCAAGCCATACCCACTGGGAGTTAAAGGTACACACTCAAAAGAGCTATACTGGTGGGAATGAGCTAGAGAAGGTTCTGTGAGGAGTCAAAAACATAAGCCCACTGTAGACAGGGTCTCACCATCTTGTTCACACCTGGATAGTGTGCCCTTCAGTTTAGGGCCAAACAATGAACTTCAGTCAAAAGGAGCATTGATGAAGGAAGACTTGAAGAGCACTGCAAAAATCACACAAGCACATCCAGGCACATCTGCTAATGGAAATGCCCCTAACCCACTGTCTTTGAGGTACCTTCAGCTGCATGAAAAATAACTTCATGAACAAATTTGAGATGGATTGTAAGGTAGCCAACTGAAAGGCCACATACGACTGTGCTTCACTAGAAATTGTTCCTGAGAGGGATTTGCAGAATTCTTTAATCAAATCCCTCTGAAGTCTGGTGAAGCGTGCCAAATAATTCAGCGATCTACGTGTGAAAGTCAATGAAGCATAAATGTGCTTCCCAAATCTGTCCAATGCCCTAGACTGCCTGTTAGGGGGATGAACATATTATCTCTGCTCTGTGAGTTCTTTCTTTATGGCCACCACTATGACCATGGCATTTACCAGTACTCCTTTGCTACAGAACTCTCTTCCCCTCGGTGGTGCCAGGATCCTATCTGGTATCTTGGGAACTGGCTCAGCAGCATCGGGTTCCTTCCACACCTGCTGAGAGATCAAATCAGTGGGCTCATTGATGGACAGAGTCACCCAGGAAGTAGCTGGGCTAGACCCAAATGCCGAGACATCATCAGGTGGCGATCTTGTGGACCCTTCTCTTTCATCAAAATTGGTATCTATATTGATTGACTCCTGAGGGAAGTCCAAGTGCCTTCTCTTGCACTTCCTCTTCCTAGAGACTTCATCAGTGGGATGCGTCAGAGAAGTATCAGAAGACATAAGGATACTTTGTTGGGTAGCCTGGAGACTTTGGGGTGGCTGTTCTTGTGGAGTATAGAGTGATGAGGCTCAAAGCACATATGGGAACCAGATGGCAGCTCCAAGGGGGCTGAAATCATCTCTACTCTAGAAGAGAATACTCTCTCTACCACCACAAAAAAGACAGAATGCCCCAGGGAGAAGGGAGCCAGTGGAGCCAAGAAAACATGCTTCCTGACCATTGGCTCCCACAGACCTGAAGGCAGCCTGCCCAAGGCAGAAGTTGGAGCCGAGATATCCAATGCCAAAGCTCTGAGGGGAAGAGATGGCTCCAGCAGCATCAGAGTCAACTCTAACAGCTCGGACCCGACAATGGTGCTTCGGTTCCAAGCGTCATCCAGCTCCGAGCTGATCCACTTACAGAAGGTATTGGAGCCAAAGATACAACAATCTTCAGATCCAATACAGATGGTCCTGGAAGACTCAGACCCAAGGGCTCTGAAGCCGAAGGACAGATTGGAGAAGGAGCCAAGATGGGTGGAGTAATATCAATGATGACCTCCATACCCGAAGGGGTAGGAGCTGGGAGAAATCCCATCTGTATCTGCACCGAGACAAACTTCCTCATCATTCTATCCATACCTGCCTCTGTAAGACTTCTGGAAGAACAAGAAGAAGATGGACCTAGAGTGATGGTACCTCTCTAAAAATGGGGATGGTAGCTGAGAGGGGACAGGGTCCAGAGTGGATGCATACTGGGTCTGGGAAGCTCTTTTGGCTCCAAAAGAAGTGGATACAATGAGGCAGACCATGTATAGGAAACAGTCGGACCCGAGGATTTGGTCTTTGGATCCGTCCGTTTCGACATCTGCTGGGCTGCCTCCTTGGTCGGATTGGAAGAAGGAGTGGAGGATCCAGAAGTTTCTGGTTGCCTTTTTCTAGACTCTTTTTGGTCTGCCTTGAAATGATGAGCTCCAGCCAGTGACTTTGAAAAAGATGTAGGGAGAAGTCCCTTCAAAATCTGTTTATTGTTTCTGCCGATCGTAGCCCTGGGGTTAAAAGTTTTGCATATTTCACAAGGCACTTTCAAAGGAGCAGGGCCCAAACAATAGGCACAGGAGTTGTGGGCATCAGATAAATGGATCTTTTGCCCAAACTCTTTACATTTTTTTTGAAACCCAAAGGTTTTTCAGCCATTCTACCTATAAAACTAGTTAAGGACAATAAAGGCAGAAAGTTTGTTTTGTTTGTTTTATAGATTAGAAAAGAAATTACAAACAATGGTAGAAAGAATTACAGTAATAGCAGGAGAGAATGTCAGGAAATAGAACTACCAACAATGATATTAAGATATTCAGAAACACGTAGGAATAAGGGAGGTTAAATGAGAATAAATCTAAATATGAATAAATATATATGAGAAAGAGAGAAAGTTATGTCACTAAACTTTTATCACTCACTAAATGCTTGAGAGCTGACAGCGATCATGACCGTACACAAAGGTGGCAAATAAAATCTGAGCTACAGAAGAGGGACTGGGGCATTGTGGGTAAGGGAAGAGCTTGAGAGTTTGGAGTAGCCACGAGCTGTAAAAAGCAGACAAGCTGGATCTGAGGATCAGACCTAAACCCGCATATTAAGGGATAAATGAAAATTGACATCAGATTCACTATTTATTGAGATGGTGACAGTTTGATTTTTGGGATGACTGAATGTGATCCCCAGTAGCTGTGCAATGTGGAGCAACAGGTCCCAGTGTTGAACCAGTAGAACCCTAGAAACAGCAGTAAGAATTCAATTGTCTAGGTACTGAAACACCTGGATCTCCTGCAGTCAAGATAAACTGCTACCACTGTCATAACTTTTGTGAACACTCGCGGGACTGTGTTGAGACCAAATGTCAGTGTTCTGAACTGAAAATGTTTGGCTCCCAGCCAGAAACAGAGAAATCGTCTGGATCTTCTCTGTATCTTTATGTGATAGTAGGCATCCTGAAGAAAGCACAGTTGTGTAAAATCTTACCAAAACAGTAGGTGTCCTTCTCTTCACTGTTGCAGTACTCCTTACATAAGGGATCTCCTGCCAAGGATTGCCCAACATCTGTCCAGTATACAAAAGCCTTTAGTATCTACAGGCACCATAAGTCACACATATGCTCCTTATGCAAGGCATAATGCATAAAGGTGACCTGCGGATGTGCACACTTCAGAACTGAAAAGCCCCGGGAGGAACAGAATGTCCATAGAGACCATGAAGAAACATGTGCATCCAGAAGGCAGAGAGAGAGAGACAAAGAGAGACAGAGAAGAATCCCTTTGCTAGGAGGGCAAGGAGAACAGGCTAGAGGAGAGGTGGCAGGAGGAAGGAAGCAAATACTGCAACAGTGAAGAGAAAGACATCTACTGTTATGGTAAGATTTTACACAACTGTACTATATCCTTCTATATCACTGTTCCAGTATTTCTAATGTAAGGAAGAATACAAAAGCTCAACAGGAGACCTGGGAGGAGGAAGGTACTGAAGAACCCTCAAGAAACCTATGTAGGATAGCCCTAGCAAAGCCAGCTCTGGCCCTGGAAATAACATCCAACTTATAATGCTTAGTGAAGGTATGGACAGAAGACCAAGTAGCAGCCTTAGGATGGAACTGATATCCAGCCCCTTGAAAAAAGCACAAGAGGAAGCAACAGCTCAGGTAGTGTAAGCCTTTACTGAAGAAATAAATATATTTGTCATTAAAAGAATAACAAAAAGAAATGGACTTAAATATCCTTACTAGATGGTCTGCTTAGAAACAGCTAAACTCAAAGACCTGGGATTAAAGGAAGCAAAAAGTTGCTCAGATTTGTGAATAACTTTAGTTTTATCTAAATAATATCTGAGCTGTCTATGCAAGTCCAAGGTCTGAAGAACCTTCTCACTGGCAGACTGCTGAGAAAGAAAAAAAGAAGGCAAATGACTAGATTGATTAAGGGACAACTCATTGACCCTAGGCATAAAAGAAGCATTAGTATGAACAGACACCCTGTCCCTGTGAAAAACTAAGAAAGGAGGAACAGCCATTACAGCCTGAAGTTCAAAAACCATCTTGGCTGAAGTAAGAGCCAAAAGTAGAACAGTCTTCCAAGTACAGTGTTGTAAGAAGGGTGAAGGAAGTTAGCCAGAGTCAATTTTTCAAGAAAAAAAAACTGAGGTCCCAGGAAGGTGGAATAGGCTTCCTGGGAAGCCTAACATGAATGAGGCCTTTAAAAAACTGTTTGACCTCAAATCTGGAGGCCAGAGGAGGATTCAAGGGCAGACAAGAAGAAACTGCTGATAGGTGAGCTTTAACTAAAGAATACACCAACCCACCCTGGAGCAGATCACACAAATAAGAGCAGACCAGATGAACTTCCACAGATAGAGGATCTATTATGACAAGAGAGGCACCAGACAGAAAATCTCTTTCATTTTGACAAATATGATTTCCTGGTGGTTGGCTTCCTGGCCTCCTGCAGGACCTGAAGCATGTCCTCAGGAAAAAAGGTGCCTTAAAGGGATCAGAATCCTATCACCTACAGCATCAGTTGAAGAGTGGACACATGAGAATTGTTGAGACCCCTTGTCTTGTATGAGAAAGTGCACCCAGTGAGGTAACTTGTGTTGACTGCCCCTGAACAAGTGAGAAAGAAGAGGGAACCCATGCTGTCCGAGACAAAAGGAAGTCACCAACAAGAATTTGGAATAGTCCTGTCTGATCTTATGCAAGACTCTAGGAAGCAGAGGATGGAAAGGGAAGGCATACATAAACATCCCATTCCAAGGAAAAGACTTTCAAAGCCAGAGGACTTAGGACTATGGAACAGCAAAGAGGAAGTTGTCTGTTAAGAGGGGAGGCAAAAAGATCTACCAGAGGAATATACTACTGATGGATAATGTCCACGAACATATCTCAGTGAAGCATCCATTCGCAAGGTTTTGTGCTGGACCTGTTCAAAGAGTCTGCCACCAGATTGTACTCTAAGGGAATGTAGACAGCCTGAAGACATATTTGATACCTGACAGATCCCAGACCTAAATAGCTGGCCTGCAAAAAAGGTAGGACCTTGGTACCCCCTTGCTTGTTGACATACCACATCACTGTGGTATTTTCTGTGAAAATGTTGAGGGCCCCAGGATGAAAGAGGGTATGAAAAGCCTGAAGAGCTAGAAGCAGAGCCTTCATCTCCTTGATGTTGATGCAGTCTGACCTTTGGTGAAGATGCCAGAAAATCTGAACTTGAGACAACTGAAAGAAGCTTCCCACTCCCTACCCAAGGCATCTGTAAAGAGCTCTTGAGTTAGGACTGGAGTCTGGAAAGGAAGCCTCATGCTGACAGAAAGCTGATGAATCTGCTACTGAAGCTCGAGCTTGAGGCATGGAAGGAAACTAAGAAGTCCAGGGAGTGACAATACTGAAGCCACACTGACTTGCGATACCACCGAAGTTTTCTAAGTTGAAGCGTGGCTAGATGCAGCATGAGAATGGTAAAAGCCATAACCTGAGGACCCTGAAAAGTCTCTGCCCATGACTAAATCCAGAGAAAGAAGAGACTGGAAAAAGGCAATCAGAGACCAGACCTTGGGGGCAGGGACAGATGCCTGCATGGGGGTGGTCTAAATATTGCAACCAGGGAAAATATGATCCTGAGGAGAAGTCAAGACTGATTTTTGAAAGTTTATGGTTAATCACAGACTCTGCAGCAGAAAAACAGTAAACTGGAGATCCTGAAGCAGAGCCTCATGGGATTAGGCCTGAATGAGCAGATTATCCAGATAAGGAAAGATCTGAACCTGTCTCACCCTGCAAAAAGCAATGACAACAGTGAGGCATTTAGTGAATACTCTTTGGCAGTAGAGCATCCAAAGGGCAAAGCAAAGAACTGAAAATGCAATGAAGCAACAGAAAAATGCAAAAAAATCCTGAAAAGGGAATGGATGGGAATATGAAGGTAGGCATCCTTGAGATCCAGAGAAACCAGAAAAGCCTGGGGAAGACAAAGAAGAAGAGGAAATTTAGATTGATGAGACAACATCCAAAAGGAGGGGACCTTAAGAAAGGACTTGAGCTGAGAAAGGTCCAGAGTTGGTCGCCGGTACCCTCCTTCCTAGGAACCAAAAACATTCTGGAATAAAAACATCTCCCTGCAAACAACAAAATTCAAACGTCAAGTCACACTTTATTACTAAAAGCAAAGCTTTCAGGTAAACACCCTTTCTCAATGTTAATGCATTTCTAAAACAGTTTCAGCTTTTTAAATAACAGCATGAAGCATCACATGACCACAGCCAGCATATTACATGATACTAACAATTAAAACATTAGAATGACTTAATACAGCAGCAAAAGCTTTTTCACCAATACTGGTTTGATGGTAACAGCACTATTAAGTCTTAGTTCTGAATCTGCACATAGGCTAACAATCCATTAATACTCCTTGTTTACTAAGTAATTATCATCACCCCCCAATCCCTCTTGTTACTACATCTATAACCCTAAATTTAAAAAAGTGACGAGCTCCACTGCACATAATGTGTCTACTCAAAGCATTTTTTTCACTATTCTTCCATATATCTGACGTGTGCTTTATGATTTGTTCTTTTAATTTTCTTGTGGTCTTGTCCACATAAAATGATAACCATTCTCCACAAGTAGCAAGATCTACTAGATTTGTAGTGTTACAATTGGCTGATAAACAGAAATTATAACATTTATGCGTCTTGGGGTGTATAAATATCTCACTATCCTTTTCCATTACATCATTGCAACTACAGTTTAAACAACTAAAAGTCCCATATTTCACGCCTATCTGGCGTCTAGTTGGAGTTGGAAAATCTTTATAACAAAGCTTCCTTTTTAAATTACTCATATTTCTATAAGAAAAATAAGGTTTGCCATCAATTAAAGTTCATAATTCCGGGGATGCCAACAAACACCCAATTCTTCTGCATAATTTTGAGTTCTCCAGTTCTCCCTTGCACATCTAGCTGTTCTTGTATCAAAAAGGTGGGCACTAAGGAAGTTTTTGATACAAGAACAGCTAGCCGTACAAAGGCAAACACATAATAATGAAACTAGAAAAGATAAGATCAGGTACGTGACATCTTATAATATTAGAACTAGAGAACTCAAGAAAATTATACAGAAGAATTGGGTAATTTTGTTGGCATCCCTGGAATTACAAACTTTAACTGATGGCAAACCTTAATTTGTCTTATAGAAATATGAGTAATTTAAAAAGGAAGCTTTACTGTAAAGATTTCCAGACTCCAACTAGACACTAGATAGGCGTGAAATATGGGACTTTTAGTTGTTTAAACTGTAGTTGTTGCAATGATGTAATGGGAAAGGATAGCGAGATATTTATACATCCCAGGATGCATAAATGTTATAATTTCTGTTTATCAGCCAATTGTAACACTACAAATGTAGTATATCTTGCTACTTGTGGAAAACGCTCTTCATTTTATGTGGGCAAGACCACAAGAAAATTAAAAGAATGAATCATAGAGCACGTCAGATATATGGAAGAATAGTGAAAAAAGGCTTTAAGTAGACACATTATGTGCAGTGGAGCTTGTCACTTTTTTAAATTTAGGGTTATAGATGTAGTAACAAGAGGGATTGGGGGGTGATGTTAATAATTACTTATAAAACAAGGAATATGAGTGGACTGTTAGGCTATGTGCAGATTCAGAACCAGGTCTTAATAGTGCTGTTACCATCAAACCAGTATTGGTGAAAATACAGCAGCAAAAGCTTTAGGTCATTTTAATGTTTTAATTGTTAGTATCATGTGATATGCTGGCTGTGGTCATGTGATGCTTCATACTCTTATTTAAAAAGCTGAAAGTGTTTCAGAAATGTATTAGCATTGAGAAAGGGTGTTTACCCGAAAGCTTTGCTTTTAGTAATAAAGTGTGACTTGACATTGGAATTTTATTGTTTGCAGTGATATTCCATTGTTGGCATTCCAGTTATTACAGCAGTAACATTTTATTGATATTTATAAAAATATCTCCCTTCTAGGGCAAGGGGCACAGCCTGAATGGTGCCATGGGTCAAAACAGAATGAAGCACCATTGGAAACAGAGGAAGCTGATCTCAAGGAGGTGTAGGGATGCCCAGAAAGGGAGGAAGAGATTTCCAAACTATGAAATTCCCCTGGCAGGTAATGGACAGAACCCAAGAGTCAATTATGATCCATAACCAATCCAGAAGGGGAGATCCGCAGTGGTGGTGCTGCGGTTGCATTGTCGCCTCACAGTAAGACGCTGTCCGGTTCGATTCTCAGCTAGAGCGTCTTCTGCGTGGAGACATGAGTGAATGGGCGTACCTTTGTTGAAGGTTGTGCGTCAGGGCTGGTAACTCGGCATGTAAAAATCAACTACCAATCATTAGCGGACCGGAGTTCCGCTGTGGCGACCCCTAACTGGGAAAAGCTGAAAGACACAACAACAACAACAACAACCAATCCAGAAGGGACAGTGAAAGACAAAGGGACTTGGCCTAGGGAAAATGGAAACAAATTGTCAAACAGAACCTGGCTTGTTCTGAAAAGGAGGTTTCTGAGAAATATGGGTCTGTGTAGATTTATCAGGAGGTACATGTCTAGAACAAAAGCAGATTTGAAAGAGTAATTCCTCTGAAACTTTGGAACAGAAGAAACAAAAAAAAATGATGTATTTACTGTAATATTCCATCTGTGTTGTCCATTTTCATTCCTCCTCAACTGATGGGTATGGATTCAATCCCTGTGATCCGACTCAGTCATTGCTAACGCTCGTGGCAACCAAAAACTCTCGAGCTTCTCCCTTACCCATAATGCACCAACTCTAAGTACCTCAGATCTTGTTTACTGACTTTAGTAGAAAGGAAATATTTGCAGTCAAATAGGAAGAAAACTATATCTGGAGCTCAGTATAAAGGACAGTCATGTACTGTAACTACTAATTCTTCCAGAAGTTTATACAGGATGGGGGATGGTGAGTGGGGAGTTGAGGAAGAATGAAAATGGACAACACAGACGGAACGTTATGGTGAGTACATAACTTCTTTATCTGAGGTTGTCAATTTTCATTCTATCTTCATCTGATGGGACAGAGTACCCAGCTACCTAAATTCCAGGGTGCACTTCCTGAGCACCATTGAACCAAATGAAGCTCTACCTCTGGAGACCAGGTCCAATTTGTAATGAGTAATAAAAGGATGGGGAGTAGCCAAGTTGCTGCTGCACATACATCATCCATGGACATTCTGGACTGAAATGCCGAAGAGGTGCCCATGTATCTAGTTGAAAGGGCCCATAATGGTTTGTAGAGTAATGACCAATTTGTTATAAACAAATGAAATGCAATCAGTTAACCACTTAGATAATGTAAGTATGGCAACTATTTTCCCAGTTTTACTTCTGTGAATGAAACAATTGGTCAGTTTTTCTGACGTCTTTTATTCTATGTAGATAAAAATGTAATTGTCTGTGGACATCTAATAAATGCAACGTGTATTTGGCTTTGTTAGCAAATTTAGGAAAGAATACTGGTAAATTAATGGACTGCTTGATATTAGATTCTGACACCACCTTAGGAAGAAAGGATGCATTTGTATGTAATGTAACTCTATCTTTGTGAAAAATCAAGAATGGTGGTTTAGAGGACAAGGCTTGAATCTCAGAAATTCTTCTGACAGAGATAATAGCTACCAGAAAAATGTTCTTCCAAGAAAGGTATTTAAAGTCATATGTAGCTGCTGGTTCAGACAGTGACTGAGTAAGAGCCTACAGTATCAGTTTATGTCCCATGGAAGAGTAGGATCTTTAAAACGGGGTTTCACAAGAAGAGTGCCTTTCAAAAAGGCTTTGCTCAATTTATGAGACGTAACAGAAGAACCATCAAAACCAATGTGAACATTTGATATTGCTGCTAATTGAAATTTAACGGTTGATGCACCAGCTCCTTTTTTAAAAAGATGTGTCAAAAATTCAAGGATGCAATGTATCGGGGCTGAAAAAGGTTCAGTATTATTTTGATGAGCCCAGTAAACAAACCTCTTCCATTTGTTGGAATAAAGTTTTCTGGTAAAAGGTTTATGGGAAGATAAAAGTATATGACTGACAAGTGAGGAGAACATAGGTTGTCTGGCAATTAATGGAACTGGAGAATCCAGGCAGTCAGCCTGAGGATGGTTAAGTCTGAATGAATCATGTCTGTCAGGTGAGACAGGAAATCTGGAGTCGGTTCTAGAATCCAAGGTTGGTGACACAAATGAGGCCAAAGGTAGGGGAACCAAATTTGTCAAGGCCAAAGGGTGCAATAAGGATGACTCTGCTCTTCAATGTGGCAGCTTTCTGTAGGATTTTGGAATTAGCAAAATGGCCGGATAACTGCAGAGTACACCGGGGGCCAATTGTTAAGTAGAGCATCCCTCAGGGATTCCCCCTGTGGAGGAATTAGGACAAAGAAGGTGCTGCATTTGCTGTTTGGGGGGAAGCAAACAGATCCAGAGCAAGGCTGGCCCCACTGATGGAAAATCAATTCCGAGATATTCTTATTGAAAGACCATTCATGAGGTAGAAGAAAGTACCTGCTCTGTTTGTCTGCCATCACATTCTATTTCCCCAGAATGTGCACTGCTATGAGAAAGTTGTTGGATGAGACTGCCCATTGCCACAGTATGAGAGCTTCTTGACACAAGGGGTAGGATCTGGTTCCTACTTGTTTGCTGTTTTACCAAACTAGTGACACATCGTCCGTTTGAACTGCAATTGCCCCCAAGGGCAGCATCTTTGAAGGCCTGCAATGCTAAAAGCATTGTACTCATCTCTAGGTCATAATTGTGCAAGTTGGCCTCTTTGGGGGACCAAGTGCTTTGGATTGTTTTCGCAGAAAATGCCTTTCCCCCACTCTAGCTGGGAAGCATCCATGATCACTATGGCCTTGGGCTGAGAGGAAATAAAAGGACAGCCTTGTAGAACCTGATCTGATTGAATCTACCACCTGAGACCTCCCTTGCATGTCTGAGTGATTCATATCTGATAAGACATGGGTTGGTGAAGTATTGACCATTGTATGGCTAGCATCCACTGAAGTATCCTTATGTAAAATATGGTCAAAGGTACTAATGTTATCGCCACTGCCATTGATCCCTGAGCCTGAAGGACCAGGCAGGCTGAAATCTTCATACTGCAGATTATCTTTCTGACCTGTGATCTTATGGTCTGAACTCTTGAGGGCAGTAGTGGAGCTATGGTTGACTTTGTGTTGAGAATTGTTCCTATGAATTTTAGAGTCTGAGTTGGCTCTAGTTGGAACTTTCCATATTATATGGTTACCCCAGAAGAGAACAAGTCTAGAAAACCTGGTCTCTTGCTCTTATCAATTGATGCATGGCTGGAGCAGAAATGAACCAGTCATCTAGATATTTATTTATTATTTATTGACATTTGTTTACCGGGAAAGTCCAACTGGGCCAGAAGCCCATTTTCAATGAAGGCCCTGGGAGAAAAGCTCCACAGAAATATAAGCAAAATACAATAATTAGATAGTACAATAATATACATATAGTATGATGCAAAATACACATCATCTAGTTAGTCTATACAAAGAAGTATTAAATACTGTTTTCTAGTAGATACGAGTTCAAAAAAGAAAATCACACAAGCATTTCAGTAATGATCACTGCGAGAATAATAAAATTAGTATTGTGTGCATATTAAATAATAGCTATGGGCAAATGAGATTTCCTTTATATATACTGTGACGCCCGTGCCCTGGCCTAGCAATCAAGGAGCCTCAATCCTCACCACTAACACCAGAGAGAGCGTGTCTCATATAGGAGGAAAGGATAACAAATACACACAGTAAAGTGCAATTTCCCTTAAGAGCACACAGAGATCAGAGTCAGTCCGGGGCTGGTCGCTCCCTTGCTCCCCAGGTCCCCAATAAGACTCCCCACTGGCACAGCTATAGGGTCCAGATCTCAGCCTAGCTAGGCAAGCTAAAATCTCCAGCACCCTCTCTGTCCAACCAGTGCTTTGTGTCCCTACCCAAGTAGCTGACACACACACTTTGAGATAAGAATTTATACAACCACACAAACTTCTGGGGAAGGCTGGCACAGGTTCTCCAGCTGTGCCCCTTTACCCAGACTATACAGTAGTACCACTTGCCACTACCCAGCTAATATTTATCAGCTACTCAAAGGCTCTTAAAAAGGTGTCCAATTAGTACTGTACAATATTATTATCCAATTGGTAAGTGTGACTAATCAGTCAAGATTTATTTGGAGTGACTTGGAAAGTAACATCTATAAAAATGCAATGTACTCTAGAGCCTAACTTATCTCTACACAAACCAGCCATAGTTAAAGGGTTTTAAAATATTTAATAATAAATAATTAAAACCACAAGACAATACTTTCTACTATACAGTGCTAGTCAAAAGTTCAGAGATCACACAGAAATACTTAAAATAAATCAGTAGTACAGTTCTGACATAACAGAAAAACACTTAGTCTAATATTTTCTAATTCCTAGTTACTTCTAGGAGAAAACACAGTTCTAACATACTACTTACATAAAGAAAGCCATAAGGCAGTGCTGAGTTGGATGTCCAGACAAAAATGCTTAATAATCTCCCTGTTTAAATTGCTATTGCAGTTCTGATAAACATTACATCATCTCTTTTACACTTTCCTGGAGTTCCCAGGCTGACAGAAACTGCATTTACATTATTTTACACTTACAGCTATAAAGGACATTCCACATGTAAATTCTAGTAATTATTCCTTAAGTTAAAACAATAGGCAGGATGCTTACTCCAGACTAATCAACTCCAAATTCTAACTTCAAAGGGACAGACATAAAGTAATTTTAATTTCAATGGGCCAACAAGAAATGCTTGACTTGGCTTTCTTTACAGCAGAGGACAATGTTGCCACATTGTTTTAAGTTCAACATTTCACAGTATTTACACACAATAGAATTATCTGCACAATTCTATCTGGCTAGGCTGGCAGTTGTCACCCATCTCTACCAGTCTTCACACACATATATATATATATTTTTTTTTAGGAGTAGTAGTAACACTGAGGAGAGGGAGAAAATGAGGTAAGGAGTGGACAGTATGGTGAGAGAGTTATAGATATCTTATCAGTCAGGGTTGGCACAGGAGCAATGCCAGTTTTTGGATAGATGTTCAAATAGTAGTTGTTTGAAATTGGTAGATTCAGGTGTGTTTTGGAGGGTGTTGGGTAGAGAGTTCCATAATTTGGCTATTTGATTTGAGAAAAGGGCTTCACTGAGAGTGTTGTTAACTTTGCTTACTTTTAGAAAATTTCTGTCTGCAGATCTTAGACTTTGTGGGCATGAGTAGGGAACAATAAATTTTTCGAGGGATGGGCAATTGTCAGGATGGAAGGTGATATTGTGTGCGAATTTAAGTTGTTAGAGATGGAGAAGGTTAGTTAGCTCGAGCCAATTTAATTTATGTAGAGCAATACAATGGTGAGTTTGGTGGGGAAGGTTGGCTGCGAAGCAGTCTATTTTGTTGTAGCAAGTTTCCAATTTGGTTAAGTTTTATTTTTATAAGTTGGTAAAGACGGCAAAGCATAAAGGAGCGTAGAGAGGACGTGGCAAGTCTGGTATTGTCAGTGAGGAACAGCTTGCTTCTGTACAGTGAGCCAGGTTTGATGTGAACTTTCTTAATTGTGATGGCTATGTGTTGGTCAAATCTGAGTTTGTTGTCGATAGTCATCCTGAGGAGTGTTGTATACTCAACTGGTTGGATGACTGTGTTATTTGAGAGAATGGTGAAAGGAGGGGTGGCAGGTGATTGTTTGCTACTGGTAAATAACATTAAGTGTGCTTTTTTGGGGTTGAGGATTAGTTGTGATTTAGTCAGATATGTTTTGATAGCATTAAAAGCTTGTTTGGCTACTATTCAGAGGTCTGGTAAGGTATTTGCTGAGCAGATTAAAGTTGAATCGTCTATATACTGAACTACTTTAGCAGGTGTTGTGGATAAGGCTAAATCATTACAGAAGATGAAGATATGGAAACACCCACAATCTTTGCAGTCTCAAGTGAGCTGCTACTACTGCTATGCACTTGGTAAACACTCTGGGGGCTGTGGTGAGACCAAAGGGTAGAACTCTGAAATGGAAGTGACTGGCTCCCAGCTGTAAGTGTAAATACCTTCTGAATTGACTGCTCATCTTTCTATGATTGTACACATCCTGAAGGTCTATTGAGCACATCCAGTCATCCTTGCCCAGAAATGGGCAAATGGACTGAACCATGACCATCCGAAACTTGGTTTGTCATACTGACTTGTTTAAAATGCTGAGATCCAAAATTGGTCTCTAATCCCATGTTTTCTTTGGCACTAAAAAGAACCTTGAGTAAGTTATGGATTCTATCTGGTCTGGTGGGACCTCTTGGATGACTCTTTCTAGCAGCTTTTGAATTTCAGTTCCTGCTTCTTCCCTCTGACTGGGTGGATCATCAGGGATTTTTTTCGAATTTGGAGGAGGAAGGGAAAAGGGAACAATATTAACTTCTGGAAATAATCATCTGCACTCAAGTATCTTTTGTTAAGTCTAGCCAGGCTACCTGGTGCAGGGATAAATGTCCCCTGACTGCCTCCAGAGGTGGGCAATTGGGCCTCCTTTCAGGAGTGCTGGTAGGGTCTGTCAAAGAAGGATTATCTAGTCCCCTGGTTTTGTGGGCAACCTCTGCTGCAAGGCCATAGTTGTCCATTAGCATTCCCTCCTCTGACTCTGGGGGAATCTCCTCCACATGTCTCTTGGAATGGACCCTGAGACTTCTTGAACCACATCTTTCAACCACCTCATTGATTCCTGGAAAAGGAACTTTGAGGGGTTGAAAAATGTATGTCCATGGCAGAAAGGGTCTTTCCCTTCGGTTATGTGCTAAACCAACCTCATTGAAGAATTGGAAATGGATTGCAGGGTAGCCAACTGGGAAGCCAGAAATGACTGAACTTCATCAGAAATGACTCCTGAGAGGGTATTTGACAACTTCTTAATCAAATCCCTCTGAAGTCCTGTAAAATGTGCCAAATAATTCAGTGACCTTAAAGTGAAGATCAGTGAAGTATAGACACATTTCCCTAATCTGTCCATCTCCTGAGATTCCCTGTTGGGAAAGATGGACAGTGGTACCCTCCTTGGCAACTTCCTTTTTGGTGGATGCCATTATGACCATGGCATCAATAGGCACCCCTTTCCTTCAAAACTGCTTGTCTACAGGTGGTGCTATGATCATATCTGGTCTCTGAGGTATAGACTCAATGGTATCAAGTTCCTTCCACGCCTGCCGAGAGATCAGCTCAATGAGCTCATCGGTGGGTGGAGTCACCCAGGAGGTAGATGGGCCAGTACCGAACACTTCCAGGAATATGGACTCCTTGGACGAAAGGTTGTTGGGCATCCAGCCACATCTCTGCTTAAGAATTTCTAGTATGTCACCAAATGAGACATCTTGAGGAGGTGACTGTGGGGGACCCTATACTTTCACCAAAATCTGTATCTTCTGTGATAGATTCCTCTGGTGAGTCCAGGTGCTTTCTCTTGCATGTCTTCTTCTTAGGGACCTCCTCCATGGGATGTTCTGCAGAGGTATCAGAAGAAGAAATCAAGATTCCCTGTGAGAAAGCCTTGGATCTTGGTACTGGCTGTCCCTGTGGAAAAGCTTGGTGAGACTCTGAATGCTGAGATGTCAGAGTTGAAGATTTAGGATCTGAGGGGATTGGATCTCTCCATTCTACCAAGGCAGAGAAAACTCTCTTCACAGCCTCAAAGGCAGATTGCCCCAGAGAAAAGAAGACCTCAGATCTGAAAAGGCAAACTTGTGGACCGCAGCCCTCCCCCACACCAAAGGCAAAATCTCCGAGGCTCTGAGGTGTAGAGACAGCTCATGAAAGAATCAGAGTCGACTGCAATACTGCAGATCCGACAGGGAAGCTTCAGCTCTGAGAGCTCTCTGGATCCTACAGGATCATAGCACTCAGCGTAATCTTTGGATCTAAGGACAAGATAATCCTTGGATCCGAGCCAGATGGATCCCGATGGCTAGGATCTAGGGACTCTGAAACCACTGAAGGAGTCAGAGGATGAACTTATAATGGATGTAGCAGTGGAATGGACCTCCTGACCCAGAGTGGTAGGAGCCAAAGGGACACCCATCTGACCATGTGCCGAAATAATTTTTCTCATCTCTATTTCCACATCTTCTTCTGTAAGACTCCTGGAAGAATGAGCAGACAAGACTGAAGGGGACCTGGATCTCTCCAAAAAAAGGGGAAGATACCCTACAGGTTACTGGATCTACCAAAGGTGAATACCTCATCCTTGGCATTACAATAAAAGTAGAAAAACTAGCTACAGCCAGATCTGATGAGGATTGTCTCAGTTCTGAGGTAGTGGGATTAGTCAGTTTTAGTTTCTTTGGATCCCAGGATATCAGAAGACACAATTTTTGCTTTTTTGGATCCAAAAGTGAAGTCAGATCTCTTTTTGACCACTGTCTAGAAGACTCCAAAGCCTAAGACAAAGAGAAAGACTTCAGAGACCTTGATTGTGGCTGTTTTGGCTTTAATTTGAGAAATTCTTCTCCAGATATACCCTCCCTGAATGAAGAAGGTAAGAGTCCTTCAGAATCAACTTATTTTTACACTCAAACAGAGCCCTGGTGTTGAACTCATGTCATATCGAGCAGTCCTCCTGCAAATGAGGAGGCCCTAAGCAATACATATATAACATGTGGGCATCTAATAACGGAAGCTTATGCCCACACCTTATACACTTTTTAAAGCCCACAGGCCCTTTTAAACTTTTTTTTTTTGGAAGACAGGACGGGTAAGGAGAAAGAAATACTACCAACAATGGTAGATAACACCTACTGTTAAAGTAGGCAAAAGACAGGTAACAGGCCAGAGGAAAAATACTAATGATAATATTTAAGAAATACATAAAATAATGTAAAGGTAAGGGAAAAAGTAATTGTTAATAAAGCTGAAGGAAAATACACATTTTTAACTTATCTTTGAAAACGTGAGAGTAACTGGCAGACCACGTCTTTTGACTGAAAGTGGCAAACAAGATCTGAGGTACTTGGGGTGTTGCATTATGGGTAAGGGAGAAGCTGAAATATTTGTGGTTGCCAATAGCTTTAGCAACAGCCGAGTCAGATCTGAGGGATCAGATCCGAACTCATCAGTTGAGGATAGAATGAAAATTGACATCAGATAATATGTTTTAACTCCTGCAAGGCTTTGCCCTTATGCTTTAGAGATTTAATAAGGTCAGCAGGAGCAGTGCCAAAATATTTTTATCATCCAAAGGAGTAGACAACAATTTGGCCTTAATGTCATCAAGTAAAGCCTGAAGACAAAACCAAAACTAATGCTTCATAACAGAATCAAATGCAGCAGTTCTGCATAACTGCACTTAATAGAGTAGTCGGCAACTTGAGAGGTAGAACCTAACAAGGAAAGGACCAAAGCCTTCTCTTCATAATCAGGAAGGCCAGAAATCAGCTGAGAAAGGAGGGCTAAAACATACCTAGTCATACGAGTCTGGAAATTAATATGCCTAAAAGACAGCATGGCAGCAGTATAGACCTTTTTGCCCAGCCTCTCCATGGCCTCAGTATCCTTATTTGAAGGAAGCAGCTTAGTAGAGGACAACAGCTTGGAGGGCTTGCAGAGGAGAAAGACACTACAGAAGGGTCAGCAGAAGGGCACATATACAGAAATTTACAATAATCAGGCATCTTGTAAAATCTATCATACTTCTTAGGAGCTGGAGGCTGAGAATCAGGGGCTACAGAAGGGCAGCCAAGTTGAAGGCTTACGAGACTCCCATCTGGAGGGTCTCATAACATCTGTACTGGATATCAGAAACCGGAAAACAATCTCACTTAAAGAATTCTGTCATATGGGAAATAGTGTCCCCAAAGGATTGTTCCTGTTAAGGAGAAACTGGAATAACAAAATCCTCTTCCTCTGAAATTTAAAAAAAAAAGTTCAGTTACAGATTTGCTGTTCTGAACTGTTTGTAAGTTTCTTGGAGGCCATTGCTTGCTTGGGCTAAAGGGAAGTCTCTGTGTTCATCAGTGGCAGTGGTAAACACTGAACAGCCTGCCTGCCCCTGTGGGAGTAGTTACTGCTTAGAAACTGTAGTTTTATTGGCCATTTTGGGTCAGTTCCAAACTCCTTGATCCCCCTCTCTTAAAACCCGATTGCCTCATGGTTTTGGCATCTTTTCAGACTTGTTGGCTGTTGGTGAAGCACCCACCAGGAGGAGAAAAAGCGGAGAGAAGAAAGGAGCCACTTTTGAGATTTTAAGTATTTTTATGCAGATTATTTGTTAAGATTTCTGCATTGCCCCCTACTTTTTGGCATTTTCCAGCTTGCTAAACTTGATATCTGTATTAGGAACTGTATTTAGAACACATCTAGAGCCTGTTTACTGCATTTCCTGTGTTGCACTTATTTTAAAATCATTTTTTTCTTAAAACTTGCATTTTACCTGTCTCTGGCCTAGCACTCAAGTGTGGGGTCATTTATTGCACTGTTCTAACTTGTTGCTACTTGTGTATCTCTGCTATCTTTAAACAAAACAAAACAAAAAAAAGATCTTGCTTTTTTCCCACTTTCTGAATTTAAAAAAAAGTTCAGTTACAGATTTGCTGTTCTGAACTGTTTGTAAGTTTCTTGGAGGCCATTGCTTGCTTGGGCTAAAGGGAAGTTTCTGTGTTCATCAGTGGCAGTGGTAAACACTGAACAGCCTGCCTGCCCCTGTGGGAGTGGTTACTGCCTAGACACTGTAGTTTTATTGGCCATTTTGGGTCAATTCCAAACTCCTTGATCCCCCTCTCTTAAAACCCTCTTTTGTGCGTTTTTGCGCATAGAGCAGCATCGACAGCGCAGCTTAATCAGGTTGAAAGTATTCCCGGCTCCACAAAGTCTGATTTTCACTTTTTCCCTTAGAACTGTTACAAATCTCAAAGTAAGCACTCTATTTTCCTTCTAAAACCCAGCAGTAGCTAGGATAAGTGTCTTATAAGTAAGCACTAATAAACTAAAGCACTACACCCTTTTATGCTCCCTTTAAGTACTTGGCTCCCTATTGGTCCTTTTTGATCAAGTCAAAAAGTAATTCCTTATACTATTCTGGGATGTCCAAAAGTCAGTTTCAGGTTTACTCTCCAGTCCAGCTGGTAAATATGGGAATCTTGAGGCAATATTACAACTGCCTTATGTACACAGACCACCCTCTCCTCTTCCCAACAAGCTCAAATATATGTGAGAGATGCAACTATATAGCCAAACTGGAGGCTGAGCTCTCTCAACATAGTACTGGCACGGTCAGTCTGGAGAATAAGGTAATCACACACACTACATACTCGGAGGCTCTAAATAAAAATCTTCCCAAGCAACAGAGACCTCCAAAGCAGACATCCAAGCAACTGCTACCCCACAACAATACCCACGTATCACATAGTTCACAAAGTCAGTGTGCCACACAGTCACAGCCCTTAAGGCTAAACAACACACCTAATACACTTGTAATAGGTGACTCCATTGTCAGACACACTCATGTACCTCTCACCAGGCTGAACAAGGAGAAGGTCACTGTAAGCTGCCTGTTGGGTGCCAGGAGCCGCCACATAACACAAGCACTCAGGTCACTCCAAAGCAAGTACAAATATGACTCCGTCATTGTCCATGCTGGTGTGAATGACCTGAGACGTACCTTCCTGGATTACATGAAGAGAGACATAGAGGAGCTCTCTGATCATGTGGCCCAGGCCAGTATGACCCTGACCTTGAGTAGCATCTTACCCTCACCAAGAATGATACCACAGTATAAAGACAAAATGATCAATTTCAACAACTGGCTAACGTATTGGTGTCACTCAAAGGGAATCCAGTGTCTGTCAGCCTGGGATGACATGCTTGACAAGCCACTTTGCTTCGCTAGGGACGGCTTGCACCTGTCACCCTGGGTTTTCGAATACTGGCCAAGGCTCTTGGCACCCCCATAGTGCCTTTTTTAGGCAAGGCTCAAAAGACAAACCCACCTCCTTAGACAACACAAGGAAAAAGAAACTAAGGGTAATGCTGCTCAATGCCAGAAGTCTAAACCTCAAGATGCATGCACTCGAGGCTCTCCTCAGTATGGAGAATATCGATATCTGTGCAGTAACAGAAACATGGTTCAAGGCTCCCGAGAGCACCCCAGCACTACCAGGCTATACCTCATACCATGCTTTTCGGCCCCAAAACTCGGACCAAACCACAAGAGGAGGGGGAGTATCCATATTCATCAATGATACCCATACCTCCAGGCTAGTGGCACTGCACGAAGCATCTGAGACCATCCATGTGCAACTAACAGTGGGCAAAACTGCCTTCCAGTTTGTAGCCTGCTACAGACCACCCTCCCAAACTCAGGAACCCTACTCGGCTTTCCTGAAGACACTGGAGAATATGAAGGTCTCTCCAAACACCATTATATTGGGTGGCTTTAACTACCCAAACATAGACTGGGAGCACTACTAAAGCCCCAACATCCTAGCCCAACTGTTCCTAGAATTTATAAACTCAGAAGCTATGGAACAACAGGTCACCACTCCCACAAGAGGGGAAAACATATTGGACCTGATCATCACCAACATGGGGACTCTATGTTCCATACCAGAGGTATACCCCTCATTGGTAAGATCTGACCATAAATTAATCACTGTGGACATCCATATCCTGTCCCCACCCCCAGCAAAGGAAACCACAGTCAAAAACTTCTCAAAAGCAAACTTCCTACTTCTCAAAACCGAGGTGGAATCCTTCAAAAGCCCCAGGGTCAGTGGAAAATATGGCCCAAATTGCAGAATCCTTTACAAACGCATTCTATGGATACCTACAGGAATGCATGGATCATGCTATCCCAAATAAAACCAAGACACACTCCTCCAAAGGCAGGAGACCTGTCTGGTGGACCCCAGCCATAAATAAGCTGTACAACAGAAGGAGGTAGCTACTACATGATAGAGCAAAATCCCTGAAAGGGAAGGCAATTCTGATCAGTACTAGCAAGAAACTACGATCCCTCATAAAATCATCTAAGGCTAGCTTCAAGAAAGAAAAATTGCACAAGATGCTAAAGATAATCACAAGGCTTTCTTTAGTTATGTCAGAAACCTGGGTGGAAACTCCCAGATATGCTCTGAGTTAGTGCAAAATGACAAAAAATACACTGAACCCACAGACATTGCCAACATCCTGGCAGACAGGTTCAGTGCAAATGCCCCCCCCCCCCAAATGAGCAAATGACTATCCCAACAGAGTGTAGCCTCCCTGACATCATAGATGCACAGGTGAGAGCTGCCCTCTCCAAAGCAAAAAAACACAGCATCAATGGGGCCGGACGGTGTCCCGGGCTGCATTTTACATGAGCTCCAAGAAGAACTGAACCCTCACTTAAAATCACTGTTCAGTCTCAGCCTTACAACAGGATATGTACCCAAAGAATGGCGTACAGCAACAGTGGTCCCACTCCATAAAGGTGGTGCCACAACAGACCCCGGAAACTATCGCCCTATAAGCCTAACTAGCCTGGTCTGCAAAGCTATGGAGCGTATCATCATGGAATTCATAAACAAAGACATTGGGAACCTCCAAACCCTGGATCCTACCCAATTCGGCTTTGTTAAGGGCAGATCTTGCCTCTTGAACCTGGTCAATTTCTTTGAAACAGTCACCAAGGCCATAGACGAAGGGAAGGTAGTCCACACAGCCTACCTTGACCTTGCAAAAGCCTTCGACACAATACCCCACTCTGGCATCATAAATAAGCTCACTAGCTTAAATATCAACCCCTATGTCACAAGATGGGTTGCAAACGGGCTTAGGGATAGAACCCACATGTCAGAATTGCAAATGCCATGTCAGACTCTAAACCAGTTACAAGTGGCGTCCCACAAGGCTCAGTCCTGGGAGCTCTCTTGTTTGGTATATATTTCTCTGAGGTACAGGCTAACACAGGAGGACTATGGCTGACAAAGTTTGCAGATGACTGCAAACTGGGGGCCATAATCGACTCGCCGGCTGACACAAGCATCCTCCAAAAAGGTCTCACAGAGACGGATAACTGGTGCCAGAGCCATGGCCTAATGCTAAATGCCAAAAAGTGCATAGTCATCCCCTTTGGGAAAAACAAAGTGCCCACAAATTACCACATAGGTGGTAATCCATTAAGCACAGCAGAAGTAATTAGGGATTTGGGGACCCAAGTAGACTGCAATCTCTCCTTTGACAATCACATTGCCAAAGTGGTTAGAAAGACATTCTATATAGCTCACCTTATCACGAAGGGGTTCGCATCTAGATCAAGAGAGGTCATTGTGCCCCCTACTTATCACTCATCAGGCCCATAATTGAATACAATGCCCCATTTGGGATGTACATTACCCAACACCTGCTACAATTAGAAAGACCCCAAAAGTACCTCACCAAGAGGATCAAGGGACTCAAACAGATGCCCTATGCAGTTAGGCTAAAGAAACTCCAGTTCTGTTCAGTTGCTTACCGCCTACTCAGAGGCGATCTGTGCCTGACGTATAAAGCCATGTCCAACCCAGAATTAATGGACATGCTCCACCTCAAGAAATCCAAATCCATCAGAACTACACGCTCCAGTGACTTAAACCTCAACACAGAAATAAATAGAACATGCTGGAGGGACAGATTCATATCCCAGAGGCTCCCTTCACTCTGGAACAAAATCCCAATCCATGTCACACAGAGCCCCTCAATGAGCCCCTCAATGACCCTCTTCAAGAAGAATCTTGACGTTTGGATGGGAGATCATAAATTTACCCCTGGGATCTCTTCTGTGTCACTGCTAGACAGAGGCACGGTAAACTAACCTTAAATGGGCTATCTTCTGTGACCTATTATACAGAGGCACAGTCAACTAATCTAAGAAGGGTGGCGAAAGCCAAACACACTCTGGCTAGGCTTGTAAATGCCCTAGGGCAGATAGCCTAGTATCAACCTATGAACCTATGACAGTCCAAGAGGGAAGGGATCTGAGAACAGTAGGCTAATGACTCTTCCCTGAATCCTGATCCTCATTAGAGGAATCCTGCTCCCAAGTTCTCTTAAGAGGAGTGCACAACCATGGAGGGGCAGGCACAGAGACACCTTGAGGAAGCTTTAAAGCCATTAAAGCATAAGTAACCCAAGTAAAACCTTGCCATTCTCACTGAGGATCCTTAACTGCAAATGAAATATGCTTGGATTTCTGTTTCTTTTTCTGTTGGAACGTCCACACGAAAAACCCTAGGGTCAGACCCTTGTCAACACTCAATAAGCATAGTAGAGACCTCCTCCCTCACTAACATCTGCAGAATCCTCTTTGGTCCCTCAGATATAATCGGCCAAGGTTCCCTTTCAATGTCTGAAGCAGATGTTTACAAAGCCTCCGAGGATGTGCAATAAGTCAGATCCATGCCAGCCTCCAATGGGGTCGTGGTGCAGGAATCCAAGGGAAAGACCAGATGGTCCTCCAGGCTGTCACTAGTCTCAAGAGAGACATCCAGAGGAGGCTGTACAACAGCCATATAAGACCTGAACTTTTTGGCCTTTTTCATGGCCGACCGCTAACCCTTGAGACGAGAAGACTCTGCCATAGCGCCCTGAGCCAACAGCTTAAGACCTTGGTTTTCCAGGTAAATAGACAAGGAGGATCTTAGTGCTTGCTATTAGGTCTGATCAAGTGCTGGGCTGCAGGATGCTTTTTGAGTGCTTATGTTGAGAGTTAGACTAGTTTCAAGGGAAAAACTGAAGAGGAGTCTTAGTGAAGCCGGGAATAATTTAACTCTAGCTAACCGGTGCTGCCCGGTGAGTAAAAATGTGCAAATGCATTTTTTACTACAAACGATCATAAAAGGCTATAGCACTTTAGTGTGTAGCCTACAACAGTTAAACAAATTATTTAAACAAAAAAACAACTTTTTAAAAGTGCAGGCAGTCAAATAAGTACAATATGTGAAAAAAACAAGCTTTTAAATCACAATGAACGCTGGAAATTCGGCGTTTAGGCAGAAACAGTTAAGTACAGCAAGAAAATACAGAAACATGATACTTAATCACTCCAATGTCTCTCTTCTAAGCTAGAAGGCTTGTATCAGTTTAAGGCTTTCTAGTGCTTCCCAGTAGGTTAGTTACAGGAAAGATGGGAAACAAGCGCAGATGTGGTCTTTTAAACCATGTTGAAGAAAGAGATGGACAAACTACCCAAATGGTCAATAAACTACGATTTCTGGGCCAAGAACCACTCCTCTTGTGGTAGACAGGCTACGTAGTGCTTACCACTTCAACTCATAAGCTAGAAGGCTTTCCTCCAACACAGAAAGGCTTGCAGGGCTCAGAAGCTTACCAACAGTTCTGGATACAGTAACTCTGTATCTGGACTAGGCTAACTGGAAACTTGCATTTCTTCTTTGGAGATGGGAATAGGAAATGGTATAGCCTCTGGTGATTATCCCATTTAGCTTTCTAACTAGGTATGCTATTATGATGTTTTTTTCATTATTTTTTTCATGATTTTTTCCCTTTTGAATGTATATATTTTTTTGGGTCTCGATAGACCACAACACTGTAATTTGGTGTGTAGGTCTCATTCAGACCATTATATTGCATTTTCATTGGATGATTTGTTTAACTGATACTATAAATAGTATCAGGTGCATTTGTTGGCTTTTTCACTTTTTTCTATGCTCCACTGAAGAAGGGGAAACCGAAACTGGTTTGGAGCTGGATATATTTTTATATCCTATGTGTTTTTTCTAATAAACTATTTTGTGACATTCTTTGCTGGCCGTTGTGTGGTTTTCAGTAGTTTGGTTGGCCGTGCATTGCTCCACGTGAGAGGTTTGGCGTGGTTGTACTTTATTTGTACCTCTCTGGGAGCCATTTTGTTCCAGTTGCGTGGGAGAAGACTCATCACCTAGGAGAAGCAACTTTTAGCTACGAGAGATGCCAACGAATGCTTGTCTTTTTTTCCTGACGTTTCGTCAGGGTTTTTGTAAACTAGGTGTTCATCTGTGGATAATTTATCTGTGTTGGAAGCTGGTATGGCGTATTCGAGTATCGTATTTATACTCTTGGGATCAGCGAACCTAGAAGCAAGCTTCAGTTTATGTTAGACATTGTGTATTTTGAACTTTTGGGCTTGGTGTGGTCGGACATTGGACATTTTTCTTTATTTCAGGTACTGTTTATCAAGAACACTTGGTCGTTATGATTTTTGCATTCTGGATCCACAATTGACAATTTTTTGTGTGTAAAGAGGGTACGCTTGGGTCGGTGAATGTGATTGTGTAGAACGGATTACATACGGATTACGGATGACATTCTTGTTTTCGAGAACTATATTGTAGGAACTTTTCCGACTCAAGCATAGTGCTCTCTTGGCATGGAACCATGATGGGAGCAATGGATGAAGAATAGTGACTGATTTAGGAAATATGTGTTTGTATGTTGTCAAATATACTTATATAACCTTTGGTAACTATCAGAAATGTTTTGATTATTAGGCGTTAGTGTTTTTGACTACATCTTATATATCTACGGGAGTGCAAGGTGATTTGGTGAGTGAGCCTTTTGGTCTCAGTCATATTCCATGCTACTACTTATGTATTAGTTGCCTTTTCGGCCTGTCTATGTTGTACAATATTAGGATTGGACATCCATTTTGTGGCAACCATTTAATCTATATGTAATCAAGGCACTTTTGGGTCTTAAAATATATGCAAGTCTGTTT
The DNA here is from genome assembly GCF_019279795.1 of Protopterus annectens. NCBI lineage: Eukaryota > Metazoa > Chordata > Ceratodontiformes > Protopteridae > Protopterus > Protopterus annectens. The sequence goes on from NC_056728.1 coordinate 20,045,450, forward strand.
GGGATTTGTTTATGCTTGATGTTACGGGGGATTAGGATAACACTGCACATGTTCCTTCATCTATCTTTAGGTATTAACCCCCTAATTGTTTCTATTTACCATATGGGCTTATTTACTAATTGGATGTATTTAGATATTTTTGAACTAAGTTACGGTGGGTTCATATTTCCGATTTATTTCGGTTTTATGTGGTAACACCACTGTAGGCCCATTTTGGGTTTTTTTTTTGTGAAACGCATCCAATTGGTTTATAGCTTGCTGATTAGTGTCCTTTGGTTATGTCTTATTACTTAAGATAATTCATTATATTTATGATTTATGATGCTGAAGGGGTTCATTTGATTCATGGTAGTGCCAAATAGGCATATTTTACTATTCTAGTAGGATTTATATGTCTTTTGTCATATTCTGATATTAGGCATACTATTCATATTATATAGATACAGTATGTGGTGATATTATTACAACATTATTGACCATATACTTGTTATTGGGCTAGGGATATACAATTTTGATGCAAGATTAAAACACAATAATGGTATTTACACAGTTGTTTTGGGCTCATTGAACTAATTGAACTATTAGAATATATCTATCTAATAACCCATCATATCTAATATTTGTATTAATATACAATTAGATGTCTGATTATACCTATTGTGACCTAAGGATGTTATTTTCTATGTAGTAATTCACCCAATATGTCTTTTGTATTTTAGATTCATGTTTCACGATTTATGCACATACCAAATTGTTAGTTGATGGAGACTATGGTCATTATACTGGCATTTATATAATGGTTTTTGGTTAATAGAACTACTAGATAGGATTTAAGATCTGATGATGTTCTAAACAAGTGGATTCAATATTATTACTATTTATTATTTATAATTACTATCACTCATCCCTTGCTTTGGCCATTTATGGTCATATATTTATGTCCCAAGGGGAGGATTGGCAATTTTGGATTTAGCCCATTTTGGTGCAATACTGTTTTTTGGATATAGTTGGACATTGCCTATCTGTTGCTTCCCCTGAGATACTGGTATTTAATTTTTATATTTCAATACTAATTGGATTTATATTATTCCTATCATTTTTGGGTAGGTTTTCTTTTAGGTTCGTTTCCTGTTCTGGCATCGCATCTTTTTCCATTTTGGTCCTACTGGGTCAGTTCATTATGAATTTGGACAGTATTTTGCAGGGTATGTGTGCTGATAGGGAGGATATCCAAGTCTTTGGACTGGAATCTATCTCAAGCAACAATATCATGGACCAACAGACTGCCCCTTCAAGCAATGGATGTCAATCTGCCTTCTTTAATTTAGAAAAAGCCCTTAAAGGGCTAAGAGCAAATATTTGGCATTTACGTCTTTTCAAGGCCTATTTACATAAAAAACTAGTACCACGTGGACTTAGAATTAAGTTAAAGCCCATGGTCAGCAGATCTGAAGAGAGGTTGACCAATGAGTGGTTTGAGGCAGTTCAAGAAGGATCTATGAAGTTTGTACAAATATTGTCAGATTATTATGAAAGGATAATAGATTCAAACATTGCTGAGATCAAAGATCTAAGCAGTATTTGTAAACAATTTGAATCTAATAGTAATTATGGTACGTTGGTATCCAATTTATCTAAGGAACTGACTCAGTATGACAAACTGACGAAAGAAAGAAAAGTTAAAAAGTTTAATCGGGACGTCAATGATTATGCTAGGGGACGCCCTTTTGAACTTCAGAAGTCAGTGAGATTTAAGGATATGTCTATGGGTAAAGGCGGTGCGAGAACAAGGAAACGACCTAGACAAATTCTTAAAAATAAGGAGCAGACTTATACCAGTACCTCGGGTGATGAGTCTTCCCCCACTGATAGTGAGGGCATTACTTCTGACCATTCACCTTTTAAAAAAAGAAGTAATATACCTACCCCTTTTGGGGTAAGAAGAAACGACGCGGGGGGAGGAAACACCATAATAGGTCCAGATTTGGAGTCAATGGATGGAATAGTTCAAGCTTTTCTAAAATAGATGAAACTGCTTTTCATAATGTCCTCAATTTGTCTAAGGTTCAGCTAACTCTGGAACAAGAAAAAATACTCAATAAAGGCTTAGGGTTTGTACCTGGTTTCTTTTGTGATCAATATCAAACAGTAAATGATGTTTTGGAATTTTGCCGCTGTTTGAATCTTAAGATATTCTTTTCCGATAAGGTGAACAATACAGCTCAAAGATCTACTGAGTTTAGGTTTTTAAAATCTACATTTCAACCTCCTGCCAATATGCATGTTACAGCTTTTCAACAGGCTGTACTTAGGGACTTACATTTTCCACCTCATGGCTTCAATATTCTTAAAGATAATATCCAGGAGACAGAAAGACAGGCGCTTGAGGAATTAAGAAATAACAATAACATCGCAATTGTCAAGGCAGACAAAGGTGGGGCAGTAGTGGTTTTGGATATGGACTATTATACACAGGAAGGGTTATGACAGTTATCTGACAATAAATGTTATATGAAAATGGACATTGATCCGACTACTACTTTTAAAAAAGAGATAGATAATTTCTTGAGTAGTGCAGTTGAGAATGGCATTTTGTCCAACACCATTGTCAAACATTTGACAGTTAAAGATCCAAATAAACAGATACTTTACTTACTTCCTAAAATACATAAATCTTTGACCTCCCCACCTGGCCGACCTATAGTGTCTGGTCATGGTTCTTTAACTGAACCACTCTCAGCCTTTTTGACAGAATATTTGAAACCACTGCTTGTCCATGTAAGAGCTAGAATCAAGGATACCACACAATTTTTACAAATCATAGCAGAGACTGAAATTGAACCCAATTGGCTACTTTGTACATTGGATGTAAAATCATTATACACCAGCATCCCTCATTGGGCGGGTCTCCAAGCACTGCAATATTGGCTTGAAAAATCTAACTTATATCCTCTGGGATTCAATACACTTTTGATTTGTATGTGTGAGCATGTCCTGAATAAAAACATTCTTTTTTCAAGGCGAATGCTATTGGCAGTTACAAGGCACTGCAATGGGGGCATCTTTTGCCCCTATATATGCAGACCTGTTCATGGCCTACCTGGAGGAATATTTAATATATGATACATCTCATAACATCTACATTGTAGAAATGGATATCTGGAGTAGATATCTTGATGATTGTTGGATGGTGTGGCGGGCAGATACAGAATATCTTAAAGAATTTGTGGATTACCTGAATAGTAATATTTGGGGCACTGAATTCACAGTTAATAGCAATAGGTCTACTACTGAATTTTTGGATGTCAATGTATATAGGAAGCCTGACAACACACTAGGCAATAAAATATACAGGAAATATCCTGAATATAATACATTGCTACATGCCTCAAGCATGCATCCCCGCCACACTGTCCGGAACATCCCTAAATCTCAATTTTGCCGTATCAAAAGAATTAATTCCAGTCAGGATGATTATGAGCTAGCCAGTTCGGATCTTGCAAATAGATTCCTTGATAGAGGGTATTCTGATTTTGATATTAGATCTGCAAAATATTGGTCTGACAAACTAACTAGGGACCAGCTTTTGGAATACCAGGACCATCAGAAAAACCAAAAAGATGATAAGGTCTTGAGACTGGTTACCACATATGGCAGAAATAATCAGATTATCAGAGGAGTTGTGGACAGAAATTGGAATATCCTGATGGCTAATGATATTCTCAGACAATATCTTGGGACATGTTGCCAATTTTCTTACAGAAGGGGCAAAACTTTAAGTTCCATTTTTTCACATTTTAAACATCATGGTAGTGGAGGGGCCCGGTACAAACAACTCACGATTACGGGTAAAGAATTGATTGGTACTTTCCCTTGTGGACATTGCATGTCATGCACTGACATTAATAAAACCAAATCTTTTAGCAGTGCCAATACTAGCAAGGTTTATGACTTAAAATTTTTTGGGAACTGTTCAATGAGTTGGGTGATATATCTTGCAACTTGTCAATGTTCTGCATTTTATGTAGGAAAAACCTCCCGGCCCCTTAAAATTAGAATTGGGGAACATAGGAGTAACATTAGAAACAAGAAAATTACCAATGCTCTTTACCAACACACAGTTAAACATCCTACGGCCAAATTCAAGTTTACTGTTATTGATCGGATTGTTGGTGATAGAAGTCACCAACAAGGTTGGGAAAATATTTTGACACAAAAAGAAAAATATTGGATTGTACATTTGGGTGCATTATTCCCCCCTGGTATTAACGACCACCTTTAGTTCATCTATACAGGCATTGGACCTTGTTGACCATAAATATACACTTTTGTCTTTTCACAGATATATACATATTTTTGCATATGCATATAAATATATTATTTAATGTTATATTCTATTTTTAATAATATAACATTTAGCTTTCTAACTAGGTATGCTATTATGATGTTTTTTTCATTATTTTTTTCATGATTTTTTCCCTTTTGAATGCATATATTTTTTTGGGTCTCAATAGACCACAATACTGTAATTTGGTGTGTAGGTCTCATTCAGACCATTATATTGCATTTTCATTGGATGATTTGTTTAACTGATACTATAAATAGTATCAGGTGCATTTGTTGGCTTTTTCACTTTTTTCTATGCTCCACTGAAGAAGGGGAAACCGAAACCGGTTTGGAGCTGGATATATTTTTATATCCTATGTGTTTTTTCTAATAAACTATTTTGGGACATTCTTTGCTGGCCGTTGTGTGATTATCCCAAGCACCCAGGAATTCATTGTAATATTCTGCCAGGTTTCTAGGTGTAAGTATAAGTGCTCCTTGACTGCCTCCTGAATCAGGCATTCAGGTGACCCTTCAGAAGTGCTTGTAGGATTCCTGGTTAAGGAACCATGAAAAATGAAAGTTATGTACTTATCATAACAATAGATTCATGTTGCTTGAGTTTTGTCCAATTGAACTTGAGTGTAGGGGAATGGACAGGTTTGGGAAATAGGCTTACACTTGTGTGACCTCTGCTCTCAGGTCACTGAATTATTTGGCTCACATGACAAGATTTCACAGTGGTTTGACCAAAGAACTCTCCAAACTGCTCTTGGGTATCTTGCCTGCGGATATTCAAAAGACAGTGGACTCCTAGCTGTGTACCCTATAGTCAACATACAAAGTGGCCGTCCATCTGATGGCCAATGCAGCTGATGGCACAGCCAGAGTAGCAAACACCAGCATTACCATACAGCAATATGTCTGGATGCATCTTTGTGATTTCACAGCAGGCTTTTTAAGGCGTACTTCATAAATGGCCCCTATGATGGCTCCACACTTTTTGGACCCAAAGTCAAACAGATACACTAATCAGTAGTCAGCAGGATGGTAAGACTCTCTCTGCAATGGAAATCTTTTTTTCCACTTCACAAAGAGGATGGGGAAAAAGATATAGTTCCAGAAGTCACAGAGCTCTTTTCATGACTTTCTGGGTGATACGCCTTCTTGTGGGAGAGGAGGAAGCAACTCGAATGGATATGGCCCAAGGAGCAGAGGTGTACCACATAACCAGGGTTTCCAGGGTCCTTTTACCAAGAAGCCCTATTAGCACTCCTAAAAGGTTGCCTGGCTGCTACACTCTGGAGGCAGTCTGAGGGCACGTATCCCTATAACCATAAACCTGGCAAAACATAACAACAGATTCTTTGGTGTAAAGGATAATTTCCAGAGGTTATTCTATTTCCTTCTCCCTTCTTTTTCAGAACAAGGTGAAAGTCCACGATGTTCAACCCAGTTAGTGGGAGCCAGCAGCAGCAGTAGAGGTTTCCAAGCTGGTAGAAAAAACAGTCATCCAAATGGTCCTCCAAGACCAATTAAAATCCACATTCTATTCAAGATTCTTTCTAGTACCAAGGAAGACAGGGGACCTCAGACCCATTTTGGATCTTAGTCTTCTCAATCAGTCTGTAAAGCAGAGAAAACTCTGGATGGTCACAATTTAGTCCATATTATCTCTGCTGAGGAAAGATAACCAGATGTTCTCAATAGACCTCAAGGATATTACTGTCATGTGAAGACACTCCAGGAGATTTCTCCATTTACAGCTGGTAGCCAATCATTATCACTTCAAAGCTCCATCTTTTGGTCTTATCACAGCCTTCAGGGTGTTCACCAAGATAATGGCAGTGGTAGCAGCACATTTGCATCTATGTGGGATCCAAGCCTTTCCCTACTTTGACGACTGTCTCCTAAATGCTACTTCCAAGCAGCTGCTGAGACACCATCTGAACCTTATGCTCCAATTGTTAGTGGACTTAGGAATAACAATGCACCTTCCAAAGTGTCATTTGATACCAACCCAGCAAATAGAATGTATAGGCTGTCACCTGAACATCACTATGCAGACTGTCAGGCTTCCCCAATCTAGGGTTACTTCTTTACGTCTGGGTGCCATACAAGTACTTCACCTCCCCTCTCCTTCAGCATGACTGATCTTATGTCTTCTAGCTGTAACGGCGTCTTCAATTTTGATGGTCCTGCTAGCCTGATACCACATGAAAGTCCTTCAATGGACCCTAGCAATGCATTGGTCTCAAAGTATACATCCGCTGCATGCCAGGATTTGAATCATTCAGATCTGCAGGCAGCATGTCGCTTGGTGGATAATGTCCTTTCAGTAGTCAAGTGCTGACTATTCCACACAAATCGGCTGACAGTGTTGGCAATCACTGACACTTCCCTTGGGGGGGGGGGGGGGTAGCATTTCAAAGACATGATTATCCAAGGCACATGGTCACCTGTAGAGGCCAACCTTCACATTGTCTTGGGGATAAGTGCAGTCCTCCTAGCACTGCAGGCATTTCACGACATCCTCCCCAAGGGTGTGATCTTCTTCCAGGTGGACAACATGGCAGTAGTATAGTACATCAACAAATGGGGGAACCTGCTCGTATCCCCTGTTTTGACAGCCCATAAGAGTTTGGCAATAGGAGATGTCTTCACATTGCTTTCTGATAGCAATGCACATACCCGGATCATCCACTGTCTTAGCAGGCAATTTAAGCAGGACTATCTTGACTCCTCACAAGTGGTCCCTCAATCCAAGAGTGACAACCTTGATCTTTCACCACTGGGCCAGCCTTTGTGACTTTTTTGCTTCCTGCCTCAACAAGTGCAGCAGTTACTTTTTCCTGATCCCGCTACAAGGTCAGTCACTGAGGGATGCTCAGGTGCACAATTAGCCCCCAGTGTCCTTTACGCTTTCCCCCTCTTTCACTGATAACAAATTTCCAGAAAGCAACATGGTGGAAGGTCAGGGTGATCTGCATTGCTCCCTTCTGGCTTCAGCAAATTTGGCTCCCCTTCCTGTGGCCTCTTCTAATACATCCTCTATGGATGTGAGATCACTATCCAGATCGTCTGTCTCAATCATCCAGACTGCCTCCTCCTCCTCCTGGGCAGAAGTCCATGAAACTATCCACATGGTTTCTAAAATTTTGATTGTAGTCAGAGATGTCAGACTTCCCACCACAGCTGTCAAGATTTTGGCTTCTCAGAAGCCATCTACAAAGCAGGTATACCACAGCAAATGGTGAAGATTCTATGTCTGGGCTGTTTGTACGGGTCTGGACACTTTTTCTGCACCCATTCTGGCTGTCTTGGAATTTCTGGCTGATCTCTTTGATAAATATTCAAGTTACTCCACCATCAAGGGTCAAATGGCAGCAATTTCAAACTTTCACATTGGGCACAATGATCATTCCCTAGCATCCCTAAAGATTTCTAAAGCCTTTCAGAGAGGAACTTTTCTTTTACAACCACCAATTAGGGACCCAGTTCCTCCATGGGATATTACCATCATGCTTCAAGCTTTGACCCTTTTGAACCTGCAGCCACGGTAGACCTTAGATTTCTAACCTGAAAGACAATCTTTCTGGTGGCAGTTACATCACCCAGAAGAATTTCAGAATTACAGGCACTGTCATACAAACCTCCTTATTTAATTTTCCAAAAGGACAAAGTTTCTCAAAAAAGTAATGCATCCTTCCTTCCTAAGGTAGGAAAAGAAACAAGCTTGAATCAGTACATAGACTTACCAGTATTTCTCCCCAGGTTTTCAAACAGAGAAGAATACACCTTGCATATGCTGGATGTTCATCTTCAACTCAGGTTTTATCTTCAAAAAAATTAAACAATTTTGAAATTCTGTTGTTTATTGCTTTTTCAAAACCAAAATTGGGGAAGCCTGCTACCAAAATTACACTTTCAAAATGGCTGTCACACTGCATTTCTTTTGTCTACAAGAAGAAGAATTTGGCTTTGCTAGCCAAACCAAAAGCTCTCCCAACAAGAGAAGCAGCTACCTCAACAACTTTTTCAAGGAGACTGCCCACTGATGATATTTGCATAGCAGCAAATGGTCCCCAATTCTTAACTTTGTGTCTCATTATAAGCTGGATGTACAATCCAGATCACATTCTTCCTTTGTTTCCACCATTCTCAGAAAAACAACTTGGGAATCGTCCTGTATATTGAATCAGACAAAAATAAACACTGGATACAAAAGTTATGTCCTTACCATAATGATAGATCTATGTTGTCTGATTTTCATCCAGTTCAACATTGATCCTACCTCCTTCCATACAAAACTGACATCTATAGTATAGAGGTGACCAGGTGGTTGCTACCCTGCACCCTGTCTGTGATGGGCTCTTACTGTTTCCAATTCCTTCTCAGCTATATTTCTATCTAGTTTATAGTATGTCTTTATATTTAGGTTCATTCATTCTAGAGGGGCAAACTTGATCTGAGGTACTAGGGTGGAGTACAGGGAATTATGGGTAGGGGAGGAGACAGTGCCCAGGAAACGCAGAAGCTTCAAATTTGGTGCCAAGGTCGGATTCTGTCAGATCTGTTTAACCAGAAGAAAATCAGGAAACAATGGATCTCTAGCTATACAGTCTGCTTCTGCCCCTACGGAAAAATCATTTCGAGTTGCATGGGGGGCTGTCTCCAGGAGTGTCTTGGTGACAGCCCTGTAATTTTCTGAACTACATCTACTTTCCGCCATTTTGGTTCCTAGAAATGGTCTTCTAAGGGATGGTAAAGTGGATTCAAATGACAGATGGGGTTTTGCCATCTTGTTCACTCCTAGTTGGCGTATCTAACTTCTGGTCCAAAAAGAGGGGAACCATTGAACGGGGCATTAATAAAGGACATCTTAAAGACTTCAGTGAAATTGCACAGATGCATCTAGGCATGCTGACACATGGTAATGCCAGTGCCTGCTGCTGTAGCTATGCGATCAGCTGCATTGGAAAGCAGACAAGTGGATACATTAGACATTGACTGCAGAAAAGACAATTGGGAGTCCATTGTCTTGAACGTTCACTGGTAAGTTGCCCACAAGGGACTTAGTAAGCTCTTTGGTCAGGTCTCTTTGAAAACATGTCATATGTGTAAGGCAGTTCAGTGCTCTAAGTGTGAACGTCACTGAAGCATATGTCCATTTACCCAACCTGTCCAATACCCTTGAATCCCTGTTAAAGGGGATGAAAATAAGTACTTTCTTGGAAAAGTTCCTTTTTGTGACTGCCACTTCTACCATGGCATCTACTGGTGGACCTTTGCTCCAGTGATTATTGTCTTTTGGACCTACCAAAACTTTTAGTTATGTACTTACCATAACTTTAGATGTTTGGGATCCATCTCGCCTACATTCTGAACTGATGGGTTCGGAGCCGATCCTCGGCTCCGACTCGGCACGCTATACTATAGAGCGAAGTTTCTAATTGGCTGAGCTATTCTACATCCCAGGATGCACCACTACTGCTTCCCCAGATCTTGTTTGTCCGCACACATGCACACACACATAGACTGTTGGTATAACATTGCCAGGTGTTTCAAGATGAAACGGCTAAACTAAACCGTCCGGTCTCTTCTGATCTCCAAGGCAGGGGGAAGGAGGGTGGGTTATTAGGAATGTAGGCGAGATGGATCCCAAACATCTAAAGTTATGGTAAGTACATAACTAAAAGATGTTATGTGATCCTATCTCGCCTACATTCTGAACTGATGGGACAGCGTCCCTAGCACCTGATTCCTGGGTGGTTCACTGGAAAACACTCCTGAGAACTGTGGAACCAAAGGAAGCTCACCCCCGAGATGCCACGTCCAATTTGTAATGAAAAATGAAGGTGTGAGGAGAAGACCAGGTAGCCGCAGCACAAATGCCACTAATGGCAAGCTTGGAATGAAAGGCTGTCGAAGTAGCCATAGCCCTTGTAGAATGAGCTTTCACAGTGGTTGTAAGCTCTTTATTAGAAAGAAAGTAAGTATGACTGATACAGTCTCTGATCCACTTGGCAATAGTGACCTTCGTGACGGCTTTGCCCAATTTATTGTCCAAAAAGGACACAAACAACTGATCTGTTTTCCGTGTTTGGTGCGTCCTATCTAAATAGAAACGCAACTGCCTGTGAACATCCAATGAGTGGAAGATGTATTCCGCTCTGTCTGAGTAGTTTGGGAAGAAAACTGGAAGTTCCAATGACTGTTGAAGACAAAAACTAGAACAAACTTTGGGAACAAAGGATGGATTAGGCCTGAGGGATACTCTATCCTTGTGAAAAAACAGGTACGGTGGTTTGACACATAGGGCTTGAAGTTCCGAAACTCTTCTGGCTGATGTAATTGCCACCAAAAAAGCAGTCTTCCAAGAAAGAAATTTCAAGTCACAAGTTGCTGCTGGTTCGAAGGGGGAAGAGGTCAAAGCACCTAATACGAAATTAAGATCCCACGGTGGAGCGGGATGAGAAATCGGAGGTCGTAGCAGCCCAGCACCTTTCATGAAGGCTTTACACAACTTATTGCTCATCAAAGGTGGGTCTATACTTTCATGAAAATTAGAAATAGCTGCCAATTGAACCTTGATGGTAGAGACCGAAGAACCTTGATTGAATAAAGAAGCTAAAACTTCAAAACTTCTGACACCGGGGCAGTAATGGGAACTAACCCTCGGAGTTGGGCCCAAATAGCGAATCTCTGCCATTTGCTGTTATACATTTTTAGTCGAAGTCTTGTGGGCCGAGGACAAGATATGTATGACTTCCGAATCCAAAACATGGTTCCTGACTATGGTCGGAAGTGGAGGAGCCAAGCTGTTAACCTCAACGAGTGAAGGGACTGATGAAGCTGTCCCGACTGGTGGATCAAGAGGTCTGGAATCTGGTCCAGGAACCATGGACCGTCCAGTGCATATTTCCGAAGAAAGGGCAGCCAGACTTGACGAGGCCAGTATGGGGCAACTAAAATCATCTTGCTCTGCAAGAGAATCGCCTTCTGAATCACCCTGGGAAGAAGGGGAACCGGTGGAAAGGCATACAGTAGGCCGGTGGGCCAAGCTTGGACAAGGGCGCCCTTGGGAAATTCCCCCGGAACTGGGGTGAGAGAGAAGAACTGTTGACATTTCGTGTTGAGGAGTTGCAAAGAGGTCGCAACAAGGATTTCCCCATCTTCTGAAAATCTGAGTTGCCACTCTGTCATTCAGAGACCACTCGTGTGGGGAGAGAATAGTTCTGCTCAGTCTGTCGGCTATCACATTGGATCTCCCCGGAATGTGTGTTGCTACCAAGAAATGGTTGGTTGCAATCGCCCAATCCCATACTTTCATGGCCTCTCTGCAAAGGGGGTAGGACCTGGTCCCTCCCTGCTTGTTCAGGTACCAGACTACTGACATGTTGTCGGACTGAATGGCAATCATGCCCTGGGGGAGGTAACTGTGTAGTGCTTGTAGCGATAGAAGCACTGCCCTCATTTCCAGTATGTTGATATGGAGGGAACTCTCGTCGGAGTGCCACTTGCCTTGGACTGACCTGCCCAGGTAATGTCCCCCCCACCCCATCTGGGAGGCGTCCATAGTCAAAGTGGCCACTGGAGGTGGGGGAACGAAGGGTCACCCCTGATCCAGGTTGGAGGAAAGAAGCCACCAACGGAGGTCCTATTTGCACGTCTCCGTGATCAGAATGAGGTGACTGAGAGGGAGATCCTGATAAGACCACTGGACTGACAGGAGCCACTGGGGAATCCTCATATGCAATCTTGCTAAGGGAACTAGGAGAACAGTAGCCGACATGGAACCCAACAGTTGTAGGACCATCCTGGCTGGGGCTCGGCGTTTGAGGAGCAATGCTCGGACTTGAGACTGTAATATTTCTATCCTCTCTGAAGGAAGATAGACCCGCATTTGCTTTGAGTCTATCCCTACTCCGATAAACTGTATGCGCTGAGATGGCAGCAATACAGACTTTTCCCAATTGAAGGTGATTCCTAGGGAGTTGCCTAGAGATATAGTGGCTGCTAGGTTTTGTAAGAGTAGACGCCTGGAGGTGGCAGTTAGGAGCCAGTCGTCTAGGTATGGAAACACCTGGAATCCTAGACTTCTCAGGTGAGCAGTCACCACCGCCAAACATTTGGTGAACACCCTGGGGGCTGTGGTGAGACCAAAGGGCAGTGCACGGAACTGGAAATGACTGTCTCCCAGGCTGAAGCGCAAGTGTCTCCTGGACGCCTGATCTATCAGGATATGATAATAGGCCTCCTTGAGATCTATGGAGCACATCCAAACACCTTCCTCCAGCAGCGGGAGAATGAATTGTAAGGTGACCATCCGGAACTTGGACTTCTTGACAGAACGGTTGAGTTTGCTGAGATCCAAGATGGGCCTCATGTCCCCGGTCTTTTTTGGCACCAAAAAGAATCTTGAGTAAGTCCCTAATCCGGTCTGGTCTTCGGGGACCAGTTGGATGACTCCTTTTTGAAGCAGCTTTAAAATTTCGATGGCTGCGAGATCCCGCTGACTGGGTGGTGGGTCCGGGATTTTTCGGGATGGTGGGGGGGGGGGCTGAGAAAAAGGGATGTTGTAACCTCCGGCAATGATCCGGAGCACCCATCGGTCCTGAGTGATATTCACCCAGGCCTTTAGGTGCCTTGAAAAACGACCCCCGACTGGCTCCGGAGTGGCGCAGTTGGGCAATCCTTCAGGGATGCTGGAAGGTTGAGGAGCCACGAAAGGACTCGCGGTCTCCAGTGTTGCGGGGGCCTCTGCCGCCTCTGGGACGGCGTCTTCCTGAAAAATTTCCCCCTCCTCTGCCTCTAGAAGGGGGATCATCCTGCTGTGAGGGGTAAGTCTTCTGAGATTTGCGGAACCACATTTTCCCCCCTCTTCTAGCCTTGGGATAAGGCCGGAAGGGAGTGGAAAACCGTGCCCCTACGGCAGTCAAAGTCTTACCCTCTTGTTCACAGCGGGTCAAGGTGTCCTTTACCTTGGGTCCAAACAAGGAGGACCCATCAAAGGGAGCGTCGGCAAAGGAAGACTTGGAGGCCTCCGCAAAATGACACAGGCGGAGCCAGGCTTGTCTCCGTAGAGCAACACCTGTACCCGCTGCTCTACTCGCCCCTTCGGCCGCATATGAAATGAGCCTCATGGACGAGTTCGATATTGATGATAGAGTAGCCAACTGAGAGCTAACTGTCTGGGCCAACTGCTCAGGTAGGTTACCAGAGAGAGTATCTGAAAGTTCCTTGACCAGATCCCTCTGAAGTCTGGTGAAGTGTGTCAGGTAATTCAGAGACCTTAAAGTAAAGGCTGCTGAAGTAAGGGTGCACTTTCCATACCGATCCATACTCCTGGACTCTTTATTAGGAGGATGGACGGACGTCGAAGCCTCTGCCACATCTTGCTGGGTAGCAGATGCCACCACCAGGGCATCTACGGCCACACCTTTAGATAAAAAGTCCTTTTCAGGGGGGGCTGACAGAAATTTATTTGGGCGAGCTGGCACCGGTTCCACAGAATCCGGGTGCTCCCACGCCCTTCGAGAGATCAAATCCAGGAGCTCATCGAAGGGCGGAGACACCCAGGAGGCGGAAGGCTGAGCCCCGAAGGCCTTGAGGAATAACGACTCCTCAGCGGAAGGGGGTTTGGACTGCCAGTCGCCTCGTTGCTTGAGGATTTCCAAGATGTCCACAAAGGAGACATCATCCGAGGACGACTTGGGGGACCTCTCCGCATCATCGAGGTCGGTGTCCGAGGTGAGAGACTCATCAGGCGAGTCGACATGCTTCCTCTTGCACTGTCTCTTCCTGGGAGGTTCCTCCGAAGAAGCCTCGGAAGGACCCCCAGGAAGGGAGGAATCCCCAATGGGGGTGACCTCAGGCCCCAGGGCTAAACTGTCTTGAGACAGGGGGACAACAAAGGAACTAGTCTCCGTGCCAAGGGAAGGTGCCGGAGAGGTGGTGGAGGTAGCCAAGGAAGATTTGGCCAAAGCACTCCTCATGGCCCTGAAGGCCGGACCCCCCCCGAGTCCTGGGAAGGTCCCACCCCCGAGGCCACAACAGTAGACGGCACTCCCGCAGCCGACGCACCGAGAGGGAGGCTCGGAACCGAAAGCATCGGACCCGAAGCGTCACCCACGGGGCCGACTGAGGAGGTCCGTGTATCGAACCCCGACCCGAAGGTCGGGGTTGGAGTAAGGGTCGGAGCCGACCCGAGAACCTCCAGTGGCTCCACCAGCACCGACTCCAATGGTGCCGAGGCTGTTGGAGGAGGAACCAATACAACAGGGTGGACAATCGGCTCCGGAGCCGACTGGGCTGGAGCCGAGACTAACTTTTGGAAAACTGGAGACTGGAACAGCCTTTGAAGCACCCTGTCTATATCCGAATTGGACATCCTCAAAGACCGAGAAGAGACCGATTGGGCCCGAGTTGACTTCTCTTCCGGTTCCGAAAGACTGGGGGACCGGCTCCGAATAGTCTCAAGTAATATAGGCACCGAGGGAGATTCCACCAGTACAGCAATTTCCCTCGGAGCCGACGGGGACTTCGGCACCGAGGTAGAAGAGTCTGAGCAAGCGACCTTTCTCGGCTCCGAAACCAATGGAGCCAGAGAAGGTGACCCGCCTCTCGATGCTCGAGCACTCGGCTCCGAAGACAGAGGAGTCGAGGCTGGAGGCATCGAGGCAGACCGTTCCGACCTCGGCTCCGAAGTCCGTGGAGCCGACGGAGAAGCCTGCCTTGATTTCTTTGCTGTCGGCTCCGACGGACTGGTCGGAGCCGAAGACTTCTTCTTCCTGAAAGGAGAGGGGGAAGAAGATAAAGCCTCCTCAAAAGAAGGGGTGATAAGCCCCTTCAATATCAATTTGTTTTTCCTCTCTTGGAGGACACGAGAAGAAAAAGCGTGGCATACACTGCACGACTCTTGAAGGTGCTTAGGGCCTAAGCAATAAACACATAGAGAGTGATCATCCGTGATTGACATCTTGTACCCACACTTGGTACATTTTTTAAAACCCGAAGGCCTATGTTCCTTCGACATCACCACAAATACACACACCAAAATCAGAGTAAAACTAACCACACAGAGATGCCAAATCCCTCTAATTTAAACAGGATAGGCCAGTAAATCACACAGGCGAAAACTGTAACACAGCTCCGGCAGAGCGCGAGGGCAAGGCCCCTCTAACTAAAAACGGGACCTTGACGTTTAGTAGGAATAAATACCACACAACAAATTTTTAGTAACAAAAAAGGGCTGTAAAACGGCCCGAAATAGAGCGTGAGGAAATCCCTACTGATTTAAGCGGGAACCTAACGCTAACAATAAATCCACACAAACTCCAAATTCACACAAACTACTCAAAAAGCGTTTAGTAGCTGTTAAAACAGCTTTTGGTTGAAAAATTAGAAAAATTCTGACAGGAAATTAGTCAGTAAAGAGTACTTAGCCCAGCCAAGTCGAGACCACGTCTATTGCTGTCAAGCGGCAAACGAGATCTAGGGAAGCAGTAGTGGTGCATCCTGGGATGTAGAATAGCTCAGCCAATTAGAGACTTCGCTCTATAGTATAGCGTGCCGAGTCAGAGCCGAGGATCGGCTGCGAACCCATCAGTTCAGAATGTAGGCGAGATAGGATCACATAACATCACTAGCTGGCTTCTTGGAGATAGGTCCTTCCATGCTTATACATCACGGTCCTTCCATGCTTACTACTCCAGAAGGTCTACAAGGACATCAGTGGGTGGTACCACCCAGGACACAGATGAGCTAGTACCAAAGGTCTCGAGAAGCACAGATTTGTCTGGTGAAGGAGTTTTACTCGACAAACCCCCCTTACTGCTTCATCAATTCTAGGGTGCCACCAAAGGTACCATCTTCTAGAGAGGACCTTGGAGAATCTTCACCTTCATCCAGATCTGTGCCTCTGTGAAAAACTCAAGAAAGGAGTCTAGGTGCTTCCATTTGCAAGTCTGTTTTCTAGGATCTTGTTTAAAGGAAATCTCAGGAAATGGGTCTGAATTAGACTGGGAACTCGAGTGGCAAGTATCCTCTAGGCCTAAAAGTACTGACTGTCCCTATCAATCTGAATGAGTGGAGTGAGTGACGGAATCCACTAAAGGCTGGGACAGATCTGAGCTCGAAGGTTCCACCTGACTCCCTGGTCCAACCAAAACCCATTCAAAAGTCTCAAAGGTTGAATCCATGATCGGAGCCAAAGGAACATAATTCCTATCTCTGGATGAAAGAACAATCAAAGCCCCAATCAGGGTTGGATCAGAAGCTGACCTCGGATCCAAGCTATTGAAATCTGAAGCCCCTAGAGGCAGAGATGGCTCTGAAAACTTTGGAGTCAACTTCACATCCAGAGCCCCAGCACTGACATTTTGGCTCCAATACTCATCTCAATTCAAAAGAATCAGAGATGAGAGAGTAAGGGATGCTGATACAGCCAAGGTTCCTCAAGCTGTCAGTTCCAACTGAGGTGCACCGGGGGAACTTGGACCCATGGGGACTGGATCCAAGGGGTAGACCAGTACTGAAGAAAAAATGAGGGGTAGTTGGACCATTCCCAGAGTGCTCAGGAGGGATGGTACCAGGAGAACCCCTATTTGGATTTGTGTCCGCAGGAATCTCAGCATCATTCGATCAGCATCTATCCCAGTAAGGCTTGTGGTGGGCCGGACAGACCTCAAGGACAATGCCACAGGGAGGGATGGTGGCAGGAGAACCCCTGTCTGGATTTGTGTCCTCAGAAATCTCCGCATTATTCGATCGACATCTATCTCAGTAAGGCTTGTGGTGGGCCGGACAGACCTTGAGGACAATGCCACTGACAGAGGTCTGGAGTACTCTCTTGCAATATGGGTGAGTGAAGCCTAGGAGTCACAAGTTCTGGGGAAAATCTTGAGTGAGGTGAGGAAGTTCAAATTTGAGCAGCTGGTGGACTCGATTTCCTTGGAGTATTAGGTGCTGCACCCAAAGGATCTGTTGGATCAGGAGACCTTTTCATAGACTTCTCAATTATCTTCTCTTCAGATCTTTATCTCACTCTCTCTTTACATTTTTCTTTCAAATTCTCTCTTTCTCTGTCCTTCTTCAGATCCATTTTCCTACTCAGGGAAGCTGAATCTGGTTTAGAAGTAGTAGACATTGAAGGCTGAGAAGATGAAGACCCTGCCTGAGGGGGGAGCACACCTTTTAGGATA
Organism: Protopterus annectens; assembly: GCF_019279795.1. Classification (NCBI taxonomy): domain Eukaryota; kingdom Metazoa; phylum Chordata; order Ceratodontiformes; family Protopteridae; genus Protopterus; species Protopterus annectens. Next base: position 20,062,981 of record NC_056728.1, read on the forward strand.
AATTTTTCTTTGCAACCCTGAATGGCCCTAGTCCTAAAAGAAGCATAAATATCACAATTTGCTTCGAGGTGGGCAAAGCCTAAACAATAAATGCTTAGAGAGTGCAAGTTTTGGGGTGGCATTGTATGTCCTAAATTCGTGCACTTCTGGAAAGCTTGGGGTTTGTCTGACATCAAAGTAGAAGCCTACAACAATAATAACTTCAAAAATATTTATATGCATACTTACTCGAAGAAATAGCAATACTATTAATTATTTTCTATTAACTACTTCATTTACTATTTAAGCAATATCAAAACTCAAGCACAGCAACACTATAAGTCTAACACTAAATCTACAAACAGGAAGAAGAAATATCTTCTGTTAATGAGGAAACATGCTTTTTCTTATTGTGAAAATACAGAGCCCTTAGAACACGTCTGAAAGTTCAGGCAGTAAACGAGATTTGAGGTACTTTAGTGGAGAGGAGCGACTTAGGCATAAGGGAAGAGTCGGTTCCTCGGATCCACAGCTTTAGAAAAAGACACTCAGATGGGATCCAATAAACAAAGAATGAATTGAAAGGAAAGCAGACATCAAATTCATACGTTTCCTTATGAAGAATGCATTTTAAACCATGATTTTAGGTTCCACACAATACTTCTAACCTCCTTCCAAAATGAAAAGCCCAAAAGGAAGATAAGCTTCCTTATCTCAAGTTTATCTTTTTATGAACTCTAGCACGGAACACAAGAAAAACAGAAAAGTCTAACTACTTTGTTATATCTATATTAGTTCTTTGATGATAACTAGACATCAGAATGTTCTTAGATAGCTTACGCAATGGTGCTTCATTCTCTAACACGCCCAGGGGGATTAAAATCCCTATTAACAGACTGAAAACATAAACTAAGCAAAACAACATACGGATAGAAAGAACAAAAATGTACACATATTCTTTGATGACAATTTCTCATTATGTAATTGCATTTATTTAAATAGTGTACTTTTTGACTCCTCCCAACACTCTACAGAGCTTCTCTTGGACACTGTCTCTTGTGAACATCTGTCAAATCACAGAAATCACTTCTTTAGCTAATTAGTCTTATGCTGGAAACCTACTTTTACTCCAAGTGGGGTCAGTACAGCAGCCAGAAGTAGACAATTTGAAGTCTAAGTGGAAGGCATAAAGACAATCAACCAAGGAAGTATCACTGATGCAGATGTGCTCCAAGGACCATGCAGAAGATAACTGCTCCAACACTTTAAAATGGGAGAAACATGTAATGTTATCAGTATTTTTTTTTTTTATTTCCAGTCTTATTATTTCCATACACTTCCTGGGTCACTCTTACAAAAGGAAAACTGCAATCTCTATTTGTGGATGGTCCTTCAACAGGCCTCAACTAATCCTTAGTGTAGTAACAACAGATGTTGATTTCTTATACCTCTTCAGCCTTCCAGAGCCTGAGTTTGCCATTCCAAATCATTGGTATGGATAGTGAAATTAAACCATTGTGTTGGCAAGGCAATTTAATGTCAGTATTTTAGTGGTGAAAAGCAGCAAAGGCCTACATAATTAGGGAATGAACATGTCTTGTGATGCTCTTTAATTTAATCGCAAACATCCGTGTATCAGCACTTTGCTGGATGAAAGTCATTGTGTTGTATCACCATACGTGAGCAATGCTGCTACTTAATAAACATAATGCATTGGAAGGGTACATCTGCATTACACTACGCTAAGATAAATAAGATAAAGTCCTGTTGTGTAATGTACTGATAAAGTAAAGTACTGTCAGGTTTGTTCCACAGGGGTTGTATTTTCTGTGATACATTCATTTTTGATACATGCAATGCAAATAAAACTGTGCTTCAGAATGACAGATGTTTTTTGCCTTATTAAGAACAATGAAGAGGTTACATTTTCTCACGCATATTCCTGACAGATGGATTATATGAACCAGTACCTTCTCAATTAAAACCCCTGTGGTGATTTTGCTTTATCCACAACCCACCAGGACATCTACCATGTTATTAGCAGGAAGGAAAAAAGAGTGAAGGAAAAACAAAACCAAGGAGACTGCTGGGGAATCAGCAGTTGATGTAGTGACCAGTGCAGTGTATACTGGCTACTGCCATACCACTTGCTGGTCTACAGCTGATGCTGCAGAAAAAAAACCGAACATAAAAACAAAAATAAGATGAAAGAGAGAAAGAGAGCACTACATAAACAGCAATGGCCATTATAATGTGATTCACTTTCTTATGACAGGGCCTGATAGGATCAAAAAGTCAGCAGAGCAAAGAAAAAAAATTTTAAAAAAAGTCAGAGTGATATTTATACACCTCACTGGACTATATGAAAAGAGACATACTGGATCTTTTGGAAAATATGTCACAGACAGGTATGAGACTTGCATTGAGCAGCATTTTAGCCTCACCAAGGAGGATGTTACAGTGCTAACATAAAATTATTGATTTTAATAATTAACTTAGTTTCTGGTGTCTCTACATGGGGATCCAACATATATCAGCATGAGAGAACATTGTCAACAGACCACCATACTGCTTTGCCAAGGATGAGCTACACCTGTCCCCAGTTATGCTTTCTTTATCCATCCCCTTAGAAACTTTTTTAGGCAATACCAAAAATACAAAATTATCAACATAGTGAAAAAGTCTCCAAGCAACCTTAAGGTGTTACTGCTCAATGTTAGCCTAAATGAAAACTCCACATCCTTCAAGCCCTTCTCACTCTGGGGAATGTAGACATCTGTGCCATGACTGAGACTTGGTTTAAAACCATACAGGGTACTCCAACAGTGCAAGGCTACAGTGCATTCCACATCTTTAGGCCAACAACAGCACAGACTGGGGCCAAAGGTGAAGGTGTCTCGATCTACATTAGCAACAAACATACCTCCAGGTTGGTTAAACAGTATGATATCATGCATTTCATCTACATGCAAGTCAGCATAGATAATGTCCCTCACCATATCATGACTAGCTACAGGTCACCATCTATACCCCTAGAGTCTCAGAACTCATACCTAAACCTACTGCAGACAGTGCAAGCTCCAGCCAGAGGATCAAATGTACCAGATCTGGTACTCACTGTCACGAAAGGGGATACTGTCAGCCCAGCTATCTGGAATTTTGCAAATAATTATATGTTATTTGTAAATATCAACATGATGTATACATGCTGCTTGTGTTACAAATGTATTAGAACTGTATGTCATGTGCATATATCAAACCGCCTGAAGGTATCTGCAAAGTGCTTGAAATGTAACCACAGCATGCCCTGCTGGAATAGAACAGAAATGTACCTGCACTGTTGTAACTGTTTAGATGTATACATTTTAACAATGGAAACTGGAATACAGAAGGTTAACTTCAGAAAAATAGCTGGAATTAAATTACTTTATGGCCAGGCCATAAAAAGATGTCATCTTTCAGTTTCTGTGCAGCCAGAGATACAGTGTCTAAAACTAGGGAGTTTTCTGTATTGTCTGTCTTGGAAGTATCTTATTGCTTTATGACTTCCACCATCTGCCACAAGATCTGAGGTCTATGTATTTTCACAGGTGGATGCTAAATACTGCTAGCTTTCAGCAGTGGGGGGTTTACTTGGGATAGAGTCAGATGACAAGAAATGATGTAATTCTGCAAGCTATCCCAGCAGTAATATTTGAGATATTAATTTGGGAGTCTCTTAGTGAGAGACTGCATTCTATATTCTGTCTTGGACCTGGCAACAAGAAAGACCCATTCTTCACACACTTGCCTTGCTCTTGAGTAAGTTAACTAGGGAATAGTAATCATCTTAGATATAGTCAGGAATATAGCAAAGCTTAATTTAGATGTTTTCTTTATTTATTTAAGACTGTCTTGCAATGTTGTTTTAAATATTTCCTGTGATTTTGAACTCTGATGTTACTATAATTATATATGGAGTATGTTCTTGTCCTTTTTTAATGTATTATTAAATATATTTAAACCTTTCATTGTAGCTGACCTGTCTAGAGATATTTAAGTTCTGAGAGCACTTGCATATTAATTTGGTGACACTGTGTAGGTGACTCCTAATAGCCTTGCTCATGGTCAAACTACTATTTGTATTAATAGTAACATTACACAGTAAGATTGGGCACTCTTTGTTAAGGGCCTTAATGTAGCTGATAAGGAGTGGCTGGTGACTGTGTTTATAAATCAAACCTCAAAGAGTGAGTATGTCAGCTACATGGGCAGGGACATGAAGCACTGGTTGGACAGAGAGAGTGCTGAAGGTCTCGGCTTGGCTACTCAGCTGAGATCACAACTCTATAGCTGCGCCAGTGGGGAGTCTTACTGGGGATCTGGAGAAAGAGGGAGAAACCAACCCTGGACTGATTGTGGTCTCTGTGTGCTCTTAAGGGAAATTGAACTTGATGCAGAGAGCAGCATCTGGAAATACTGTGTGTGTACTTGTCATCTTCCCAGTGTACATCCCCCACTAGTGCCAGTGGTGAGGATTACGTCTCCTGATTCCTGATCCAGTGGTGGGGGGTCACACTCACCAACATGGGAGTGGCATTGCACCCTGTCCCACATCATGTCCTCATTAGTGAGGTCGGATCACAAAGCTGTCTCCTCTGAAGTAAAAATCAACCTGGAAAATCCAGCTAAACCAGTAACAGTCAGGAACTATTCTAAGGCAAACTACATCATATTAAGTGGTAGCCTGTCTTAGTTCAAGGCTCCCTCTAACCCTGAGACCACAGTTGCCTATTCAGAATTATCCAGAGTCCCTTTATAAATGTGAATGGCTGTAAACAGGCTGCTGTATTTATCAGAAGTAAACCCAAAACACACACGAAAAACAAACCCAACTAGTGGAATCCTCACCCACATAGGGAGCATAATGAAAGAAATAAATTGTGTCTAAAATCAGGAAGACCAACTCCCTTAAAGACAAGTGTTCTCTTACACAAATAAACAAGAAACTTAGAGGTCTAATTAAGTCCAACAAGGACAGCTATGAGGTCAGGATAGAACTGCAGGCTAAGGGCAATTACAAGGTCTTCCTCAGCTATGTCCAGAACCTTAAAGCTAACACGCAGAAGTGTGATGAAGTAGTGGTGGTGAATGGTACAACCTTCACTGATCAGGGTGACACAGCAAATCTACTGGGTGATAAATTCAGCTCACACTTCACCCCCAGTCCCCCCAGCTCCTCCGGGTGAAATCTCCTCCAACATACTTCCCCCAGCCATTAGCAGTGACCATGTGGTGGTAGCACTCGCTAAAGCCAAGAACGCATTGCCTTTACAGGTCCTGACAGCATCCCCAATTGCCCCCTGAACACTCTAAAACATAACCTATCAGGACCACTTGAGACACTCTTCAACTACAGCCTCAACACAGGCTATGTTTCCAGTGAACGGAGTCATTCCCATTCACAAGGGCAGGCCATCAAGCGATCAAAGGAACTACACACCCATCAGACTAATGAGCTTAATATGGAAAGTCATGGAATGAAATATCATGGAAATGATAAACAAGGACACTGGAAACCTGCAGACACTGGATCCATCCCAATTTGGCTTTGTTAGGGGAGGGTTGTGCTTACTTGACCTGGTGGACTTTTTTGAGAGAGCCACCAAGGTAATGGATGAGGGAAAAACAGTGTATAATGTGTGTCTTGACCTGGACAAGGCATTCAATGCAATACCCCACTCAGGCATTGTTGACAAGCTCTCTGAGCTAGGCATAAATCCCTCCATAACTTGTGGGGTTGCCGGCTGGCTCACAGATAGGACTTGAGAAGTCAGGATTAGTAAGACCACCTCCATTATGAGACTGGTCACCAGTGAAATATCCCAGTGGCTAAAAACAAATAAATATATAAGGTATATTATATGGTACGCAAACTTTGTCTGCTTCTGCCCCTTTGAATTTTATAGAGCTTGCATCTTCTATACAAGCAAGAAAGACTTCAGAAGACCAAAGGGCATATGGAGAATGAGTTAAGTGTAAGTTATATGGATGTTTTATGTTATTTTGACGTGATGTGGGAGGAGTGTGCAACATCTCTCGGAGGGCTCTGTGCTGGGCCTGCTCATGTGTGGCATCTACTTTTTGAACATCAAGGCTAATGTTCAAAGCCTCTGGATCACCAAGTTCACAGATGACTGTAAAGTGGGAGCTATTATAAACTGCCCCCCCCAAGACATCAACATCCTATAAGAGAGTTTAACACAGACAAATGACTGGTGCCACAGCTATGGCCTAAAACTCAATGCTAACAAATACATTATAATGTCCTTTGGAACTGTCAAACCAAGTTAATTACTCCACTGATAAAACATCCATAAATGTCAACCCAGTAGTAAGGGGTATGGGAACATATGTAGACATCCGTATGGCCTATGACCAACATATAGCTAAGATAGTAAGAAAATCATTCCATGTCACCCAACTTATAGGTAAGGGTATAGCATCCAGGACGAAGTAATTTATAATACCACTCTTCTTGGCCCTTATCAGACTTATCATTGAGTACAGTGTCCCCTTTGGCATGTACCTAACCTGACACTTGCAACAGCTGAAACACCACAAAGGCTTCTCAGCAGAATTCAGGGCATGAATACCCTGTCCTACAGTGATTAACTAAAGGTTCTATCTCTCTATTCAGTCTCCAACAGGTTGGTGATAGGGGGTCTTTGCCTGGTTTACACAGCTTCCTCAGACCCAGCCCTGATGGATGTGCTGTACATGTGCAAAACAAACAGCCCCAGGGACAATAGATCCAGGGATCTGAACTTTGCTGTGACATAAACAGAATGTAAGGGAGTAGAGGATATGTGTCCCAAAGGATACCTGTACTATGGAATAGACTCTCAATCCATATAAAACAGAGTTCATCCCTGACCCTATTCAAATGAAACCTTGACAGCTGGATGGGAAATCATAAATTTACACCCAGTCTTACCCCCATGTCCCTTATCGACAGAGGCAATCAACAGGAAAAGTATTACCCTAGCTACCACCCCCACTACAAATCTCTCCGTTACCTCCATACTAGCATACCTCCCCTCTGTACAGATGTTCATGATACTAGGGAGACAAATGGGTTTGGGAGTGGCTAGACTTATAAGGGCCCTAGTGCCCGTTAGTTTAGTAACAACCTATGAACCTATGCAATGCTTTGATTTCCTGTGAACAGACAGTATTCTGACATGAAGTATGTTAACATATTGTTTACAGCAGATGGGCTGTCAGCCATTCTTCTGCATTTGTATGGGCATTATGGTGGATGACTGTAGAGGGATTATTTATTTATTTTACATTTGATTACTGTCACATGTCCTTTTTCAGTGGAGGTCCAGGGAGAACAGCTCCACATAGTACATCAATTTAACAACATTTGATTACATTTGAATAAAGTGTGTTACAAGTACAACAATACAGCTTATACAAGCAAGATACATGTACAGTTTCTCTAAATAATCAATTATAGTATATGATCATAGGCTAGTGAGACAGAGATTAAACAACAAAGAATCAAAATACAGTGCATAAAGCAGTGAATGAGAGACAAATACAAAATTATACAATTTCTGTAGAGTATAAACACATATTTTAGGTTAACTGTTATTCCTTATAATCAGAGCTAAATGAATCTATATTATGAGTGGTGTTAGTGCCAATGAAGTAGAAGTATTAGCATCTTCTGAAAGGGACAGTTTAGTCAGGAACTGTGCATGGGCACAGCCACTTGCTGGATAACTGAGATTTTAGCATTTTTTTAAATTGAGACAAGGCTCTAGTAGATGTAATGTTAGGAGGTACTGCATTCCAGATTTTGCCTATGTAATTTGAGAAGAGGGATTCTCTGGCTATGTTTTTGGCTGTATTTATCTTTATGAGGGGTTTGTTGGTAGAACGTAAAGCTCTGGCACTGGAGTATGGCTGCAGTAATTTTTGCAGGGCAGGTGTTTTCTTTGCTTGACAGAAGATTTTGTGGGCCATGGTTAATTGGATAAAGAATAACAGTTGGGGGAGTTCCAGCCATTTGAGTTGTCTAAGTGCTGTACAGTGGTATGATCTAAAGGGCGAGTTTACAGCATACCTGGCAATTATGTTGCAACAGGATTCAAGTTTTGCTAACTCACATTTTCTTAAATTTGTGAATATGGGAGATACATAGAACAGAGTTGAGATCAGGTAGGACTGGGCAAACAATAGAGGCTTTAGTATTTTATGTGAAATAGTGTTTGTTCCTATACAGTGTTCCAAGTTTGTTCTGTACTTTTTTTTACATTTTGGGATATATGGATATCAAATCTCATGTTGCAATAGATTTCAACTCCCAGAAGTCTGATGTGAGGTGAAGAGGAGACAGTGGTGTTGTTTGTCAAAACAATGTTGAATGTGGCTGTGGGTACAATTGTTTTAGTGGGATGAAATATCACACATTTTTTTTTGGGGGGGGGGGTCAGAATTAGTTGGGAGTTTGTTAGCCAAGTCTCTATTTTTTTTGGGGGGGGGTTCAGAATTAGTTGGGAGTTTGTTAGCCAAGTCTCTACTGCTAGGAAGGATTGTAGTCTTAATATTTGTAGTTTATGCATGATAGTAGCAGCACATATCACTGTCAGATCATCTGCATATTGGATGAGCGAGGTATGTTGTGCTGAGGTATGGAGGTTGCTTGTAAATACTGAGAAGAGTAGGGGGCCTAATATTGAGCCTTGAGGGACTCCTATGGTCACTGGAAGAAGGGGTGATACTGTTTGCTGCCCACATACTGCTTGATGGTGCCCAGTAAGTTAATCCTGGAACCAATCAAGAGTAGACTGACATTAAGTTCAGCTCCAAGAGGACATTTAGAAGTTTGTTATGTCAGACCATATCGAAGGCTTTCGACAGATCTAGAAAGATAGATGATACATATCTGCTGTTGTTTCTGTGAAGGCTGACAGTATTAGTAAATGATATTAGCGCAGTTGTAGTACTGTAATATGGTTGGAAACCGTGCTGAGTATTGGTAAGTAGCTTGTTAGTATGCAGGTAATCTGTGATTTGTTCGTGAACAATTCTCTCTAGTATTTTAGACAGTGGAGATAAGACTGCGATTGGAAGGAAGATAGATCTGTTGATGTCCCTCTTTTATGAAGTGGGATGATGTGGGAAATTTACCACATAGTAGGGATGTGGTGTTCTGCTATGGATCTATTAATAAGAATGGATATTGGACAGGCAATTCCCTCAGCAGTTAGTTTTAGGAACTCAACTAGTAAGTTGTCTGCAGCTTCTGTGGTGGGCTTTAGTTTCTTAAGCAGCTTTTTTATTGTTTCAGTTGATGCAGGTTGCTGAAAGAAGGTGGTATTGTTTTTACAATAATACTTGGCATAGGAGTAGTTGTAATAGGAGTGGGAGCTTGACTGAAGAGGGCTACAATAGTTTTAGTAAAGTATTTATTGAATTGGGTAGCAATGTTGTTTATGTTATTATTAGTGGTTGGGGGGGTGCTAACTTTGCCTGGTAGAATATATTGTTTATTGCTGTCCAGAATTGTTGTGGGTTATTTTGGTGCTTAGTTTGGATATCAAAGTAATAATTTATTTCATCTTGTTTAACTTGCGTCTTTGCTTTGTTTCTAAGTTCCCGGTAGGTTTGTATTGCAGATTGGGATTTAGTTTTGTACTAACTTTCCCAGGCCTTGTCTATTGCCTTTAGTAGTGGCCTAGTTTCTTTGTTTAGCCATGGGGCAAAGTTAGATTTAACATGTATAGTCCTTGGAGGGGCCTGTGCGTTTAGAATGTATATGAAGTCGTTGGGGTTAAGGTGTTTTTTGTTTCTTATTTGTCAGTATATAGCTTGTTTAGTTGGGTTAGTTTGTTGTCTAAGTAGATAGGTTGGGAAATGGTCACTGAGGCTGTTGTGGAGACAATCAAAGTGACAGGAGAGGGCTGGCTTATTTGTTAAAATCCAGTTGAGAGTGGAGTGTTTATTCCATGATTTGCTCATTTTAGTGGGCGTTTGTATAAGTTGGGTGAAGCCATGGAGATTGATGTAATTGTTGGGAATTTGTGAATTGCAGTCTGACAAGTCAATATTAAAATCACCCATGATTATTAGTGTCATACAGAAGAAGTCCACTGCTATGCATTCTTTTTCCATTTCCCATGCCATATATGTGGAAATGCCCACATCTACTTTAATTCTATCACATTTGACATATAATGTGACTTAAAATAAGCAGTCAAAATAACATAAAACAACCATATAAATTATACCTACCTCATTATCCACGTATTCTTTGGTCTTCTGGAGTCTTTCTTGCTTATATCGAAGATGCAAGCTCTACAAAATACATTTGTTAAATGGTTCATTTTTTATACAAGAGTCATGGTTAAACGCAAAAGGGTGCAAACATACTAGAAGCAGAGATGTCTTAATAGAAAGAGACAGTAATTAATGACTTGGGTACAATACTAAAAATGTTATACTCTACTGCAGATAACAATAACATAAGGTTTAAACACTGAAGTATGGCTGTAACACTGAAGGGTTATATATGAAAAGAATGCCTCAATAAAGAGAGACATGCAGCTTATTTCAGATTATCATCTGCATTACAAAATTCTTAAAATTAAAAAAAATATACTTTTATATCTGACAGTGTTGCACTTACCATAAAGTTGAATCTTGATTAACCATGTCCATACACTTCACTAATGGTGCTAGTTTCCACCAGACACAGACAGAGCAAATAGCTCTCACTTGAAGCTTCAGCTCATTCCCAACCTCCAACAATGCAGTGCAGCTCCCTGTTTACCTCAAATTGAGTTTGTCCACCTGAAGATCCACCTAGCCTATCAAGATAGGGAAAAAAGTTAGGAAAGTATGGCAAAAAAGACCTCAGGAGATCAATAAGTCTTGGCAGGAGTAATGAGATGATAGTTTGAAGGGGACAGAAGGAAGGTTTGGTGAAGTGGACAGACATGGATAATCAAGAGCCAATACGTACATAGCTATCATATCTTGGAGTATCCAATCTATTCCCTTTATGGATGGGGAAGAGTCCCTAACTAACATCTTGTGTGGCATCATGACAGAATACAACAGGGTGCAGTGGCAGTGAAGAAAGACCTTGACCAAGATACTACATTGAATTTGCAATGCCTGGTGAAGGTATGCATAGAAACCAAGGTAACAGTTGCAAAAAAATCATCAAAAGTGGAATTTGTGAAGAAGACAAATGAAATGGCTACTACTCTTGTTGATTAAGCCTTCAGTCTAGTTGGAAGGGGTTTGTTAGATGAGGTACAATAGGTTCATAGATTAGTACTAGGCTAACTGCCCTTGCGAGCCATTTTAAGCCTAGCCAATTATCCATTGTGAGACTCGAACCCTGAACCTTGTGTTTATAAGGCAAACACCTTAACCATTAGGCCACCCTCCCAAACCCTGAACAAAATATAACTGGACAATCATCTGGATGTGTAGCCTTGGATATTTTTTTCAAATTTTTGCTGTGGAGAATGAAACAACTGATTATGTTGCTGGAACTGTTTTGTGTGGTACATGTAGAATCTCAGTTGTTTTTGGTCATCAAAATAATGATAAGATAGTCTTCTCTATTGATCTAAAACAGAAAAAAAAGACTGGTGGATGCAAAGGTTGATTGAGGTTAGTTTCTAAAGACAACACCTAAAGCAAAAAAGATTTTTTTTTCATAAAGAAACTCTGTCCTTGTAAAAGACAAGACAAAGAGGTCTACAAAGCTCTGAAATTATTCTGGCATAAGTAACTGAAACTTGAAAGAGAGTTTTCCAAAATAAAATGTTGAACTCTGCTGTGTGGACTGGTGCAAAAGGAGGCTGGCTTAGCTTCTCCAAAACAAAACTGAAGTTTTAAGATAGGGTAGGATCCTATAGGGACTGCAGCAGAAATGTATCCTTTAGAAACGCCATGCATACTCCAAGACAGGCTAAAGACAAAAAAATTAAAGCATTTGTGAAAATTAGAAACAGCCTCTAGGTATACCTTAATTCTGGAGAGGCTAGAACCCACATCAAAAAGAAAGGAGACAAAAGAAGAAGAACTGCAGACATCAGAGCAGAAAAGGGGTCTAATCCACATTGAGTAGCCAATAAGGAAACCTTTTGCATTTACCCTGGTATATTTTATGCACTGATAATTTTATGGAAGTGGTAAGAATCTGGACCACCCTGGGAGCACATGTTGGGCCTCTGGTCATTATGGAAACTGGAGAAAATATCCAGTGAGACATAGGGATCATATGTCCAGAGGAAGGAGATCTGGGAATGGATCCAGAAGTATGGGTTTATTCCTGAGATGAGGTAACAGCAAGGGGAAACCAAAGCTAAGGTGGCAAGAAAGGGGCTATGAAAATGACTATCACTCTAAACAACTTGGCTTTCTGGAGGAATTTCATCATTAGTGGAGGAGGTGAGAAGGCATACAGAAGCCCTTATGGCCACTAATAGACCAAAATGCTCCTAAGAGAGTCAGGCTCAGTGTGGGGGGGGGGGGGGCAGCATAACAAAGTTACTACAACTGTTGTTGTTTGGGGATGCAAAGAAACCACAGAAAGGCTGCCTGCAGGGCTGGAACAATTCCAGTCATACTTGTAAATTGAGGGACCATTTGTGAGGCATCAGGATACACTTGCTCAGTCTGTCCGCTAGGCAACTGATCCAACTGACTATGTGATTGCTAGCAGAAAGTGTTGTGTGGAGATTGCTGGGGGGCCATGAGAGTGTGGAAATGGCAAAGGGAGTAAAATCTGGTATCACCTAGTAGCGTTTTGATATATCATACCACTGTTATATACTGCCCATGTGGGTGGACATAACACCATGAGGAAGGAAGGCCCAGAAGGTCTGTAATGTTAGGAGGATTACTGTCATACAAATTCCCTAAGCCTCATGTGAAAACTAACCACATCCATGCATTTTAGTGAAAATCCTGGAGGCTGTGGTAAGGCCAATAGGCCAAGCTCAAAATTGGTAGTGATTGGCTAGAACCCAGAAGTGAAAAACCTCCAGAAAGCTTTGTTAGTCCCAACGTGCATATTTGCATCTTGCAGGTTCAATGAGAACATCCAGTCTCTGTCCTGAAGACATGTCAGGATGGACTGTATTGTGACTATCCAGAATCTGTTTTTCTTAACATACCAATTAACACTCCTAAGATGCAGAATAGGCTTGAGGTCCTTCTTTTTTGGAAGACTAACAAGACTCTTGAATAAATTCCAGACCCTCTCTGGTCTGGTGGGACCTCCTGGATGGCTCTTTTGGATAGAAAGCTTGAAACTTCTACCTTTGCCACCTGTTTCTGATGGAGTGGAACGTCTGAAAATGGTGGGTACAATGACTATCTAGGAAAAGCGAATTAAGTAGCCTCTGGATACTATCTCCCAGACCCAACTTCCAACACTTTTATTGAATTATCACTTGTGACACTGGCAACTTTACATTTATATAAACATAATTAAATTGTATTAAATGAACATTAAGAAACATTAAACTTCACATATATTGCTATATATCATACAACCTAAGCAACATTACATAAATTATTCAATTCCTGCCCCCTTTTTAATCAAGAAACATCTTTGTTAAAAAATCACTTATGACATAAGTAATCATACGTTTACATAAATGAAAACATATCACATCAACACAATCCTAGTTGCAAGCATTTTACATCACAAGCCATACTGACACACTGAGAGTTGCAAACATTATACATCACTTATAATCTACCCAATCATTTTCAGTCAAACATTACATAGCTCATTTAAGTCCTGCCTCCCCGTATGTATTGTTCCCACAACTCCCATTTTTCCTGTGTAGTTTGCTCCCACCCTTTTCTAAAGATCTCAATTCCAGTTGTTTTATTTCTGTTACTATATTCACTGCTTCTAATATATATGGTTTAGAATTTGATTTCCATTGTCTAGTAATTGCTTTTTTGGTAGCCACCATGATTAGACACAGCAAGGCCTTACCATGTCTAGGCAATTCCGATGTTGTATCATAGCTCAGAAAAATCATCCCCCTTGTCACAACAATCTGTCCACCCAGCATCTCCTACAATGCATACCACAGGGAATCCTTAAAGTCCACCAACCCACTGCACTCCCAGAAAATATATTCCCAAGTACCTTTTTCTTCCCTGTCACATCTCCAACATTTGCTGTCTACCTGAGGAAAATTTCTCTGGAGTCTACTTGGGGAATAAAAACATCCATGTAAACATTTCTAAGCAAAAATGCTAAATATTCCAGATTTTGTTGCATATTTGGGAGATATACATATATCCTCCCATTGTTTCTTTGTGAATTGTTTTTCCAATCTCCCTTCCCAATCCTTTCTAACCTCCTCTGATTGATTAGTATAGTTAACAGGGAAAAAACGACCAACCTGTGCTGTGTAAATGTCTCACCAAACAAATAAACCAGAGTAAAGCAGTCCAAAAAAGTAGAATGATGAGATAACACCAGGCTCTCAGCATGAAATGAACAATCTTTTATTTTAAAACAACATAAACACTTTCACAGCTCTTGCTGCTTCTTTAGATCACACACACAGCAATTTATACAGAAATCCAACTAGCAAATCAATCAATTAAGCAATTATGTATAAGAAGAACACAAATAATGAATATAATAAAACTGCACTCAGTACCATTATTTATATGTTTGATGTTCAAGCTACTTGCACTTCTCATGTGGTTTATTTAGCTTGCTGCATTGCCTGCACAAAGTTTTATGTAGGCAAGACCGACAGACAGTTGAAGGAACATATAGTAGAACACTTAAGACATATAAATAATGGTACCAAGTCCAGTGCTCTTTCTAAACATGTGAAGCTCATTTCACACACACATTTTTTTTAAGTTTCAAGTTATAGCACAGGTAGCAGCTAAGAAGAGGCTGGGTGATGTTAGGAATGCCACTGAAAGATTAGAGAGCAAGTGGTTAGCTAGGTTAAGAGCTGATTATGGTTCAGGACTAAATGATAAAGTTCCCCTTAAACCTTAGTTACAAACACGCTCACATTTTTGATGAGCTTTACATACACTTATGTGCATTAGTTGATTTTAAGTTTATCTCTGATTTTTTTAAATGTTTATTATATTCATTATTTGTGTTCTTCTTATACATAATTGCTTAATTGATTGATTTGCTAGTTGGATTTCTGTATAAATTGCTGTGTGTGTGATTGTATTTTTATACTGACATCTGAAGAAGCAGTAAGAGCTGTGAAAGTGCTTATGTTGTTTTAAAATAAAAGATTTTTCATTTTATGCTAAGATCCTGGTGTCATCTCATCATTCTACTTTTTTGGACTGATTCATATAGTTAAGTTGCAATATTTTATATGCTCTACTCATTGCTCCTTTTTAACAGCAGCTTCTGTTCTAGATTCTACTAAAAACTCTACCAGTGCTTGTTTTTCGTTTAGGACACCCCCCCCCCAATTTCCTTTCTTTTTGCCTATATTCTGATATCAAGCATTGATAGGGAAGGCAATTTGTAACCTGCAGTCCAAATAAATTCTTGGCCTCTTCCCACTCTATTACCTTTCCCTCTCTAGTTATTTGCTCCCAATACCTTGGTTCTTTTGCCAGTTTTCTCCAATACATTCCAGCCTGACCCAACTGTTCTGAGTGATGGCCATCCACTCAACCCAGTGCAAGGAAAGATGACCACCCCAAACCGTCTGAAGAGTGGAACAATCAGGCAAGTCCCTAGGGATTCTTTAAGTGCCTTCCCTGGAAGGGCCATGAAAACCTTGCTTTTGTGGAGTACCTCTGCCTCTGGGGTGGCATCAATTAAAGCCCCCCCCCCCCCCCGCAACCTCCTTGGGCATCCCTTTCTTGAAACAAGTCCAAGTGTTGCCTCTAGTCAGACATAATGCCTTACTGTAATGCTTGTCACAGCTACTCTCACTGCTCCATCAGCCCTGTGTTTAACAGCAGCATGGAGAGTGTACATATGTTAAGCATGGCATACATCCATGCTTCTAGTCGTCTACAAGCATCTGGTGTCACTGGCTTTTACAGCATCTCTAATGTTTGTTCTCCTAACTAGCACTGAAAGCTGTTTGTGTATGTCAGGAAGTTTAAGGCATGTATGAAGAACTTGCACAAAAAACTTGCTTTCCTATTTTGTTCATTGTCCCAGAATCCTTATCAGCTGGATAGATAGCCAGGCCCTCATCACAGGACTCTGATTTGGCCACTGCCACTTCCACCACTGAATCAGCAAAGGGACCTATATTCCAATATGGTTTCTCCTTAGAAGGGCAAAATATTTTGTCTGACTTCTTTGCATGAGCTCAGCCAAAATGGGTTCTCACCAACCCCTTCCCACTACCAAATTAATCATGTAGCCACCCAAGATATAGATGGGGCAGTTTGAAAAACATCCATCAGAATTTCCTTATCAGGGAAGAGGGGTCCATAGGCCAAGTAACCCTCTTCCTCATCCATTCCACAGTTTCCCTTAATTTGTGGTCATCTGGAGGGCACCGTGGGGAACAAACCCCTTCATTAAAGGCAGACTCAGGGATAAGTGACTCTGCTGTGGAGTCTGTACGACTCCTCTTGCATGCCTTCTTCCTGGGTACCACAGGCTGTAAGTCTTCTAAGTGGCTAGTGGCTGGATCTAACCCCGAAGGATTCTTTCTCTGGATGACTTTTGAAAATCTCTGAGGATGAAGCTCATGATTGGTGCTCGATACCTGAGATGGATGGGTGTCATGTAGTGGAGCCATAGTTTGTGGTGGGTCTGCACTGTCTGATGTCTGGACATAGAAGCCAATCTTTCCAGAACTTCAAATGACAAAGAAGTGACTGAGAGCCAACAAAGCTGGTGCTAAAACTGATCTTGGCACACAACAGGTTGATGTTGACGATGGCCTTGCACTATAAGACATCCTCACATGAGGTCACATACTCCCAACCCTAAGATGGCTTCAGAATTGAGAGACTGAATGCTGACGTTATGAATACAGTAAACAGCTCCATGGCGTAGATGCTGAAACTGACTCTGAACACTTAATGTTTGCCTCCCAATATCTAGTCACTATTAACATGGAAGGAGTTGGAACCAACAGCAACAGAGTCAAAGGAGCTGATGCCAACACAGGCCACACAGATAAAAAAAAACAATCAGCTAAAAAGCTTACAATGTTAAGACCAGGTCTAGGGAAGGAGCAGGTCTTCAGTGATTAGAATTCTAACCTGTCTGCCCTGGAGACCAGTGGGGGATGATATGACATCTATTTCAATCTGAGTTTTGATGAATGACCTCATCATGTGCTCCAAATTATACTGCACAGAGGGACCCCAGGCAGACCTTACATAGAGAGTGGCAAGAGCAATAGAAGGCATAGATGAGAGGAATCTAGAAAGCTGCTTCTCCAAAGAAGACCTCCCTGTTCCTCAGAGAAGGGCCCTGTATTACTGTTACTTTAGCTGGTCTCTGAGAGGAAGAATGGGCAAAAGATTGAGAAATGGTACTCTGAGGAGGGTCTAAACAGCGCTGCAGCTGCAGAGTTTGCTGTGTTGACTTAGTGATTTGTGTGTCTATCCTGTGCAATGTGGGAGAAGATTTTGCTGTCAGAAGATTGCTTGGTCCTTCTTTTTCCCTTTTTTTTCTTGTCTCTTTCCTTGTCTCCTTTCCAGTATTCTTCAAGGGGGGGGGGGGGAGAAACACTTTCAAAATCAATAAAAAAAATAAATTAATTAATTAATTAAAAAAAAAAACAAGGGCCAAAGACCTAATGTGGGAAAGAGGAGGAAAACAGGAAATAACTAACTACCTGAAACAAAAAGTCAAGAAATTTTAAAGCATATTTAAACTACTTAGAAAAAAAAACTTCCATCCTGACTAAACCAGTCTAGGGAAACAGTTAAGGAAAAATAAATTATGTAGTTACCATAATGTTCCATGCGTGTTGTCCATCTCACTGATGGGGTCGGATCTGATCCCTCAGATCCGTCTCGGCCTTTTCATAAGCTCGATGTCCTCAGACAAGCTCGTGGACATTTTTCCCTACCCATAATGCAACTGTTCAATAACCTCAGATCTTGTTTGCCCTCTAGCAGTGACTAGAAGTATACATTACCAAGAATATGCAACATAAATCCATTACCTAAGACATACCCCCAGAGGCTGTAGAATCCTATAAAAAAAAATCCAATTAGAGCTACTCAGTCTACCAGGTGAGGGAATGGTGGGTGGGTTGTGAGAATAAAGGACAACACACATGGAACGTTATGGTAAGTACGTAGCTTCTTTATGTGTTGTTGTTAATCTCGTCTTTATTCTCACTGATGGGACCGAGTCCCTAGCTATGTAATTCTTGGGTGGCTCATGAGGGAATATTATCCAGAACCATAGAACCAAAGGATGCTCTACTCCTAGTGGTAAAATCCAACTTGTAATGAGTGATACAAGTATGTGGTTTAGCTCATGTAACTGCAGCACAGACACTGTCTAGGGGTAATCTGGCTTGGAAAGCTGCTCAAGGGGTTACTGATCTGGTAGAATGAGCTCTGATAGGATTTTGAATAGCCTTGTGATTAGAATTGTATACAAAGATGTACATTGTGATAGCCGTGTTACCTTAGAAACTGATTGGCCTTTTCTAATGTCTAAATATGAGATAAAGAGCTGATCTGACTTTCTAAATTGTGTTGTCCTGTGCGAATAAAAACATAATTGTCTATGGACATCTAAAAGGTGGAGCTTGTACTCTCCTTTGTTTTGAAAGTCTGGAAGGAACACTGGTAATTCAATAGACAGGTTGAGGTTAGTTTCCGAAACCACATTAGGGTAAAAAGGAAGGGTTTGTCCTCAGAGAAACTCTGTCTTTATGAAAAATTATGTACAGATGCTTAAAGGATAGGGTCTGTAATTCAGAAACACTTGTTGCTAAGGTTATAGCTACTAAAAGAAGCATCTTCCATGATAAAGTATTTCAATTCACATGTAGCAGAAGGTTTGAAAGGTGGGGAAACCAGCTATTGACAATACAAAATTTAAATCCCAAGGTGGAATAGGGTTTCTGCATGGAGGACAAATTAAAGAAGTACCTTTGAGGAATGCCTTACAAAGTCTGATTGAAATTATGGCGGTACCATTGTCTCATATGTGAAAATTAGAGATGGCTGCTAACTGAACCCTAATAGTAGCTTCAGCAGCTCCCTCATTAAATAATTTGGCAAAAAATTCCAGAATAGACTGTAATGGTGCTGTGAAAGGATCTACGGGATTAACATGAGACCAGGCCACAAATCTTTGCCATTTACTCTTACACAGTTTACGAGTAAAGTTCTTGTGGGAAGAAAGAAAAATGAGTTTTACTGGAGAAGAAAGCAGAGGAAAGCTGGCTATCATGGGAAGTGAAGCGGCCAAGCTGTCACTCTGAGATTGTGTATGTTGGGATGAAGTTCTCCTGATGGATGTGACAGTAGATCCAGAACTGGGTCCAGGATCCATGGTCCCTTGTGTACATGAAGGGAAGGGGAACCATATTCGTCAAGGCCAATAGGAGCCAATTAGGATTACTGTGGTCACCAGCAAGCTTGCTTTCTGAAGGAATTTGGGAATCAGAGGTACTGGCGGGAAAGCTTAAAGATGTCCCGGGGGCCAATCGTGAACAAGTGCATCCCTTGGTGACTCGCCATTGGGGGGATCAGGGTAAAGTAGTTGCTGCATTTGGCATTGATGGGAGATCACAGCAAGGCTGGCCCCATTTCTGGAAGATCTCTTCTGCTGCTGTCTGACTGAGGGACTACTCGTGTGGCCAAAGAAAGGCTCTGCTCAGTTTGCCTGCAATCACGTTGGATTTTCCTGGGATATGCGTTGCTATGAGAAAGCGTTTGGAGGCCTCTGCCTATTCCCAGATCCTCAGGGCTTCTCAACATAAGGGGTAAGATCTGGTTCCCCCTTGTTTGTTTATATACAAGACCACAGACATGTTGTTTGATTGAATTGCTATTGTACCTAGAGGAACAGAGTTCTGGAATGCTTGCAATGCTAGGAGCACTGCTCTCATCTCAAGAACATTTATGTGCAAATGGGCCTCATGTTCTTGCCAAGTGCCTTGGACTGTGTTCCCCAGATAATGACCCCCCCCCCCCCCATCTGGGACGTGTCCATGGTCACTCTAGCATGGGGCTGAGAGAGGAGAAAGGGACAGCCTGGTGGGACTAGGGGAGAGTTGAGCCACCATTGTAGGTCTCTTTTGCAAGAGTTGCTTAGATTGCTCTTGTGCAACATTGGAAGGTCCAGAAAGGACCATTGTGTCAAAAGTAACCACTGGAGGATTCTCATATGTTGTCGAGCTAGTGGTATTAGTACAACTGAAGCAACCATTTTGCTTAGAACCTGTAGGACTAGTTTGGCAGGAGCCTTTTTCTCATTGATCAACATCCCTACATAATGCCAAAGATCGCGTACTCTTTCTTGGGGAAGCTTTGCTAACATGATTATTGCGTTTATCTGAGTTCCTATGAAAACCAAGGACTGACATGGCTCAAGAGCAGATTTTTCGTAATTTATTGTGATTCCAAGAGATGAACAAAGTTGATGAGCCAGACGTCCAGATATGGAAACACACAGAATCCTTTGCATCTCAGGTGAGCTGCTACTACTGCCATGCATTTGGTGAACACATTGGGACTGTAGTGAGACTAAAGGACAAACTGGAAAGGACTGGCTCCTAGCCGGAAGTGTAAAAACCTTCTGGATTGCCTACTCATTAGAATGTGGTAGTAAGCATCCTGAAGGTCTATGGAGCACATCCAACTGTCTTTTTCCAAGAGTGGAAGTATCAACTGCAATGTTACCATCCAGAACTTGCTCTTTTTACAGACCTGTTTAGAATGCTGAGATCCAAGATGGGTCTCCAGTCCCCTGTTTTCTTTGGAACTGAAAAGAATCTTGAGTAAGTTCCTGATCCTCTCTGGTCTGCAGGGACTTGTTGGATGACTCTTTCGTTTAGCAACTTTTGAATTTTTAAGGTTGCCTGCTCCTTTTGACTGGGTGGAATGTCCGGAACTGATGTGCTTATAGGAGCAGGATAGGTGAAGGGAATGACATATGCCCTGGATATTATACTCTGCACTCATCTGTCATTTGTGATGGTTTGCCAGGTTTCTTGGTGCAGAGACAAACGACCCCTGACTGCCTCTAGAGGTGAGCAATCAGGCACTCCTTCAGGAGTGCTGATAGGGCCCTCCAAAGAAAGCCCTGATTATGTGGGCCTCCTCTGCTGCGAGGTCAGCATTTACCATTATTGTTCCCCCCTCTGCCCCTGGGGGAACTCTCTCCTTGTGTGTCATGGAAAGACCTGTGGGATTTTCTGAACCACATTTTCCCAGTACCCCTCTCACCCTTTGGAAAAGGTCTGGTGGATGCATAAAAACATACTCCAATGGCAGACAAGGTCTTGCCTTCTTGTTCACACCTGGTGAGCGTTTCTTTCACTTTCATCCCAAAAAGGGAGGAACCATTAAAAAGGGCATTAACAAAGGTAAACTTGAAGGGTTCCACGAAGTTGCAAAGGTGCATCCAGGCCTGTCTCCGAAGAGCAATACCTGTACCTGCAGCTCTACTCATTCCATCTACTGCATACAATATGAGCCTCATGGAAGAGTTTACTACAGAATTGAGGATGGCGAGCTGAGCATTAACTTTACCTGCTACTGCATCATCTACATCTCCTTGGAGGGAGTCTGTGAGTTTCTTTAACAGGTCCCTCTCTAGCCTAGTGAAATGGGTAAGGTAGTTCAGAGACCGAACAGCAAAGGTTGCTGACAAAAACACCCACTTCCCATATTTATCCATAGTCCTAGGGTCTTTATTAGGAGGATGGATAGAGGAGCTGGTCTCAGATAGCTCCTTTTTAGTGGCCCCCACCACGACTATGGCATCAACTGCAACTCCTTTAGTCAGAAACCCTTTATCCTTAGGGGCAGTAATGAACTTATTTGGCCTTGCAGAAGTAGGCTCTATAGAATCTGGGGTCTCATAGGCCTTCCTAGAGATTAAGTCCATAAGTTCATCGGAAAGAGGAATCACCCAAAAGGAGGAAGATCAAGACCCAAAGACCTTCAGGTAAATTGACTCCTCAGCCAAAGGGGGGGGGGGGGGGATTGGACTACCAGTCACCTCTCTGTTTTAATAATTCCAGGATGTCTCCAAAGGAGATGTCATCAGGAGGTGACCTTGGAGACCCTTCTGCCTCATCAAGGTCAGTGTCTGATGTGACAGACTCCTCTGGGGAGTCAAGGTGGTTCCTCTTGCAGGTCTTATTCTGAGGGACCTCCTCAGTGGGATGCTCTGGAAAGGTTTCAGAAGAGGGGGAGTCTCCTGGTGGATAACCTGAGGCCTGGGGTCTCTGCGATCCTGCATAAGGGTTACTTGAGAAGACAACGACATCTGGCCTATAGAGGGAGGAAGATCCGATGAAGGATGTGCCTTAGACTTGGTAGGAGTCAAAACCCTCCTCATAACCTCGATGGCAGACTGTCTCCACTCTGAGGACTCCTCCAGATCCGACAAAGAGGTTGTCAGAGCTGAAGGCATCCCTGGAACTGCCACAGAAGTTCTGAAGCCAAGGTAGGAGCCGAACTCACCCGTGCCAAAGCCCCAAGAGGCAGAGACAGATCCAGAGAGATCTGAGCTGGCTCCAAGGATCCGACCGGACAGTGTCGGCTTCTAGCAGTACCCTGCCCCAAATGGAGGGAAATGCTCAGAGCAAATGTCTGCTCCGAGGAAACCAATGATCCTGGAGCTGACACAGACACAATCTGGAGATTAGAGTATTCTGGCTCTGAAACCGAAGGGCGGATCGGAGGAGGAACAGTTACTAGGGAGGTGGACTGCATCTGATCTGATTCCTTTGGGCAAAGATCCAACAGAAGTTTGGTCTTCAGCAACCTCTGCACAACCCTATCCACATCTTCATCGGACAAGCTCCTGGTAAACTGAGTAGAAAGAGATGGGAATCTAGATTTAGTCAGTAATGGTGATGAGAGCCGTGAAGTCACTGGTTCAAGTGAAGGCTTTCGGCTCTGATGTGGAGTTTGTGTCGGTGCAGAAGACATCAGAGCCAAAGGTTCTGTCGTTTCCAATGTAGTCTTGGATCCAAGAATGACCATCTGCTCCAAGGATACCGGTGGAACAAAGAGTCGAGGAGTTTTGGGTCTCAGCTCCAAGGAATCTTTTGGAGCCAAAGATGCCCTCTTTGAAGTCGTCTGGAGATTTTGAGGACTCTGAAGAAATAGCCTCTGAAAAAAAGGGGGTTTTAATAAACCCTTTAAAACCAACTTATTTTTATGCTCCATAAGTGCTCTCTGATTAAACCTATGACATATGGAGCAATTTTCTTGGAGATGAAGAGGCCCCAAGCAATAAACACAGAGAATGTGAGAATCGCTAAGGGGCATCTTCTTTCCACATTTTTCACATTTCTTGAAAGAAACCTAATGGTTTCCCCTCCTGTTTTTGAGACTTACTAATAACCAAAAGCACACATACACAAAATGCACTGAGGGAGAAATAGAAGAAAAGGGTGATGGAAAATAATAAGAAAAAAATCTTTTTCTTTCTATGTTTTTTTTTTTTTTTTTTTTTACAGTACACAGAACAAAATCGTCCTTTAACTTAAACGGATGATTACAGGAGGAAAAGAAAGGGAGAGAAAATCATCCTCTAATTAAAACGGACGATTAGAGGAGGGAAGGAATTGCAGAGAAAATCATCCTCTAACTAAAACGGACAACGGAGATAACCTTCTAACTTAAATAGGCCTCTGACGTTAAACTGGGTAGGGAAGACTCCCACTATGAAGTGCTAATAGTAATAACAATAATAATTAAAAAGACAAACAAGATTAAGCTAATTCAACAATTACCAAGCAATTAGCAATACATAGCCCAGAGCTTAGCTAAACAGGAACCTCTTCACTGCGTGACAAATGAGATCTGAGGTTATAGAACAGTTGCATTATGGGTAGGGAAAAATGCCCACGAGCTTGGTTGAGGAACTTGAGCTTATGTAAAGGCCGAGAAAGATCGATCCAAGGAATCGGATGCGACCCCATCAGTGAGAATAAAGACGAGATTGACAACAACACATTTATAATTTTCACTTATATCTTTGAGTTGTAATTAACTGCATCTGACAGAAATGGCATCAAATGAGACTGGAGGTTAAACACGGAGCAGTACAGTAATGTGAGAGGTAGGGAAGGAGCTAAAGCTTTAGGTAAGAGTCTGTCATGTTGGTGCCTGGCTGTGACGAATCCCATCAGTGAAATGGGTGAAATGGATAATAAAACATATGTATATTAAATGCTGTAGTGATTTATACATAATTTTGTCATTTCTTACTTCTAAGAGTAAATGTAAACACAAGACTAAATGTAAGCCTTTTAGTGTAAGTGTTCTACAGTTCTAGGATCATACTATATAACAAATGGATTTGGTTACTGCTCATTTAGCTGTTGTGGGTGTGGGCATTGGGGAAATATTATGGGTGTAGTATGTACAGGTGAGTATAGCAAGCAGTAACTGAAAGACAGTGGATATTTCTTAGGTAGAAGCATGGGTGTTCATGATGGTCTGAAAAGGAGCTAAAGCTGCATAATGTTTAACCAGTTTGATGGATGCCAGTGCTGTGAATGAAATTAAGGATGGCCAATGTAAAGAAATATTTTAATTCTGGCAATATGGAGGTTAATATCTATGGTCATCTAGACTTCAAATGATAGCAGGTTTGTGATCTTGTAAAAGACCTTAGGTTATTTAAGCACTTTTGTAACACTTTCTGTTAGGAACACAGCCAAAATACTGTTTGGTTTTCACAGGATATGTTGAATGCAAGGTAAAGAGACATTTTTTGCCATCAGTAATTTTGATGCTGGACTCCTGTGAAGTTTTTTTAGGTTAGATTTTTCCTGCAGAGTCATTGCCATTTTTCAGTATTGTCACAGATGGCAGAAGAAACAGAGTTCACGAGCTGCATAGTATATTTTGGCAACAATTTCTTTCTATAAACTGCTTTAAACTACAGTCATTAAGGTTGTGGCGATGGAGATCAGGGAATAAAGACAAACATGGATCTTTTCATAGATCATCTTGAAATCTATAAGTAAAAACAATGTTCTTTTTTCAAGAAACTGAACATTTCTTAATAAAACAAACTGCATCTGTTAAGGCACTGTAAAATAAGTGACAGATTCAGAAACAGCTAGTTAGCACATTTATTACAAAACCATTAACATTCAAGTTGACTAACTCTTTTTCAAGGAAATTGAAGCGTCAGGTCAAAGGAGCATGTTGAACTTCCAAGATAGCTGCACACTGATCAACAGCTTAATTTCAGCTCTCCCAGTGAGAAAAAAAGAAACTGAGAAAAAAGTGACAGAGAAACTGTCACCTTGCATAAAATTTAATTATGGGCTTGTAAGTATACTGCCTAGATGCCAGCAAAGAAAAGAAAATCAACTAGAAAGAGAAAGAGAAAAAAAAAAAAAACAGGCTGTGAAGAATAGTGCAGCTGATTCGCAAAAAACAGTTCAAACTTCAGCTTAGGAGAGATGGCTTCCAGTAATTTAAATGAAAAACAAATAAAATGTACTCAGAGGTGATTAAAAAAATGAAATGTTGAAGGAATATATCAACTCAAATAGAACAAGTCTGGAAAATACAAAAAGCTTTAATTAGTTATATAGACAAATTGATAAAACTGCAAAAATCAGAGGATGAAATGAAGAAAAGGCTGTCTCAGTATGACCCCTCTCAAGAAGACCTGCTTAACAAATAGTAGAGTTAGAAGAAAGAGAGCACAGAGAAAATGGGAGATTCTGCTAGCAGAGAAACTGGAAAAAAAACAGACAGTATTTATGAAAGCATAAATAAGCAAATGGACTGGTGTTCTAAAACAAGAGTTGTTAATTCAAAGGCACATCGAGTGTATGCACAAAACATAACCATAAAAAGCAGCCAAGACCTGTATTAGTAAAGATGAAATCATACAAGCGGAAAGAGTTGATCCTGACAAAACTGTGTCAGAAAAGAATTGTATTAAAAATTGGAGATAGCAATGTATGTGGAAAAAGACTATTCACTGTACACCAGGGAGAAGAGAAGCAAATTTATCGATGTAATCAGGGAATGAAGAGAGACAGGTGTGAGATTCAAGCTGTTGTATGCAGCTGTCTTCAGAGTATTTTTTTTTTTGGAAGATCAAAGATATTTTTTGATGCAGAACATGCTAAGGAGGAAATAAAAAAGTTTATCCCAAAACTGTGAGCTAACAAGCAGAAGAGGAGCTCTGCTTTTCGTTCTTCTGACAATAAAGCTCATACAGAGACACACAGAATAAAGTATACGAGTTAACCAGAATAATCAGGAGTAGCTTAGGCAATGTTGGGAGACAAAGATGATCAAGAGGAAGACAAGCAACAATGAAATTAGTGAATACATGGGAGACTATAAAGCATCAATCACATTTGTGAAATATGGCTTTCCTAAGAAAAAGTGGCTTGAGAAAAGAATGGGCTTTTGGGAACTTGCCAGATGATTGTTCAGACAGGAGGCAAAGGGTTCTTCTTGAGGAGCTCCCCACAGATGGAATAAATCTTGGAAGACCTCTTGATCTAGTTTTCATTTGTGAGGGTCGGCCCTGGTCTTGCTCAGCTTTTCTGCCACAAAATTTTGGTCTGACAGAATGTAGGATGCCTATATAGTGAGATTGTATGTGAATGTATATCCCAATCACCCATGACTACTCTGCAAATGGGGTACAGCCTGGTTACCCCTTGCCTAATGAAGTAGCACATGACTCTAGTACTGTCTGTAACCACTTGAAGAGGTCCCGGAGAGACAAGATGGTTCAGACAGTTAAATGTCTAGATCAGGGCAAGCATCACCTTGATATCTATGTGTTTGCATCTGCACTTGGTGTCCCACACCCTCTGCACGTTTATCCCTTCTGGAACTGGTCCCAAAGCAATGTCAAAAGCGTTGGTGGTGAATGTCTGCTTTGGAGCATGGAGGGAGAAGGGGAGACCTGGATTTAAGGATATCTGTTGACTCCACAAAAAGATTTCTCTTTTGACAAACCCCAGCACTGGGATTTGAAAATATAAAGGATGCTGATGCTGGGCCAAAAGACATTTCAGTTACATTGTACATTTCTCATGTAGAGTCTTTCCATGGGTATCGTGAGAATCATAGATGCCATAAGACCCAAAATCCTGAGGTATTCCCTCGCAGTGACTGAAGTCTGAGTGGAAAACCTTAGAACTACATCTAAATAAAGATTATTTTTTTCCTATGGAAGAAAAACTCTTTGAACTGAGGTGCCTAGTTAACATCTCAGGAACACAATCCTGTGTGAAAGAGTCAAGAAAGACTTTTGAATGTTCTTTTGGAATCCCAGCTTGTACAAGAGATCTCTAATACATGAGAGATATTCCTGACATTTTGAAAAAAGACTCTGTAAAGATAAGTAAGTCATCTAAACACAGAAAAATGTGGGTACCCTGTTGCCTCCAATGACTTATAACTGGAGCTAGACACTTTGTGAATACCCCTGGAGCACTGGATAGGCCAAAGGGTAAGGCAGAAAACTGACAGTGTGATGTACATCTACAAAACTTTAAGAAACGCCTGAAGTCTGGATGAATAGGAATGTGATGATAAGCATCTTTTCAGTTTAGAGTTACCAGGAAACTTAAAAGAGAAAGTGACATACTTTTAAATATGGGCACTATCACAAACCATTAGGAAATAAGTATCCAAAACTGGTCTCCAAGCATTTTCTTTCTTTGGGACTAAGAACATTCTTGAATAAATCTCCTTCCCCACCCGGGAAGGAGGAACTAGTTCTATCTCTCTGTGGGACAGCATCTGATGAAGAACAGGTGGAAACAAAACAGTTTGATCTGCAGGTTGAGGAATAACCCCCTGGAATGGAGGAATTTCCTCCCACTGCCATCTGTAATCCCGGTGAAAGATTTTCAGAAGCCATCTGTCTGAAACAATCTGTTGATAAACAGAAAAATGGAGAGTCAGACTTTCTGGAAAAGAAAGTGGGCCAGGGTGGGAGGGGGGTCAGAAGGTCTCTTGAACAGACATGCAGTCATTTAGACTTGTTAGACTGTCATTTGTTTTGGAAGGTTTGAGACTTATTTTTGGAACCTCCTTGCTATTCTTGTTAAATGCCTGTTTACCTGAATTCTAATGAGCCTGTTTATTCTGTTTTTTTCCCCTGAAATACCATGAACAGAAAGAACATCCCATGGAGAATTTTGAAAAGAAGGGCTGAAAAATGTTAAGAAATTCCCTAGATCAGCTTACCCCTTTCATAACCTCAGCAGCATAGGTTCACAGGTGATTACTAGGCTAATAGCACAAGAGCCTTTAGAAGCCTAGCCAATAATACCCAGGATATGACAATATTATATTGTATTTCCCCAGATATGGGATGGGGTAGTATCAGGTTAGTGGGTCTTTGGGTGTTGGAGCCCTGAGTCATTTTACAGACTGCCTCTGTCCATAAGGGACATGGGCAGTACCCCAGGAGTGAATTTTCAGTTCCCCATCCATTTATCCAAATTCTTTTTGAAGAAAGTGAGGGATGTGCTTTGTTTTACAAAGATGGGAAGTTTATTCCATAGATGAGGTAGCCTTTGGGATACGAATCTGTCTCTCCAGCAAGTTCTGTCAGAGTCACAAATAAGGTTCAGGTCCACAGAACGCGTTACCCTTCTATAATTGTTCTTGTGAATATGTAACATTTTCATCAGGGCTGGAACAGAGAATGCCTTGTAGGTCAGGCATAAGTCCCCTCTCAATAAACAAAATGAGACTGAGTAAAGGGATGGGGCCTTTAGTCAGTATGCATAAGACATGTGTCTTATACTTTGTATTTTTTTATCGAGAAACCTCTGGGGCCTCTCCAGTTGGTGTAAGTGCCTGGTTAGGTACATGCAAAAGAGATCACTGTACTCAATTATGGGCCTGTTGAGGAAGGAGTACAATGGCAGTATGACTTCCTTTGATCCTGATCCCATGCCTTTACTTATAAGTTGAGCCACACAGAATGATTTCTTCATTACTGTAGCTACCTGGTGGTCAAAGTTTAGGTTACTATCTGTATTCCTAAATCCCTCACCAATGGATCTACTTTTTCGACTTTTAGGAGTGTGCAATCAGTATCATAATTTGCAGGGATATCTGATTTACCAAAGAGTATGATTATGCATTTTTTGCATTAAGTCTCAGACCACTACTTTGGCACCAGTTGTTTGTCATTTTTAGGCCCGTTTGTAGGATGTCAACATGCTCTGGGGATTCAATGATTGCTCCCAGCTTACAGTTATCAGCAATCTTGGTGAGCCAGAGGCTCCCAACACTGGCCTTCACTTCTTGAGACTAGGAACATCCTTGAATAAATCTCCTTCCCCACCAAACAGGAGGGGTCCCAACACTGATCCCTGTGTGATACTGCTAACAGGTTTCTTATCGGAAGTGAATTCACCTATCTGGAGAACATGTGTCCTCTCAGAGAGCCAGTTGGCTATCCATCTGATCATGTAGGGGTTTATGCCTAACTCAGTAAGTTTATCTATGATCCCCGAGACAGGATTGTGTCAAAAGCTTTGGCCAGGTCTAGATAACCAGTGTGTACCATTTTACCCTTATCCATGGCCCTGGTGACTTTCCCGAAGAAATTAACCAAATTAAGCAGGCAAGACCTCACTTTGACAAAGCCAAATTGGGTCTGGTCCAGTTTCTGGGGAGTTCCTATGTCGTTATTAATCAGCTCCATGATAATTTTCTCCATAGCCTTGCAGATTAAGACTGCTTAATGGTCTGTAGTTCCCTAGGCTCAGTTGATGGGTCTCCCTTGTTCAGAGAGAAGACTGTTGCAATCCTCCATTTCTGTGGGACAAAGCCGTTCAGAGGCTGTGTTTAAAGAGGGTTTCTAGTGGCCCTGATAAATTCTGTTTTAAGCTATACAAGAAGCATCCTGGAATGTTATTGGGACCCATGGAATCTGTGTTTTTGGCTTTAGTGAGCGTGGTGAGGACCTGTTCCCTCATAATGATTGGTACTGAGATGGCTGCAGGTATTTCTTTGGGTGTGGTAGGAGGTGTTGGGGGAGGAGAAGTTTGAACTGAACTTGTCAGCCAACAGGTTTACTACAGTTTCAGGCTGGGTATAAATGCTGTCATTCATGATTAACTTGACACATTGTTGAGCATTTCTCCTGAGGTTACGAACATAATTTAAAAAATCCTAATGGTTATTTTTCACCTGGGAGACTATCTTTGCCTCACAGTCTGCTTTGGCAGATGTGACCAGCTCTCTAATTTGTTTGTTTAGACTGGTGAGTGTCTTTTTGTAATGATTTGTCTGTTCCTTCTTGGCTTTGGAGAGGATTTTTTTCCTTTTGATAAATAGCCTATTTATGCTACGGGTCTACCAGAGTGGCTTATTTTTGCCAGTAATCACAGTTTTGACTTGGACAGGTACTGCCTCCTCTATGCAGCTATGAATGAGGTTTGTACAGTGCTTTTTGTGTACAGCTCAGAGTAGGCCTCAGTGTCATCCGGGTTTGGAGAGTCTTGGAAGTTTAATAAGCTGTTGCTTTGTTTGAGATAACTGGCCTTAGCAAAGTTCTTAACTGGTTTGGATTTTGATGGGGGTTCTAGTTTAGTTCTAATATTAATGGAGATCATTTTGTGGTCAGATCTTACCAGGAAGGAGTTAATGCATGGGAAGAAGCAGCATCTCCCATGTTTGTGAATACTAGATCTAAGATATTTGTACCTCTTGTTGGGAACCTAACTAGTTGCTCCAGGGTGTTTGCATTGACGAAGTCCAAACACATCTGAGCAAGTGAATTATGGTTTCTATAAGTCTCTCAGTTTATGGAGGGGTAGTTGAAGTCACCCATAAGTATGTTGCTAATCTGAATGTTAAGAGATTCCAGAAGGTGTAGGTAGGACATGTGATCTTCCAGACTCATGTTAGAGGATCTGTAGCTAGCACAGATATGATAGGGGGTTGCATGGAATAGCTCAAGTGAGTCATGTTGTTGGACCTGTCTAGCACTGTACTTGTCCTTTATGCACTGACACACCTCCTCCCTTTGTTTTATCCTGAGCTGAGGGGGATCGAATTGTATAAAAGGCATTGTAGCCTTTGATAACTGGGATGTTTTCTAGGATTCTGAACCATGTTTCTGTGACTGCACATATATCTGCATTCTCCAGGGTGAGGAGTGCTTCCAGGTAGTGCAGATTTTTTTTTATTTAAACTCCTAGCATTGAGCAGCAGTACCTTTAGGTAGTCGTGAGTGATTTTTGTTATGTTGGAGAATTTAACAACTTGGTACAGCATAAAAAAGCACCATGAGGATAGATAAAGTTTTTGCCAGTATCCAGAAGCCAAGTGGTGACAAGTGCAAACCATCTCTGGCAAAATATCATTGTTTGTTGATCATAACACATATTGGATCACCTTGTTGTGACACCAGAAACTAAGCCAATTGATGAAGTCAGTCATTTTTTTGCTGGTACTGTGGCATCATCATAGGTGAAGGTTGGATGCTACTCAAGGATAGATTTACACCTGCCTGGATCACACATTCAGAGAGCTCCATCCTGTCTCTCTTCATATAGTCCAGTAAGGTACATCTTAAATTTACGCCCACATGGACTATGACCGTGTCAGGGTCTATATTAAATCAGTGAATGCTTGTTTATCGACCCATTAAGAGCGAAACCTTACAATCATGAAGTCACTGAAATAGAAGTTATGTTCTTACCATAACGTTCCATGTTAGTTGTCTTCTTCTCGCCTTCTTCTTGCTGGATGGGTTCGGAGCCGACCTCGGCTCCGACTCGGCCACTCTGAAAGCTCGAGAGTTGGTTCCACCGGCTCGAGGCTCCCCTTATATCCCACAATGCTAGGCGTGAGTTACCTCAGATCTCGTTTGTGAGCTAGGCCCAGCTAATAATATAACCAGAATAACTGGAAAGAAAGTCCACCTCTATAAACAAAGGGGAAGAGAAAAGGTGACCTAAAGCCTGATCCAGGAAAATATGCACAGCAGAGCATATACCTATAGTAAAGAGGTGGTAGAAAGAGAGGTCACAATCAAACTCCTCTAGGTCTGTCCAGGCCAGGGGGAAGGAGGGTGGGACGCAAGAAGAAGGCGAGAAGAAGACAACTAACATGGAACGTTATGGTAAGAACATAACTTCTATATGTTAAGTTGTCTATCTCGCCTTCATTCTTGCTGGATGGGACCGCGTCCCTAGCACCTTGTCCCGGGTGGCCTAACGGAACAGACTCTTGAGAACAGTGGTACCAAAGTTAGCTCTATGTCTGGAAGCTAAATCCAACTTATAATGTGAAATGAAAGTGTGAGGAGTAGCCCAAGTAGCCGCTGCACAAATGGTGTCAATAGGCAGTCTGTCTTGGAAAGCTATAGAAGTAGCTAAAGCTCTGGTGGAATGGGCCTTAGGTTTATTAGGCAGCTTTTGATGTCTAATTTCATAAACAATGGAAATCAGAGATGTTAGCCATCTAGATAGTGATACCTTGGAAACAGAAAGTCCCTTTCTGCCTTCTGCATAAGAGACAAACAGCTGGTCAGTTTTTCTGAATTGTTTGGTCCTATCCAAATAGTACCTTAACTGACGATGAACATCTAGCCAATGCAATTTTTGTTCAGACCTATTAGAATACCCTGGAAAAAACACAGGGAGGTCAATGCTTTGATTTAGGTTAGACGCAGAGGCCACTTTAGGTAAAAAGGACGGGTTGGTTCGTAAGGATACCCTGTCTTTATGGAACAACAGATAAGGAGGTCGACAGCTGAGTGCATGAAGTTCTGAAACTCTTCTAGCTGAAGTAATAGCTACGAGAAAGAGAGTTTTCCATGATAGCAATTTTAATGAACAGGAAGCTGCAGGTTCGAAAGGGGGGAGAATCAAAGAACTGAGAACTAAATTAAGGTCCCAAGGAGGAGGAGGATTTCTTATAGGAGGTCTGAGTAGAAAAACTCCCTTCAAAAAGGCTTTGCAAAGCTTGTGGGACATAATGGCAGACTCTGAAATGCCCACATGAAAGTTAGATATAGCTGCCAATTGAACTTTGAGAGTAGAAGGAGATGAACCTGCATGAAAGAGTTCAGCTAGAAAATCAAGAACCATATGGATGGGAGCAGTGAAAGGATCTAAGTCCTTCCTTGAGCCCAATAGGCAAAACGTTTCCACTTACTAAGATAAATTTTTCGAGTGGAAGATTTATGTGAAGCTATTAAAATATCTCGAACAGTGTGAGATATTTGAGGAAGCCTGGCTAGGGTAGGAACTGGAGGAACCAAGCAGTGAGGTTCAGAGAGGGGAGGGAGCGATGCAACTGACCCGATTGATGGATCAAAAGATCTGGAACTAGGTCCAGATGCCAAGGTTGCTCCAACAGAAATTGATGTAGAAAGGGGAACCAAACCTGTCGAGGCCAGTAAGGAGCAATGAGGATTAGAGAGGCCTTCTGAGCGATAGCTTTCTGTATCACTTGAGAGATTAGTGGGAAGGGAGGAAATGCATACAGAAGTCCCCGGGGCCAAACTTGGACTAGAGCGTCTCTGCTGGACTGGCCTGGTAACGGGAATAGGGTGAAATAATCTCTGCACTTGCTGTTTTGGGGAGTAGCAAAAAGGTCGCAGCAAGGCTGACCCCACTTGAGAAAATTTTTTCTCGCAATAGAATCTTTCAGAGACCACTCATGAGGCATGAGGATAGCTCTGCTCAACTTGTCCGCGATTTGATTGGACTTCCCGGGGATGTGCGTTGCTATCAGAAAACGCTGAGAAGAAATCGCCCATTGCCACAGTCTGAGTGCTTCTCGACATAGGGGATAGGACCTGGTTCCGCCTTGTTTGTTGATATACCACACTACAGACATATTGTCCGTCTGGATTGCTATCGTTCCCAAGGGAAGAGAGTCTTGAAGGGCTTGCAACGCTAAAAGCACTGCTCTCATCTCTAGAACATTTATGTGCAAGTGGCATTCGTCTGGTCGCCATATGCCCTGGACAGTTCTGCCCTGATAATGCCCCCCCCACCCGATCAGGGAGGCGTCCGTTGTCAGAGTAGCAACCGGAGGAAGGAACAAAGGGTCTTCCCAAGAGGAGCTGAGGGGAAGACATCCACCACAGAAGATGATTCTTGCATGTTTGCGTAATTATAATGGTGTGAGACATCGGAAGTTGTTGGTATGACCATTGTGTGAAGAGCATCCATTGAAGGATTCTCATGTGGAATCTGGCTAATGGAAGCAGAGGTATGGCAGCCGCCATAATCCCTAATACTTTCAGAACTAACCTGGCTTTGACTCTGTTGTTGCTGAAGAGAAGCGAGACCAGTTTGCGTATGTCTGTTATTCTCTGATCTGTTAGTCTCGCAGACATGTTGACTGTGTCTAGATTTGCGCCTATGAAGGTAATAGCACGACAAGGCGACAAAACAGACTTTTCGCAATTTATTGAGATGCCTAACTTTTGACAAATGCGAAAGGTGTAGTCTCTGGCCATTAGAAGAAGATGCTTGGTGGGAGCTGTGAGGAGCCAGTCATCCAAAAATGGAAACACCTGGAATCCTTGACGTCTCAGGTGAGAAGCTACCACTGCCATGCATTTGGTAAACACCCGGGGGGCAGTGGTGAGTCCAAAGGGCAGGGCTCTGAATTGAAAATGACTGGTTCCCAGCCTGAAGCGGAGGAATCTTCTGGAGCGTCTGTTCATTTTTATATGATAGTATGCATCCTGAAGGTCTATAGAGCACATCCAGTTTCTTCTTCCCAATAGGGGAAGGATGGACTGTAGTGTGACCATCCAAAATCTTGTTTTCTTGACAGACTTGTTCAAAATACTGAGATCCAAAATTGGTCTCCAGTCCCCTGTTTTCTTTGGAACTAAAAAGAACCTGGAGTAGATTCCGGATCCTTGCTGGTCTGCTGGAACTGGCTGAATTGCTCTTTTTGTAAGTAGCTTTGAAATTTCCAAAGCTGCAAGATCCCTTTGAGTGGGTGGAACATCTGGAAGGGATTTTTTTGACTGGTTTGGAATGCGAACGAAGGAAATGGAATAGCCTTCGGAAATGATGGACTGTACCCACTTGTCTTGTGTTAGGGATAGCCAGGCTTCTGGGTACAGTGACAATCTTCCCCCGACTGCCTCCGAAGGTGGACAGTCGGGCAACACCTCAGGGATGCTGAAAGGGCTTATTGGAGAAAGTTTCTCGATTGCCCTGGTTCTGCGGACCCCCCCTGCCTCTAGGGCGACGTCTACCATTGTTGTTCCCCCCTCTGCCTCTGGCGGGGAACCGACTCTGTGCGTCAGGCGAAGTCCCTTGAGATTGTTTGCGGAACCACATTTTCCCACTTTTCTGGCCTTTGGGGTAAGGCCTAGAAGGAGTAGAAAAACGGACTCCGACGTCAGAAAGAG
The DNA here is from genome assembly GCF_019279795.1 of Protopterus annectens. NCBI lineage: Eukaryota > Metazoa > Chordata > Ceratodontiformes > Protopteridae > Protopterus > Protopterus annectens. Next base: position 20,098,532 of record NC_056728.1, read on the forward strand.
TCTTGCCATCCGTCTCGCACCTAGTCAAGGTTTCTTTCACTTGAGGACCAAAAAGAGATGATCCATCAAACGGGGAATTAGTGAACGACATTTTAAAGGGGTCCGCAAAGTTGCATAGCCGCATCCAGGCATGCCGGCGTAAGGCCACACCTGTCCCTGCGGCCCTGCTCGCTCCATCAGCCGCATACGAAAGGAGGCGCATGGAGGAGTTAGCTATAGAGTTCAGGGTAGCCAGCTGAGTGTTCATCTTGTCCAGAAAACCCGCAGCTGTAGGATCCTTCAACATGTCACTCGCTTCTTTGATCAAGTCCCTTTGAAGACGAGTAAAATGGCAATGGCATAGGTAGTTCAGCGAACGCATTGCAAAGGTCGCTGACGAGAACATCCGCTTCCCGTACCTATCCATAGACCTAGATTCCTTGTTAGGTGGATGGACAGGCACTGAAGGATCAGCTAGTTCCTTCTTAGTAGCAGCAGCTACCACCATAGCATCCACAGAAACTCCCTTGGTCAGAAATTGTTTATCTGCTGGTGCCGTGATAAATTTTGAGGGTCTCCTGGGGGTGGGGTCCACTGAATCAGGAGCCGTCCATGCCTTTTTTGCTACCACCTGCATGAAGGGGTCAAAGGGGGGGGGCACCCAGGAGGTGGAAGGGCGAGAGCCAAACGCCTCAAGATACACAGATTCATCCTCCGAAGGGCTAAGGGCTGGCCAATTTCCCCTCTGTTTGAGGATTTCTAGAATGTCTGCAAAGGAGACATCTTCAGAAGGGGAATGGGGGGAACCCTCGGAATCCTCTAAATCTGTGTCAGAGGTGACGGACTCAGGTGAGTCTATGTGTTTCCTCTTACACTTTCTCTTCCTAGGGGGCTCTTCTGCCAATTCAGGAGAGGCCTCGGAAGAGGATGAGATCCCCACAGGGGATTCCTGAGGATCTGGCTCTCTGCGGTCTGGGATGAGGGAGTGAGTAGACATGACCTGAGGCACCGAAGAGGGAGGGGCGGACGGAGCCGACTGTGGAGTTGAACCAGGTTCCAACACGCTCCGCATGACCTCGAACGCACCCCTGTTAGGCAGAGCCAGAGGCCCCCGCTCCGAAAAGCTGAGGACCCCCCTCGGCACCGACAGTGATGGCTCCGAGGCCGATGTCGGAGCCGAACTCACCAGCGCCGAAGCACCGAGAGGGAGAGCGGGGTCGGACAAGGGTCCGATGCCACTCACCCCCTCGGAGCCGACGAGGGAAGTCCAGCACCGAGATTCTTCTAAGGAAGAAATCAGAGCCGACGACGGAGCCGAAGACATTTGTATCGGCTCCGACGCTACCACAGTCTCGGTTCCGAAACGCCCCGGCTCCGAGCTCAAGGGAGTCGGAGGAGGAACATAATGAGGAACAGGGTCAGGCATCGACTGATGAGTCGGGCTCTGAAGCATTTGGGCCAGTGCCTCGGACTTAAGAAGTCGACTCACTACCCTCTGAAGGTCATGGTCCGAAAGCCTCGATGACCTAGAGGAGTGAGATCTATGGCTCCGTTCAGACAGCAAGGGAGATGCTGGAGCCGAATAAACGGAGCCAAGGGACGGTGACCTGGACCTCTTTCTAGATGTCGGCTCCGATGGTCTAGTCGGAGCCGACACAGGAATTTCCAATGCCTCGGCTCCAGCCGGAGCCGAGGAAACCACAGAAGCTGCAGTCTGAGACTCATCGGCTCCAGCCGGAGCCGATGTAGGAGGAGGTTTCGAAGCCTTAGGCCTCGACTCAGAAGCTGGAGCCGAGGACCTAGAAGCCTTAGAGGGTTTGCCCGAAGTAACAGTAAGGGAACCCTCAGGCTTAAGTAAACCTCTCAAAATAAGTTTATTTTTTCTTTCCTGCAGGATTCTGGGGCTGAAGCCATGGCATACAGCTCAAGAGTCCTACAGGTGTAAAGGTCCCAGGCAGTAAACACAAGAAGTGTGACCGTCTGTCAGAGACATTTTCTGACAGCACGAGTCACACTTCTTGAAGCCTGAGACCTTTGAATCCTTGGACATTATCAAGGAACCGAAAGTGTAACCACCACACAGAACACACCCACACCGATTACACTATGAGAAAAGTTAAACTAAATTAAACTAATAAAAATTAGTTAGTTAGTTTAGGTATTTAAATATCCCTACCAAAACACAAACACTCCACTAGGGATAACAGGGCCCGAAGGCCTAAGGAAAGAACTTATAAGTTCTTGAGGGAAAAAAAGGGGAATAATGGAAAAATCCACTAAACTAAGGGAAATATGTGAAACTAAGTTAAGAAAGGGGATTTAAACTAGTTCAAATAGACTGATTTAACAAACTGACCCGAGCCGGTAGAAAAACAACACCTCGATCGCTGTAGCGGCAAACGAGATCTGAGGTAACTCACGCCTAGCATTGTGGGATATAAGGGGAGCCTCGAGCCGGTGGAACCAACTCTCGAGCTTTTAGAGTGGCCGAGTCGGAGCCGAGGTCGGCTCCGAACCCATCCAGCAAGAATGAAGGCGAGATAGACAACTTAACATCAGCGATTTTTTTCCCAGGGAAAAAAACTGCTTTTATGTGGAACAGCGATTTTTTTTCCTTGGGAGAAAAAAAATCGCTGTTCCGTGTCTTTGAGATTGTAGTTTCTTTTTAATGGGTCGCTAAATAAGCGTTCGCTGATTTAATATAGACCCACCGTGTCATATTCGTACTTGTGGTTTAAAGACCTAAGTGCATGTGTAATCTGGCTGATCATGGCTCCAGACAGACTGGTCACTGTGATGTTCTCCTCATTTAGCCTGGTAAGGAGGATATCAGTATATCTTGCAATGGAATCCCCAGTAACTTAGAATGTTTGGCTGTGTGACGTGTTACTTTATGATTTTCAGAGTTGTGTGTTTTGTGAGGTGCTGTCTATTTTAAGTGTATGCAGGGCCACTGAGAGATGCTTTTAGGAGGTCTTGGCGGTTTGGGTAGTCTACAAGTGAGTACCTCCACATATGTGGGTCTATATGTTTGTTTCTTAGTGTTGGTAATGAGTGTTTTGGCTGTAATGCTAACAATCTGGTTTGCATTTTTTTTGTGTGTGTATGTGAGAGCTTTGCCTCCAATGACATTGTGTATCTACATTTCTCAGACACTGTGTTTGTCTGTTCTAAAATTAAATGGTTGTCAGTGAACACTAGGTAGTTACTACACTGCTTCAGGATGCTCATATCCACCAGCCCAGAAACAGAGAACACAGGGAACTGCCTATCCATTATACCAGATCCTTAGTAGATGGAAAGGAGTATGGGAGAGTCGCTTAAAGGTCAAAGTGGGAGTGTTTAGTAGTATACTATTAGATAGCCTGCAGTGGTACCAACCTCCACACCAAATGGCAGCTCTTCAAGCACCTGTGAACAGAGGGAGACTATGCAGAGCATTCCCTATACAGAGTTATAAACTAGAGAGGTTTGTTTATATACAAGGCATGGGGAAACACATTTGCACAAATACTTTTACACAGTTAAGCCCTCAGACCTATCAGATAAACATGAGATAAGCCTTCCACCAGCAGTTCCAATATGGATGGGTTGAATTCAGCCCTCCACTCTCATCAGAGTGCAAAACAATCCTCTTAATGTAAAACATACTGGTTTGAGCTCAACTCAGGAACAAATACTTTACAACAAAAGTCAGAATTCCTGCAGTAGCAGGAATACTTGGAAATAAGTTCAGTAACTCAGAAATGTTTATAAAATACAAAAAAAGTGTGCAAATATAAGAGAAGTTCAGCAACACTGAAAGCTGCCCTAAAGATTTGAAAGCTGGTCAGCTGTTATATCCTTGGTAGGATATAACTCATACAGCTAAGGCTACTGCAGCAGTGATCAATATGGTGAACATCTGGACTAGACTGGATAAAAATTATATAAAAAGCCTTTATCAATTTATGTTGAGAAGACATTACAGCAGTATTAGATACAGTTAGAACTGTGCTAAAGGATATGAGGAACTTTATGATTGATCTCTTTGAATGGTATCAAATGTCTGAGAGGTCGATGGATATGTTTTTTGTGATGCTAGACATCAATTCCTTATTTACAGTTATACCAAATGAAGCAGTAATTGAAAGTGTCAGATTATTTTTAACCAGTAACACTAATGTATCTAATATGAAACTGATGTTGGTTTGCACTTTACTAGAATTGATTTTAGAAAATGTTTCTATATTTAAAGGAGATTTTTACCTACAGCGAGTCGGTGTTGCTATGGGAACAGTGTGCGCAAACAATTATGCGAACATAGTTCTAGCACACTGGAAATCAGAACAGGTATTCAGTAGCAACTATTTTGCTGAAAATATCAGTTTATATAGGCATTTTGTAGATTATATTTTTCTGATATGGAAGGAAATGATACAAAGGTTACAAGATTTTATTAATTATTTTACACATCACCACCTCATTTCTTAAATTTAGTTACAAATCGTCTGATACCTCCATTAAATTTTTAGATGTGACAGTTAATAGGAATAGTTGGATGAATTAGGCACTACTATGTATTAAAAACCTTGTAAAAAGAATAATACTTTACATAAATGCAGCATGCACCCTAGACATGTTTCTAGGAATGTACTGAAGGACCAATTTATAATAGCCATAAGATTGAACAATAATGATGATACGTTAAATGAAACCTTTAATATTATGAACAATGAACTGTAAGGAAAAGGTTACTCATCAAATGAGATTCAGAATTTAATCATTGAAGTACGCTCCTTAAGGGAGACATTTGCTAGACCTTATTTTTCTGAAGATAGGTGCAATGGTATGGATATGGTCTTCACTAATGAATGTAGAAATCCTAGAATTGTTTTTGACTTATTCAAGTGATGTCATTATGATATGTGAGATCATTAAGAAAAATCGGTCAATTTTGATGGCAAGCTAGAATATAAAGAAGGTTTTCGGCACTAAAACAACATTCTCAGTAAAAAATAAATCTTTGAAACATCAGTTATGTTACAGATGAAAGTTGACCATTTATCAAAGAAGTTCTGATTGTATTGTTACCTTCCCTTGTAGCCCATGCAGTGCTTATAAATTCATATGGACCATTATACATATTGTATATCCAGTTTCTAGTCAAAATACAGACTTTGACTTCTTTGCTGATTGTAAAAGTAGTAATCTAGTAAATTTGGCACAATGCACAACATGCAACAGTTTTTACATAGGAAAGATAAACCAGACTCTGAAAGAGAGAATTTTAGAAGACAACAACAATATTAAAAAGCTGAAGTTAAGTAACACACTAGATAAAGATGTTAATGAATTTGGTGTAACTCATTGTTTTAAATTTACTGTGTTAGAGCTGATAAATGTAAATTTGAGGGAATGGGATTTAAAGAACAAAACAGCATGTAATGAACTTAGATAGATTTATATTTACAAGCAGATAAGAGCCCCGGTTTGAATGACTTTGTGTCTTTAAAACCAGTGCTCAAATCATGTGATTTACTTCATTGAGTTCATTGGTCAGAAATGTATTTAAACACTGAGATATTTACAGAGTGTATATGGTCTGATGAAGTACTTACCAATTTATTTACAATAAATTTTCTTTGCTTTTACTCAGTCGTGGTGGTTGATTGCTTTCTTTTCTATATATTTTTATCACATTTTGTGGATACAATCAATCTTTGCCCACTGGTTCTACTATTTGTTCGTGGATAGAAATTATATTTTACAGGAACATGTGTGCATTTAATTGAAAGCTTCAACACACACTTAACTTCCAGATCAAACTCAGATAAAAAAAACTAAAATAAAAAGGCAGGGAAATTAAATGAAAATGAGACACTGGTGTATCCTACCTGTTAAAAGGAGAATAATTTAAGGAATGGGAAGTGGAAGTTATTCAAGAGTTATCAGGGAAGGTAAAATTTCTTCAGAATGGAAAACTAGTGACTAGGATAAAATGAAGATGGAGTTTAAAAACAATGTAAAAATAAAAGAAAAAGAGATATGGTTAAGAAGTTATAGAAATTACTTAAAGGGGGTGACAAAGGTTAAAGTACTGCAGAATAAGGGGAGTACCACAGAACAATAAGAGGAACTACTGAAGGGTGCTAAAGAGAAAATAAGGGAGTATCTGGATAATATACATAAGTTTATAAAGATTGCTGTTAAGGAAATATTTTTTAAAACAACTCCAGAACACAAAAAGTTTAGCACAATGACTTAGGTAACACAAAGTAGAAAGGGTCGTTGCCAAAATTAGGGAGCCTATGGCAAAAAAAAAAATAACCAGATCCTATAGCAGTATTAGAAATATTTAAGAAATTTTATGAGAATTTGTATAAAGCAGAAGAATGTGGCAACCATGAAAGAACACAAATGGAAATATTTATGGAAGGCTTGATTATGTTAAGGTTAGAGGAAGATAAAGATTAGATATTTGTAGATATTTGTTTGAGTGAATACTGTGCTCCCTGTTTCTCTACAGTTAGTTGCCTGAAGTGTGAAAAAGTTTAGCCATCTGGGTTCATTGAAAGTTGTTAGACTGCTTTTGAAATTCTGTGTTAATTCTTAGCTTGGGGTTTCTGTTTGCATTATAATCTGTGTCGGTCACATTTCTGTGAATCATTTCTGCTCATCAATCTGAGCTGTTGGCTGCTGAGGTTTGCCTGCACACAAGCTGATTTAAGTATACTTTCCTCTGCACATTGCTTTAGGGTTGCCACCTTTCGTTGTGGCTAAAACCGGAGCAAGGCCACACGCCTCACATCACCAGTATCCACACCCACCCCCCACCCTTTCTCCCGCCCACTTCATCACGTCACTTCAACATCATCAGGTGGGGAAACACCCTCTTTTTTGTTACTAATACCTGCTTTCGGCTGATTTACTATGCTTTTCTGTAAAAAAGCATAGTAAATCAGCGGATTTACAAACTCCGATAGTCTGTTTCCTTTTTTGAAACAGAATACTGGAGTTTGTACAGTGTTTTCTGGACTACCGGAGAATCAATTTGATTTCTGAATAGTTCAGAAAACAGAGGGGTGGCAACCCTACATTGCTTATTTAAGATTAGATATTTGTAGATATTTGTTTCATTGAATATTGTGCTCTCTGTCTCTCTGCAGTCAGTCTCCCACCCCCTCTCTCTGTTCCTGTTGTGGTGTTAATCTTGGTGGCTTTGGAATTGCCCGCCCCTGCTATATAAATCTGTTTTGGACACTCCTCCTGGGCCCATCTCATTTGCTCACTCAACTGAGTACAGTGAGATCATATTTTGATTTCAGATACTCCTACACATCCCATCTCCTCTGCTGTGTACAGAGACAGCACTTGGGAAGGACATCCTCTATAGTATCTTAATCTGCTCTGTTCCCTCCCTCTCCACTAAAAAAAAAAAAAAAAAAAAAAAAAAATATTTATACTTTCTTGAGTTGCTCTTACTTAACTGTCGTCTACCTTATTACCTTAATTTGCTGTTCTGTGTGCTTTTAAGTGTTCAAGTGCTCTTATTCTGCACTTGGTGCCTCTATTTTGATTTTTCATAACTTACTACTCTTTGCACTTGTTTTTTGTCGCTTTTAACTTATCTGCATTTATTTAAACTGTATTTGCCTTAATACTGCTACACACTGAAGTGTGCTAGCTTGTACTGCATTTAAAGTGTTTTTGCTACTGTTTTAACTGCTTTTCTGCAAAAAAAAAATTCTAAGCTTGTTTCCTGCTTCTCCTGTAACAAGTCTAGTCCAGATACAGATTTGCTGTATCCAAGACTGCTTTGTAAGTTTCTGAGGCCCCCAGACCTTTCTGTGTTGGAGGGAAGCCTTCTAGCTTATCATTTAGCTTATCAGTGGGAGTGGTAAGCACTAGATAGCCTATCAACCACAAGAGGAGTGGTTTCTGGCCCAGAAATTGTAGTTTATTGGTCATTTGGGCAGTTTTTCCGTCTCTTTCAACTTTGTTGTTTATAAGTTCATGTTTATGTGGGTTTTCTTAAAAGGTCCGCGGATCCAGTTTTGGCATCCTGCAGACTGCAAGAGCAACAAGAAGGAGAGAAGAGATACTAAGTGCCTCCAATTTGATTTTTTCATAATTTACTGCTCTCTGCACTTGTTTTTTTGTCGTTTTTTAATTTATTTGCATTTATTTAAACTGTAATTGAGTTAATATTGCTACACACTCAACTGTGCTAGCTTGTACTGCATTCAAAGTGTTTTTGCTACTGTTCTAACTGCTTTTCTGCAAAAAAAAAAAAAAAAAAAAAAAAGAAGTTTGTTTCCCACCTTTCCTGTAACTAGTCTAGTCCAAATACAGATTTGCTGTATCCAGGACTGTTTTGTAAGTCTCTGAGCCCCTCAGACCTTTCTGTGTTGAAGGGAAGCCTTCTAGCTTATCAGTGGGAGTAGTAAGCGATAGGTATCCTATCTACCACAAGATGAGTGGTTTCTGGTCCAGAAATTGTAGTTTATTAGCCATTTGGGCATTTTTACATCCCTTTCAACTTTCTGGATTAAAAGCCCCTGTTTGCGCACTGTGCAGTGGCGGTCAGCTGAGGTAAACTATTACCGGCGCCAGAAAGTTTCCTCTTCAATTTTCCCCTTAGAACGAGCTTGTTCTTTTACTTCTTGCACTTCAATTAGCATACTTGGCTAGCACTTTAACAGGCTTTTGTACCATTTATTGTAGCCCACTTAGGTGCTATCAGCACTAGCTGTTCCTATGCAGTAACAGCACCAGTACTTATTAGTTATGATATCTCATACTGGGTGACTTCAACTACCCTTCCATCAAATGGGAAAACTATTCAAGTACCAATGTACAGGCCCAACGCTTTCTGGAATTTATCAGTTCCAATGCCCTGGAACAGCTTATTCTGACCCTCACTAGAGGAAGCAACATCCTCAACCTGGTTATCACCAACATGGGAGACCATTGCTCCACACCTATAGTCAGTTCTCCCTGGTTAAATCTGACCACAAACTGATCACCATGGAAATCTCCATCTCACCTACACCCCCCCGCTAAGGTGACCACCCTGGAAAACATCTCTAAAGGTGGCTTTGGGCTCCTAAAAGCAGAAGTAACTAATTTCTCGGCACCCATGCCAATGGAAAAAAGCAGCATGTACACAAATGCATGGACCTTGCCATACCAAACAGAGCTAAGACGCCCTACTCCAAAAAAAGGAAGCCAATCTGGTGGTCCCCAGCCATCAATAAACTCTACAACAGAAGGAAGAAACAATTGCAGAAAAAAATCCTCTAAAGCCAGCTACGAAGGCAGAATTGCGGCTGACACCAAAATCAACTACAAAGCCTTCTATACCTATATCAAAAACCTCAAAGGCAATACCCAGATTTGCTCTGAGTTATTGCACAATGGTGCCTCCTATACTGAGCCAACAGATATACCTAACATACTGTCCGATAGATTCAGTGCCAACTTTACCCCTACCCCCCCAAGGGCCCTATCACAATACCAGATGAAAGCCTGGTACCCACAATTTCTGCGGTACAGGTAAAAACTGCATTGTCCAAAGCAAAGAATACAACATCCATGGGACCTGATAATATCCCTGGCTGCATCCTACACAAGCTAAAAAAATGAACTGGCACCACATCTGTGTGCCCTGTTCAATAACAGCCTTACCTCAGGCTATGTCCCTAATGAATGGCACACTGCTACAGTCATCCTGCTCCATAAAGGGGGAGCAACTACAAACCCTGGGAATTATCACCCCATTAGCCTGACAAACCTGGTATGTAAAGCTATGAAGCGCATCATCATAGACCTGCTTAACAAAGATATAGTCAATCTCCAAACTCTTGACCCCATATAGTTTGGCTTTGTCAAGGGGAGATCCTGCTTGCTGAACCTGGTTCACTTCTTTGAGGCAGTCACCAAAGCTGTGGATCGACCTGGCCAAGGCCTTTGATACCATTCCCCACTCAGGTATCATTGATAAACTCACCAAACTAGGCATCAATCCTTACATCACTAGGTAGGTTGCAAATTGGCTCACAGACAGGACCCACAGAGTGAAAGTTGCGGATTCTAAGTCAAACTGTCGATCAGTCACGAGTGGAGTCCCACAGGGCTCGGTCCTGGGCCCTCTCCTGTTTGGCATCTACTTCTCAGAAGTCCAGGCCAACACAGAAGGACTCTGGCTAACCAAGTTCGCTGACGACTGCAAGCTAGGAGTTATTATCAACTCCCCAAGTGATGCAGACATTCTACAAAAGGGCCTCCCTGAGACCAATGACTGGTGTCGGAACCATGGCCTGAAGCTTAACGCCAAAAAGTGCGTTATCATCCCCTTTGAAAAAAAACTCATCTCTCACAAATTACCATGTTGATGGGAGCCCACTGAACACTGAAGGGGCCATAAGAGATCTGGGCACACAGGTCGACAGCCACCTCACCTTCGACTACCACATTGCCACCATGGTCAGAAAGTCCTTCTACATAGCACATCTTATAATCAAAGGTTTCACATCCAGGAAGAAAGAGGTCATCATCTCTCTACTCATCCCTCATTAGACCAACCATCTAATATAATGCCCAGTTTGGCAGGTACCTAACCAGACACCTACTACAGCTGGAGAGGCCATAAAAGTACCTCACAAAAAGAATCATGGGCCTTAAACACATGTCCTACATGGACAGACTCAAGAAACTTCAGCTGTTCTCAGTCTCTTATCATCTACCTAGAGGTGATCTCTGCTTGACTTACAAAGGCATGTCCAACCCAGACCTACTTGAAATGCTACACCTAAAGAAATCCCAATCCCCCCACACCACACGCTCCAGAGATCACAACCTCATTACCACAATTAACAGAACATGCTGGAGGGACAGGTTCATCTTTCAAAGACTGCCCATACTCTCGATTACGCTTCCCATTCATGTCAAGCAGAGCACCTCACTGGCCCTCTTCAAGAGAAATCTTGACGAATGGATGGGTAACAGAAGGTTCACTCCAGGGATCATTCCAGTTGCACTACTGAATATGGGCAATGTGAACTAACATCGGGTGGCACAGTACCTGGGCAATTTTTTGGGGGGCTAGGCTTGTAAATGCTCCAGGGCCATTAGCCTAGTACACACTTATGAACCTATGAATAACTAGTAGTTAAGAAAGGAGATTAGCTATAACAGTGATGTATAATCAGTCTGTGGGCAAGTCTCCGGGAACAGATGGTATTCCTGTGGAGGTTTGGAAGATAGGATGGAAGAAAGCGATAAAATATGAAAGATGTTGTTTAACAGTATTTTAAGGGGGGGGGGGGCACAAGCATCTTGGAAGAAAGCTGTGGTGGCTGTAGAACTGAAAGAGGGTAAAGACTCATTAGACCCAGCTTCATACAGACCCATTTCAATTTTAAACCATGATTATAAAGAGTCTGCACTATTTAAAAGAATAGCAAAGGTGTTGCCAAAATTAACAGATACATCGTTTTGGGGATGGGATGCAAACATTTGGCAACATTAATAGAACAATGATGATCTAGAGGGAAGAAGAATGTAAGAAAACACCATTGCTGTTGGTGAGTCTTGACGCATAGAAAGCAAATGAGCACAGAGTAAGTTGGGATGTCATGAGTATGGCAAAGAAAGTATTTGCATTCCCTGTTATAATAATAATAATAATAACAGGGTTAATTAGGAGGATGTATGAAAAATCAGAGGCAAGAAAAAAGGACGGTTCCTCTCCATTAAGTTGTATTTGAACATAGGAAGCAGGCAAGGGTGTCCTCATTCCCTTTCGGTATCTGCTTTATATTTAGAGACAGTGGCAAAGAAAATAAGAGAATCAGAAATTCAAGGATATGACTGGTATGGAAATCATGAAAAGTTAGCTTTATTTGCAGGTAATGTAATTTTGTGCTTGATAAATACAGAAAATGATTATCTTGGTATTGTGGAGCATTTTGAGACAGTTTCAAGTCTTTTCAGGATATAAAATTAATGAAAATAAAACAAAGGCTAAAGTCATGAACCATGTACCCACACACAAACTGGTTCAGCAATACCCATATTTATGGAGGCACAATAAGATGAAGTACTTAGGAGTATGGGTTAAAAAGGCTTCTGTTATGGCAGCTAAGGATATGTGAGAAGAGACTGAACAAAAGATAATACAGAAACTGAGAAACTTGAAGCTCTTGTTTATGGATATGGATAGTAAGATACAAGCAGTGAAAATGTTTTCAGTCCCTTTAGTTTTTTTATATACAGGTCAGACATATTTTTATCAACCAGACAAGAAGCTGTGGACAATAACTAATAAGGAGATGAAGGAATTTATCTGGGAGGGAAAGAGGGCAACAGTTAAGTGAGATGATCCTCCCTTCTCCCAATAGAAAAAGGTGATTAGGATCGCCCGATTTGAAGGGATGTATATAAATATATATATAAATATATGGTTCTACCTGACTTCGTCGACAGCTGAGAAGACCGACATCGGAATCCGGAGCTCCAGAAGATCGAAAGCGAAGAAGACCGACGCGAATCGCGGGTTGCAGAACATCGACAATGCAGAAGACCGACACGACGGATGACAACACCAACGCCGAGGATGCCGACATGGGGAAAGGCTGTGTGAGTATGCGGTAGTGACGGACGTTAGGGTGCGAGGCAGGTAAGTGTGGAGATTGACGGTCTGTGGGGATAGGGGTGGGTTAAGTGAGTTAGGGTTAGGGAGCGATAGGGGTGGGTTAAGTGAGTTAGGGTTAGGGAGCGATAGGGGTGGGTTAAGTGAGTTAGGGTTAGGGAGCGATAGGGTGGGTTAAGTGAGTTAGGGTTAGGGAGCGATAGGGCGGGTTAAGTGAGTTAGGGTTAGGGAGCGATAGGCGGGTTAAGTGAGTTAGGGTTAGGGAGCGGGTAGGTAAGTGTGCGATAGTGACGGACCTTAGGGTTAGGGTAAGGTTTAGTGTGGGCTTGTAAGGATTTTGGTGTGCTTGTGTTGTGTGTGTGGTTTGTGGAATGGGGATGTGTTTTGTTTTGTATGGGGTTTCGTGTTTGTGTACCGTCGGTTATTTCGTTGTCGGTTATGTGTGGTTTCGTGTTTATGGACTGTCGAATATGTGGTGTCGGTGATGTGGTTGTCGGTGTTGTGTGGTTTCGATTATGTCAGGTAGAACCAAATATATATATATATATATATATATATATATATATATATATATATACACATACACACACACACACACACACACACACACACACACACACACACACACACACACACACGCACATACAAATAAGCTCTGAATGTCATAATTAAAAATGGAAAGGGATGATGATGCAGTAGGGAGACAGATCAAGAAATTAGGAGAGAGAGTGGGATTCTGGATGCAGATCCTTAAGGAGAAGGATAGCAACCATACAGAATATTATACTCATAAAGCTGCAGAAAGTATTCTATGAACTAAGCCAACACTGAAACGGAGAAAGGAGATTTTACCAATAAGGATTACTGTAAGTAGGGTTACAGAAAATAGGCAAGAAGTAGTTGAAATTTACTGGAGAAAACTGGCAAAGGAACCAAGGCACTGGGAGTAAATAACTAGAGTGGGAAAGCTAATAAAGTGGAATGAGGCCAAGAAGAAGTTTGGACTGCAGGTTAGATACCTCATTCACTACCAGAGAATGACATTAGAATGACATTAGAATATAGGCAAAGAGAAAGGGATGGGGAGTCCGAAGAGAAAGACCTGCTCTGGTACAGTTTTTAGTCGAATCTAAAACAGAAGCTGTTAAAAAGGAATAATAGTACATATTGCATGATAACTATATGTATCAATCAGAGGGGGTTAGAAAGGATTTGGTACTGTGGTGCAGCGGTTGGCATTGTCACCTCACAGCAAGAGGTACTCCGGTTCAATTCTCAGCTGGGGTGCATTCTGTGCGGAGTCTGCACATCCTCCCTGTGTTTGTTTGGGTTTCCTCTGGGTACTCCGGTTTCTTCACACATTCCAAAGAAGTGCGTGAGGAGCATTTCTCCCCCAGACCTCCGCTGAAAATGGACTTTGTCCCAGTCTGACTTTCCTGGTAAACAAATGTTAAAATAAAAAATAAAATAATAGGAAGAGAGACTGGGAAAATAATTTATAAGGGAGCAATGAGAAGACACATGTATGGCTCCTAAGTATGCAACAACATCCAACAGGCTTAGGATTGTTGCTTGGAAGAGTTGCATAGGTATTTCTATACCCAAAGCAGACTTCAAAGAATTTTTCTTTGGGAAGGAAAAGTTGGACGTATGATGCAGAAGAAAGAGGTAACTGGGAACATGTTTTAGGGGAGTGTAATGAGTTGGCAGACTTTAAAAAACCCTACAGAATACTCTGCCAGAAATAGTGGTGGAGCAAATGGCTGTAACTAAAGAAATATTTTTTTTGAACTGGCACACAAGATATGAACTGCCTACACACATTAAGGTCTTATTAAGTTTAATTCTGTTGGCTGCCAAAAGGCAATTACTGCAAAATGGAAATCAAAATTTAAACCAACTTTATTTCAAGTACTGAATACTGTAAAGGGGATAAAAGACATGGAAGCAGGATCTTTGGAAAGGAGAAGGAGCAGATTACATAGAAATTAATGGAATTTATGGGGACAAATGATGCAGAATAATGTTTAGGAAAAGGAGAGAGGTTTAGGGGAAGGCAGGAACTTGGTAATTTATGTATGTTGAACTGAAGTACAGTGGTTATAAGAAAGAAAACATGTAATATACAATGTGCATAAATGGAAAAATGTTAATATGGTTTGTTGTCTTTTCTATTAATGTATGTGTCTATGCCTTAAGGGACAATTTAATAGAGGAGTTTAAAAAAGAGCATGTCAACTCGAATGCTAGTACTTTTCCCAATAGACATGTTTGCTGATTATCTTCTGAAATTATAATTTTCTGTTTACTACCTTACTTTCTCCCCAATCACCCTGCAAGCAACCATTCAGCTGCTTCATAAAATTAGTTCAACTCAGAGTACCTATTCTGCAGGAATACAGTGGTGGCCCATAAGCAAAGCCATAAGCTAATTGCTTTTGCCAGCCAAGGCACAATGTCTCGCTACATACATTTTTGTCTGTTTCTGATTTTTTTGCATGATTTGAGTGTGAAGGGAGAAAGCGGTTCTTATGTTGTGCAACTTTATTTTCTCTAAACAGTATAATATTGCCTTTGTTTCATATAGTAGTAATACTCTGAAACCATTATTCCAAGGACTGCTTTCAAAGGAAACAGTGTGTCACCAATTCTGGGAAGAATTAATATCCTGCAACTCAAAAAGGTACATATAGAGAGGGAGGAGGCTGTAGGGTGGCTGCTTTGCACCAGAACAGTTCAGATTAGCTGCAGGAGATGACAATGAGCATCACAATTCCCCACATACAAATCTGTTTTATCAAATCAAACTGTATTTGACTAAAAGCTTTCTCAGTTATGGAAATAGGAACCCCATAAGTCCCATTAATTATGTTTTACCTCAGCTGTAGTATCTTGGGATAGGCCATATGTCATTTTTCCATACAGGAGATTTCTTACAAGTTGGGAAATATGGCAAAACTGATTAAATCAGGCATATTTTATTATTTATTTTTACTGACAGTGTTAGACCCACTAAGAGTGGGTGTATTTTCAGGGGAGATTGAAGGTGGCAATGATAAAGATAGGTGAAAACTGGCTGGGACACTGACTGGGGGAAATAATGAGTATGTTGCATTTTTGTTAATGTCATGGTATGTATAAACAAACTTCCATTATTCTTTTCTATAACAGCCATGGGATCTTTTTACATCCACCTGAACTGCCACCAACTCAGGCCAACGGTGCCTCACTTTAACATTTCCTCCAAACTACAGTACCTCAGGATTTCAGCGCCCCCCTCCTGCTGCTGTACTGCACTATCACTAATGGAATGTGAATCTAAGCCTTAATACCCACTGATTTTTTGGCTTCTAAGGTGATTGTGCTAGCTGCTGAGCCATTGACACTGCATGCTCAATTGCTGCCATGACCATGTAATATTTTTATTATTTTAATTTTATAAATTAAATAAAAAATCTGAGTGCTGACACTGAGGCAAGAGGTATCCTTACTCTCACTATTGTAATCACTAACACCAATGAATTTGGCAACTCCCCAACTACCACTGAAAAAGAAACAGTATGGCAAGTAATGAGATGTTGCAGTGGAAAGAAGAAGAGGTGTTCATTGATTAAATAAAAACACACAGTTCTAACAGACTTCATACTGAAGAATAACTCCTCCAGAGTCTCTAGAAATGCCTGCAAAATGGAACTGAATAGATATTAGTGTCACGGTAAATGGGTTGCCTTTGGGAAGAAGTGGGACAGTGCAATGGGTAGATTTTATTTTTTATTAACAAAAGTACAATTACAGTTGTGATTACATTCCTTATGTAATATTTTAGCTGCATGCAAATCACTAAATTTACAGCCATGGATTGTGTTCTTAAACTATGACTCGATCTACCATAGTAGACTAAGTTTATCTCTAAATCCAATGTTCTGCCAATTAATACAGCACAGTTTCTGGGCTTACATGAAACTAATGGTTCATCCCTTGCCACTGAAGTCATCACTTTAAAGATTTCCCAAATCTTACATTCTGATTCTTTTCACTGACTAATTCAGCAGTGAGAAAGCTTGGGTGTTTTGCAAACCAATCAGCATAGTAAAACCCTAAATTAATGTGCAAATGTCAAAATGCAGACTTAGCAAAGGGCACAGTAGACTACTTCTCAAGTGTCCTCTGGCAAACAAGGCTGGATCCAGCACAAGGCAACCTAGGCAGCTGCCTATGGCCCAGTGCTGTCTGGGAGGCCTGCCTGACTTGACCTTAACAAAAAACTAAATAAAAATAAATAAATAAATAAAATAAACAACCACTCCATCCTTACAGAGATTCAGAAGTTTCATCACAAGATATCCAGAAATCTTTTTCACTTCAGTACAGGTGACTGCACACCTGGAAGCAATTCAAAGTCAGGACAGGAACTACGTCTGCAGAGGCTATGCAAGCATGTCATCAACACAGAGATTCACTTGAGCAAGAGAACTGAAGGATTTTTTTTTTTTTTTTGCACAGGAGATTCGAGTGGTGATGATCTCTGTGGCTGGGACACTGCTTCAAGGAGAGTGATGCTGGGACATTCAGTAGCACAGGAGATGCCAGCACAGAGATTTCTCGTAGGAAAGATTTTTATTTCTGTAGAGCTGAATGAGAGCATGATACGTATAATGCTCTGATATTGCTGCTAGAACTTTCTTATATTAGCAAGAGATGAGAGCACAAGAGAGTGTGTGTGTGTGTGTGTGTGTGTGTGTGTGTGTGTGTGTGTGTGTGTGTGTGTGTGTGTCTGTGTGTGTGTGTGTGTGTGTGTGTGTGTGTGTGTGTGTGTGTGTGTGTGTGTGTGTGTGTGTGTGTGTGTTGTCGTCTATGTTTTTGTGTGTGGCTGTGTGTGTCTGAGCATATAGTGTGAGTAATAGAGAGACTGTGTCTTTATTTAGTTTCTGCAATGATCTGGTATCACATCCAAGACTGAAGGAATGATCCTGAATTATTCCTCTTTTGATTGCTGAGATATCCATATCTGGCTCTAACAATCTGGATAGGATAAATCAGGTATCATAAAAAGAATGGATGAGTGAATGTAGGTATATTAAGAATCTTCTGTTTATGTTTATGTAACATGTTACAAGAAAAATCTCAGTATCGCTTGCTACTACTTACTGCTCTCCTTTGTAATTATGTTAGCAAATATCTGTAGACCAACCTGTCATTTACTTCTTTATTTAGTTCTTCTTGTACATAAAAAGAAGTTATGTCATACATTAACGTTCCATCTGTATTGTTGATCCTCGTTCAGTCATTACGCATGGGTATCGGTTCCGACCTCGGAACCAAGCCGGCCATTTTCCAAGCTCGCATCAGCTTCAAACTCTCAAGCTAAACTCTTACCCACAATCCCCCTCTCCCTGTTACCTCAGATTGAGTTTGCAAGTCAAAGAAGGTAGAGGCTACCTTTGGTCAAATAACCTAAGAGAGCCGGATGGTGAGATCCACTAGAAACCACAGAAGGGGGAAGGAGGGAGGGTCGTAATGACTGAACGAGGATCAACAATACAGATGGAACATTATGGTAAGACATAACTTCTTTATCTGATATTGTTAATCCTCGTTCATTCCTTACACATGGGACAGAGTCCCCAGCTACCTCTATTCCTGGGAGCCTCTCATGGAAGGACATTCCGGAGCACCATAGAACCAAAAGATGCTCTTCCCCTGGAGGCCAAATCCAATTTGTAATGATTGATGAAGGTATGAGGCATAGCCTAAGTTGCAGCTGCACAGATGTCATGTAAGGAAGCTTTGGCATGGAAGGCAGCAGAAGTTGCCACCGACCTTGTTGAATGGTAGTAGGCAATGAGATATTACGTTGTGTATAAATGAAGGTCACACAGTCCTTCAACCATCTAGCTAATGTGACCTTAGCAACAGCAAATCCTAATCTAGGTCCAGAAAAGGCCAAAAATAACTGGTCAGATTTACCAAAGGGCCTAGTCCTGTTTAAGTAAAAGCAAATTTGCCTGTGGATATCTAGGGTATGTAAGCAATACTCTCCTCTGTTTGATTGGGAAAGAAAACTGGCAATTCAATGGCTTGAATAATGGACATTTTTGAGATTACTTTAGGCAGAAATGATGGATTAGTTCTCAGAGACACTCTATCTGCATGAAAAATCAAGTATGGACTCTTGATACATAAAGCTTGAAGCTCAGAAATACATCTGGCAGAAGTAATGGCGACCAAAAACAAGGTTTTCCATGACAAATACTTGAGGTCGCAAGAAGAGGCTGGTTCGAAAGGTGGCATTGTCAGAGCTTGTAGAACTAATGATAAATCCCATGGTTGAATAGGTTCTCTAAAAGGTGGCTTCAGATGATTCATACCTTTTATGAAGGTCTTGCACAATTTGTGGGACATAAGAGAGGAATCTTGGACACCGTCATGAAAATTAGAATTTGCAGTCAAATGAACTCTAATGGTAGAGGCTGATAGACCCAATTGAAAAAGGTTGGCCATATAGTCTAGTATTATCGACACTGGTGCTGAGAAGGGATCTACTTGTTTATCTTTCAGCCAACAGGTAAATCTTTTCCACTTGCTCAGATAAGTAATTCTAGTGGAAGACTTATTAGATGCAATGAGAATATCACGTACTGGTAAAGAAAGATCATTCTGCCTGGCAATCAAGGGAATTGGAGTAGCCAAGCCATGGGTTTCAGGCTGTTCAAGTTGGGATGAATCAGGTTCTGTGGATGTGAGATCAACTCAGGTTGGGTGGAGAATCCATGGTCGATCTAGTAGGTGAGACCAAAGGAAGGGGAACCAAATCTGTCGAGGCCAATATGGTGCTATGAGGATCACCTTGCTCTTCTTCAGAAACTGGGGAATGAGGGGAAAGGGTGGAAATGCATAAAGAAGACCCGAAGGCTAATCATGGACTAGACCGTCCCTGAGTGACTGTCCCGGAGGGGGAATCAGGGCGATGTAGTTGCTGTATTTGTAGTTGGTCAGGGATGCAAAGTGGTCGCAGCAAGGACAGCCCCAGCAGTGGAAGATCTCTGCCACTATCAAGGGAATCAGGGACCACTCGTGAGGTTGAAGAATGCACCTGCTGAGTCTGTCTGCTATCATGTTGGAACTTCCGGGAATGTGCGTTGCTAGAAGAAAATGGTTGGTAGCCATCACTCATTGCCATATCCTCATGGCCTCTCGACAAAGGGGGTAAGATTTGGTTCCACCTTGCTTGTTGATGTACCAGACCACCGCCATGTTGTCTGATTGAATCACAATTGTCCCAGACGTTTGCAGGGGATGGAATGCTTGTAACGCCAGAAGCACCGCCCTCAGCTCTAGAACATTTATATGCAGATGGGCCTCCAGTTAGGACCAAGTGCCTTGGACTGTCTGTCCCTGACATAGCCCCCCCACCCCATCAGGGAGACTTCCACGGTCATTGTGGCCTTGGGTTGCTGGGGGGAGAAAGGGCGGGACCATTGTGACAGATTGTGTGTCATTCACCAATTTAAATCCTGCTTGCACCTGTGGGTTACTCAAATCATGGCTGAAAGAGGATGCTGAAAACAATACCATTGGGTAAGCAGTAACCATTGTAGAAGCCTCATGTGAAACCTGGCCAGGGGAACAATGGTGATGGAGGCTGCCATGGAACCCAACAGCTGTAGAACCGAGTGAGCCATGGATTTCTCCCTTGAAAGGATTGGAATCAGTTGTTGCTTTATCCTAAGAATTCTGTTCTCTGGAATAGCAGCTCTGCAGTTCTTTGTGTCCAAGATAACCCCTATGAATTCTGTCGACTGAGATGGGGTGAGATTGGATTTTTGCCAGTTTATGGTTGTGCCTAGCCTTTGAGCAGCGAGGAGAGAGTATGCCAGGGCTTCTTCCAGTATTTGTCTGGTGGGGGCGGAAATGAGCCAGTCGTCTTGGTATGGAAACACCTGGAATCTTTGAAGTCGCAAGTGAGCTGTGACAACTGCCATGCACTTTGTGAACACTCAGGGGGCTGTAGAGATTCCGAAGGGCAGTACTCTGAACTGGTAGTGACTGGCTCCTGCACAGAAGTACAGAAATCTTCTTGATGGCCTGTCCACTTTTATGTGGTAGTACGCATCTTGAAGATCTATCGAGCACATCCAATCATCTTTTTCCAAAAGCAGGAGGATAGATTGTATTGTGACCATCTGGAATTTTTGTACTCTCACAAACATGTTCAATACACTGAGATCCAAAATTGGTCTCCAGTCCCCGGTTTTCTTTGGCACCAAAAATAGTCTTGAATAGAATCCGGATCCTAGCTGGTCTGGAGGGACTATTTGGATGACTCTCTTTCTTAGCAGCTTTTCTATCTCTAGTGCTGCTTCTTCCCTTTGACTGGGTGGAATGTCAGGAAGGTTTTTTGAAGGGGCAGGACAAAGATCGAAGGGGATATGATCACCTCTGGTTATAATCCTTTGTAGCCAAGAAACAGTGGTGATGGTTAGCCAGGCAGAAGGGTACAAGGAGAAACGTCCCCCAACCAGCTCCAGAGGAAAGGAGTTGGGCCGCTCTTCAGGAGCGCTGTTAGGACTGACCAGGGAAAGAATCCCTGGAACCCTGGTTACATGGACCCCCTCTGCCCCAAAAGGAGCATCTTCCCTGTGAGTTTCCTCCTCTACCTCTAGGGGAGAATTCGGCCTGTATGTCACGGAAAGGACCCTGAGATTTCTTGAACCATATCTTCCCACTCTTTTGGTTTCGGGAGAAAGCACGTTGAGGGGAAGAATAACAGACACCTATGGGAGAAAGGGTCTTACCGTCCTGTTCACATCTGGCCAGTGTGCTTTTAGTTTTGGGCCCAAACAACGAGGAGGCCTCAATGGGAGCGTTAAGAAAGGAAGCCTTAAAGGGTTCTGTGAAATTGCACAAGCGCATACAGGCGTGTTGTCCCAAGACCGCAGCTGAACCCACTGTCTAGCTGCTCCTTCTGATGCGTGAGATATCAGTCGCATAGAGGAGTTAGATATTGGATTCAATGGTGGCCAGCTGAGAGGCCACTTTGTCACGGACCTCATGAGACACGGCACCAGCCAAGGTTTCAGAGAGCTCAGAAATCAGATCCCTATGAAGCCTGGTAAAGTGTGCCATATAATTCAGGGACCTGACAGTAAAGGTCACTGAAGCAAAGGTGCATTTCCTTATCCAGTCCAGGGCCCGGGACTCTTTGTTAGGTGGATGGACAGTCTGGCTTTCTTCTTCTGCCAGATCCTTTTTTGCTGCGGCCGCCACCACCAAAGCATCCACAGGAAAACCTTTGGATCAATGGGGATCCGAAGCAGGAGGGGACAAAATCTTATCTGACCTCCGGGGAATAGCTTAGATGGTATCAGGAGCCTTCCAAGCACACTGTTTGATAAGCTGGACAAGTTCATTGGCAGGTGGAGTAACCCAGGACGTAGGGGGCTGGGCGCGAAAGACCTGCAGGATCACAGATTCTTCAGAAGTCAGATTAGAGGACTGCCAGTCACCTCTTTGTTTCAGGATTTTGAGGATATCACCAAAGGATACCTCAGAGGGTGACTGGGGGGATCCTTCCCCCTCATCAAAATCTGTGCCTTCAGTGAGGGACTCCTCTGTGGAGTTCATGTGTTTCCTCTTACACAAACTTTTCTGGTGGACCTCCTCAGCGGGAGAAGCTGGAGAAGACAGCGGAAAAGGGGATTCCTGTGGGAATATGTCCTGAGGTCCTTGCACCCAGTGTCCGCTAGGTGCGACTTGTGAAACCAGTGTACCACACGAAGGCGGGGGTATAGACAGTCCAGTATCGCCAGCAGCAGTGAAAGCCTTCTCCATCAGTTGGAAGGCTGGTCCATCTGAAGAGGAGTGAATGTCTAGGACACGGGTCACCCCTCCACTAAGTGGCTCAGCCTGCCGACTCAGAGTCCCTGGATGGCTGTGGAGCAGCAAACTATGCGTTTCACAACTGACATCCTGGGACATAGCAAAACTTTCCTGCCATGAAGGCAACTGTGGTTCCTTAGTGAGATCCATAAAGGGGACCGTAGAAGGGGAAGACTCTGCTATATCCACGGACTTCAAAGGCAATGAAGGAGGAGAATAAGAAGGGGTCTTTAGAGACGGGTGATCACCTCCCAAGGAAGGATAGTTCCTGAGGGGTGGAATACCTCTGGTCAAAAGCACCTGATCCACAAGACGCAACACATTGTGTTCGGAAAGACTTCTAGTGGACCTCACGGAGACTGAGGGAGAAACAGGCCTGTCCAAAGAAGAGGCAAACTTGGTGCCCATCTCACCCATCCACACCGGGGACAATGGTGCCAAGAGAGACTGGACAACAGGTGTCTGCACCGAAGAAGTCATCGGTGCCAAGGTCATGGTCTACACCAACACAGGGATCAGTGCCGAAGTGGTTATTGGTACCGAAGCTGGAACCGACAAAACTGGAGTCAACAATAAAGGCATCAGTTCCGAGGACGCTGTCGGAACCGACGTGGTCAAGGTCTGTGCCGACTGAACAGTCAGTGCCGATAGAGTGTAATAGTCTGAACTGAGGAGCCCCTCGGTGCCGATATAGTGAAGGCTGCAGGAGAAGACGGAGCCGAGATCACTAAAGGAGCCGAAGGCCTTGCTGCCGAAGGTCTAGGCACCAAATGTACTGGGGCTGACTGAATGAGCTCCGGAGCCAAAACTTTAGCCTTTTTAGGTTTTGGTTGGCGGGAGTCCCCAGCCGGGGATGAAGGTAAAGATTTAGCCTTGGTAGGAACATCCAAGATTTTCTTATGGGCTCTAGGAGGGGTTGAGGCCTCCGACCCAGAAATAGCCTCTGAAAAGGGAGACTTAAGAAATCCCTTCAGCAACAGCTTGTTTTTCCTTTCAAACAAAGTTGTATTTGAAAGGTTTTCACAGACAGTAGAGGGTGGGTCAACAGACAAGTGGGACGCCCCCAAACAATAAACGCACAAAGAGTGTGCATCAGAAGTAGGTAGTTTGTGTCCACAATCAGAACACTGCTTAAACCACGGACTACCTTTCTTATCTGCCATGACAGCAAATTAATTAATAGAAAAATGTACCAGCAATGGTACAAAAGAATACCCGAAGGTATGAGAAAAAAGGGAAGAATTACCAATGATGGTAAAGAGAGAATACCTCACGGTAAAAAGGTAGAGAAAAGAGCAGAAAAACCTGAAGAAAATATGTACGCTAGATGCGATAGGGTAAGAGACAATGAAATATAAACTTTTCTGACAGAAAAGTAATATGAAAGACTATTAAACAACAAATAACTGTACTTAGCTCAAGAGAAGTAGCTTGACACGACCAAATGGCAATGCGGCAAATGAAATCTGAGGTAACAGGGAGAGGGGGATTGTGGGTAAGAGTTTAGCTCGAGAGCTTGAAGCTGACACGAGCTTGGAAAATGGCCAGCTCAGTTCCGAGGTTGGAACCGATAGCCATGCGTAAGGAATGAACGAGGATTAACAATATCAGATCACATAATAAGACCAAGAAAAAAACGATAATCCACCAGGCAAATGCTCTGTTGCTCACAAAATAAATAAACTGTAACAAATATAAAAGCAACAAAGAAGTGACCAAAGCAACAAAAGTCACTGAGTCAGTGACTTTTGTTGCTTTGGTCGCTTCTTTGTTGCTTTTATATTCGTTACAATATCAGATCACATGTTCTATGCTTTCATGCTGGCAGCCTGCCATTGCACAATGCTGAATGTTAGCTCCTACTGGTGGACTGTTGCAATAAGGTACGTGTGGGGGAAGAGGAAAAAGAGATGGCAAGAGGAAGAATTAATTTATCTTAAACTTTATCATAAGCAGCTTTATGCTTGCAGTTGCTGGAAGAGGAAAAGGACTGGATACTGAAATCTGTAATAAAGAAGGAAAAACAGAACAGGAAAAAAAATACCAGAAAGGATGGCAGACTTCCTACTGGAAAAGAAGGACACAGTTTGGAGAAACATTACCCAAATATGTACCACTGTACCACATAAGTATGCCTTTCAAAGACACCATGGGTAGATGTGTCATTCCATCGTCTTCTTATTTCCCAGATTATCATTTATGCGGTTTGAGAGGACTAGATTCGACTATTTCACAATTACATATTCTAATGTGATTCTTGATGACAGAACTGCACTAAAGGCCTGAACTGGTCCCTTAAATCATTAAATAAGTAACTTTTGGATGTTCTAATGACTCATGACACCTGAAGATGTTTCTGATAGTTTTAACCAATTCTTTACTGAGACAATTCAAGCCCTAGCTAGCCAACTATCTCCTAGCTCCCCTGGTCCTGAAAGTAGCACCCCTAGAAACCTACTCGCGTTCAGCTTCCAACCAGTCACCACTTCACTTATCCGTACCTTGATCAAAAAATTAAAACCCACTACACTTTCTGCTGATCAACTCCCTGCCAAGTACCTACAAAAATCAGCTGATGCTATTGCTTACCCCGTCTCTATACTAATCAATCGAACCATAGTAGAAGCTAAAATTCCCACCATCTGGAAAATATCCTATGTAATCCCACTTCACAAAGGAGGCAGCTCTACTGAATTCTCCAATTATAGGCCAATAGCTATACTCTCTCCACTTGCAAAGATTATGGAAAAATGTATTCATAGACAACTCATGCACCACCTAATCCAGAATCGCCTTATGGCAGACACTCAGCATGGCTTCCATCCTCATCACAGCACTACTTCAGTCCTCCTAGCCTTTACCAACACCATAAACCATAATCACAACAATAATTATATATCCTCAGCCCTCTTTTTGGATCTTTCCAAGGCATTCGATATGGTTGATCACCAACTTTTAATCCACACCCTGCAAACATTCTGTCTAGATACTGGAGCCCTCCAATGGTTTCAATCCTACCTGAATGGTCGACAGCAGGCTGTCCTCTGGTAGAACAAACTCTCTAACCTTCTACCTAACACCCTTGGAGTACCACAAGGCTCTATACTAGGGCCCTTGCTGTTCTCCATCTTCATTAACGACCTTTATACTGTCATCCCAAAAGTCAGCTGTATCCAATATGCTGATGACTCTACTCTGATTTGCTCAGCCACATCTCCAGTAGAGTTATGGTCAGCTACCCAGACCACCTTTAATACAATAGAAAACTGGCTTTCTGAACATCGTCTGATCCTAAATCCCACAAAAACTAAAATGCTGTTATTTTCACCAACACACAGGTCTACCGCTTTCACCTTTACCATAAAATCAAATGATGGCACAATAATTTCCCCTGACCCATCTACAAAACTATTAGGTGTCATCATAGACAATAATCTAAAATTTGACCTACATGTTAACCAAACTATCAAAACTATCAATAAAAAACTAGGGTCACTTTACAGAATAAAAGCCTTCCTAACCCCTCCAGCTAAAATTGCCATAGCTCGCTCTCACCTTCTTTCAACCCTTCTGTACGCATCCCCTCTACTCTCAAATTTAAACAAGACTGTCCTTAACAAACTCTCAATTTGCTACAACCACATTGCCAGGTTTGCCACTGGGCTGCTTTTTAGGACACATCATTGCATCAATCTAAATCAGCTTGGGTGGCTTGAACTACCCAGCCTAATCCAGTATAACCAACTGATTTGCCTTTTTTGGGCAAGGCTCAAAAGACAAACCCACCTCCTTAGAAAACAAAAATGGAAAAAAATTAAGGGTAATGCTGCTCAACGCCAGAAGTCTAAATCTCAAGATGCAGGCGAAGCACTCCTCAGTATGGAGAACATCGATGTCTGTGCAGTAACTGAAACCTGGTTCAAGGCTCCTGAAAGCACCCCAGCACTACCAGGCTATACCTCGTATCATGCTTTTCGGACCCAAAACTTGGGCCAAACCAAAAAGGGAGGGGGAGTGTCCATATTCATCAAGGACACCCACACCTCCAGGTTAGTGGCAACACATGAAGCATCAGAGACCATCCAGGTGCAGCTAACCGTAGGCAAAACTGCTATACAACTGGTAGCATGTTACAGACCACCCTCCCAATCTCAGGAACCCCATTCAGCCTTCCTGAAGACATTGGAGGATATGAATGTCTCACCAAACACCATCATATTGGGAGACTTCAACTACCCTAACATAGACTGGGTGCATTATTCTAGCCCAAACACCCTAGCCCAAAGGTTCCTGGAATTCATAAATTCAAATGCAATGGAACAGCTAGTCACCTCTCCCACAAGGGGAGATAATATACTAGACCTGATCATCACAAACATGGGGACAAAGTGCTCCATACCGGAAGTATACCCCTCACTAGTGAGATCTGACCACAAACTAATCACCCTGGATATACATATCCTACCTCCACCCCTAACACAAAATACTACAGTGAAAAACTTCTCAAAAGCCAACTTTACACTTCTTAAAACTGAGATGGCATCCTTTAAGCCCACTAGGCCAGTAGAAACCACATCCCACAATGCAGAATCCTTCACAAATGCTTTCTACGGACATCTCCAAGAATGCATGGATCATGCAATCCCAAATAAAACCAAGACCCACTCCACAAAGGGCAGGCATCCTGTCCGGTGGACCCCAGCCATAAACAAATTGTATAACAAAAGAAGGAAGCTACTGCATGACAGAGCAAAATCCCATAAAGAGAAGGCATCTCTGATCAGCACTAGTAGAAAGCTACATTCTCTCATAAAAACATCCAAGGCCAACTTTGAGAGAAAAATTGCTATGGACACTAAAGATAACCACAAGGCCTTCTTCTGCTATGTTAGAAACCTGGGCGGAAACCCTCAGATATGTTCAGAGTTAGTTCACAATGACAAAAAATACACTGAACCCACAGATATTGCCAACATTCTGGCAGACAGGTTCAGTGCAAATTTCTCCCCTCCCTCACTCCCAAAAGAAGAAATACTTATCCCAGCTGAATGTAACCTCCCTGTCATCTCAGATGTCCAGGTGAGAACCGCCCTCAGCAAAGCTAAAAACACAGCATCAATGGGACCTGACGGTATCCCAGGTTGCGTGCTACGTGAACTCCAAGAGGAGCTAAACCCGCACATAAAAATGCTATTTAACCTTAGCCTTACTACAGGATATGTACCTGAACACTGGCGTACAGCAACAGTAGTCCCACTCCACAAAGGAAGCACCTCTACAGACCCTGGTAACTACCGCCCCATAAGCTTAACCAGCCTGGTCTGCAAAGCTATGGAAAGAATCATTATGGAACTCATAAACAGAGACATTGGGGACTTACAGACACTTGATCCCACCCAGTTCAGCTTTGTACCTGGTTGACTTTTTCAAAACAGTCACTAGAGCCATTGACGAGGGCAAAGCAGTTCATACAGCCTAACTGGACTTGGCTAAAGCTTTCGACACAATACCCCACTCAGGCATCATAGACAAGCTCAACAGCTTAAATGTACATCCATATGTCACAAGATGGGTTGCAAACTGGCTAAAGGATAGAACCCATAAAGTCAAAATCGCTGGAGCCATGTCAGACTCAAAGCCAGTCACAAGTGGTGTCCCACAGGGCTCTGTCCTGGGACCCCTCTTGTTCGGCATTTATTTCTCAGATGTGAAAGCAACCATGGGAGGGTTGTGGCTGACAAAGTTTGCAGATGACTGCAAACTAGGCGCCATAGTCGATACACCAGCTGACACATACATCCTACAGAAAGGCCTCACTGAAACAGACAACTGGTGCCGGAGTCATGGCCTTAAACTAAATGCCAAAAAATGTATAGTCATCCCCTTTGGGAAAAACAAAGTACCCACAAATTATCACATAGACAGTAACCCACTGAGTACGGAAAAAGTAATCAGAGACCTGGGGACCCAAGTCGATAGTGACCTCTCATTTGACACCCACGTTGCCAAAGTGGTTAGAAAGACTTTCTACCTTGCCCACCTTATCATGAAGGGATTCACATCCAGATCAAAGGAGGTCATTGTACCCCTATACTCCTCCCTTATCAGGCCCATGATTGAGTACAATGCCCCATTTGGTATGTACCTCACCTGGCACTTGCAAAAACTAGAGAGACCCCAAAAGTACCTCACCAAGAGGATCAAGGGTCTCCAACATATGTCATACGCTGCCAGACTAAAGAAACTCCAGCTCTATTCAGTAGCATACAGCCTACTCAGAGGTGATCTGTGCCTGACGTACAAGGCCATGTCCAATCAGGAATTGATGGACATGCTCCACCTCAAAAAATCCAAATCCATCAGAACCATGAGAGCTAAAGATTTAAACCTCAGCACAAATATGAATAGGACATGCTGGAGGGACAGATTCATAACTCAGAGGCTTCCCATACTCTGGAACAGAATCACAGTTCATGTTAGGCAGAGCCCCTCACTGACTCTCTTCAAGAGAAATCTTGACGAGTGGATGGGAGATCATAGGTTTACCCCAGGGGTCATCTCTGTGTCACTACTAGACAGAGGCACAGTAAACTAATTCTATTATGTAAGGGGGTCTTCACTGTGTCACTACTAGACAGAGGCACAGTATTCTAAATCTATTCTGTACACTTTTGTACCATTACATGGGGTGGCGAAAGCCACATCACTAAGGCTAGGCTTATAAATGCCCCAGGGCAGATAGCCTAGTACTACACTATGAAACTATGATTATGGCCTATAAAATCCTCTATAATCCGGACAATACTCCTGCACTTAAAAATATTATCACCCACTATAACAATCCTAAATCACTTCGATCCTCTAACAAACTACTAATTCAGACTAGCAAAATTAACACAGCCGGTGATTCTCTCTTTGCAAACTTTGTAAGTAGATCCTGGAACTCTCTTCCAGCTGATATTACCTTACTTTCCACCTTAGGTCAATTTAAAACTAGATTCAAACAACATTTGTCACTTAACTGGCTATGCCAATGTATCAAGCCTGGCTAACTCTCTCTAGAATGTGTAAAAATCTGTTAACCAGTTTACTGTGTAATTTAATTTAATCCTGACTTGTGCTCAGGATTAACTGTAACCTGTGGAACTTGTTTAACTTGCTTACTTATGTAATCTCTGTAAATAGTCTGTTTGTAATATGTAATGCTGGTATTATGTAATGCTGTATCTGCTTACCCTTGGAGCTTTTCTCCCCGGGCCTCCACTGAAAATGGACATGCATCCAGTCGGACTATCCCGATCAACAAATGTAAAATAAAATAAAATAAATAAATAAAAATATGGAAACATCTGGTAGATTGCTTTTGGCTACCTTCCCTGGTTTGGGCATGCAATTCTGAAGCCTCGTTTAGGATGTAGCTAAAGTACTATCTCTTCAGGAGGGCCTTTTATTGTTAACTAAGGAGTTTTTACTCAGTTTTATATCTGGCAGTGAATAAACTGGTTGAGTAAGGCTATGAGCTGCTTCTGTATCCAGTGGACTGTCCCAAGCTGTTAGCAAATGCATTGCACATTTGTCTTTTAAATTCCTGCACCCTTCACACAGAAGCTAATTAGAGCTTCACTGTAGGATGTTTGACTATGAGTCCCATCACATGCCTTACAGTTTAATGGGTTGCCAGATGCATTTTCAATAAATGTGAGTTTCAAGGGAGGAGAAGTTTACAGTTGCTCATGCCAAGTCTGTTTTCATTATTAGACTTTTGTTTAACAAATGGCTTTCAGTGTTTTTCCTGTAAAATTTGGTTTTAAATTAAATCCAAATATCTGGGCTTGTTGTAAATCTAAAAAAAAAGAAAAAAAAATAGTATGCGCATTGACAGCTTTGAACAGTGTTTTATGGTAATTGAGGACTGACAGCCAAGTAATGGGAGTTTAGGAAGTCCAAGTCCATTACCCTGTCTAGGGCTCCATTTGGCCGACATCCGGCCCTGCTGGCAAACCAATATGTTGCTCAAAGACATACACAAGTCAGCAAAGAAAGAAAAATAAAGTTCTCTTTCCAAAGGTGGGGGTGTAGGAATTTGAGACTGACACCCGACTGTTGAAATTAAAAGCATGTAAGGCAGAACCACTTACTAAGGCAGGGAGGCAAGAGAAGTAAAGGTGGACATCTTACAGTCGTGCAGATGCATATAAGTTCAGCTGGAAGAATGAACCAGTACATCCCAAGATACGGACCTGGTTGGAAGGCATGATACAGTTCTATCTTCAAAAGTGTTTTAGGAATATGGGTACTTGACATAACTCTCAACTGTCCAGAATTTTCTGGAATGTTCAGATTTTTGTCTCATGCTTTTGGTTTATACCTCATAAAATTTCTGGTTTTCTGGCAAATTGCCCTTATCCACAGCTCTGGTGACAGACTCAAAGAAGTCTACCAGGTTGAGCAGGCATGATCTACGTTTCACAAACCCATACTGTGTGGGGTCCAGAGTTTGGAGATTCCCTATGTCCTTATTTATAAGGTCCATGATGATACGCTCCATAGCCTTACATATCAGACACGTCAGGCTAATGGGGCGGTAGTTCCCAGGGTTTGTAGTTGCTCTCCCTTTGTGGAGTGGGATGACCGTAGCAGTGCGCCATTCAGAAGGAATAAAGCCTGAAATGAGGCTGTGATTGAACAGGGTACTCAGGTGTGGTGCCAGTTCACTTTGTAATCCATGTAGAACACAGTCAGGATTATCATCAGGTCCCATGGAAGCTGTATTCTTGGCTTTGGACAGTGCGGTTTTCACCTGTGTAGCCATGATAATAGGGACTTGGCGTTCCTCAGGTATTGTGATAGGCCCTTTAGGGGATGAAAAGGGGGAAAAGTTTGCACTGAAATGGTCAGCCAATATGTTGGCAATATCAGTTAGTTCTGTATATGTATTGCCATTGTGCTGTAACTCAGACCAGATCAGAGTATTGTCATGTAGATTCTTGACATAACTATAGAATGCCTTGTGATTGTCTTTAGAATCTGAAGCAATTTTGTTTTCATAGCTAGCTTTAGAGGATTTGATGATGGATCTCAGTTTTTTGCTGAGGCTAACAAATGAGTTTTTCCAGTCTTGGGACTTCACCCTTTTCTGCAACAGTTTTTTCCTTCTGTTGTAGAGTTTGTTTATAGTAGGGGACCACCAGATTGGCTTCCTTTTTTGGAGGAGAGTATCTTGGTTCTGTTTGGTATGTCCCATTCCATGCACGTGTGTATGTGCTCATACAGTGCACTGGTGTAGGAGTCAGCAGTCATGCACCTATTTTCCATTTGTATGGGTGTCGTGGAATTAGCCACCTCTGTTTTTAGAAGCCCAAACTTGGCTTTGGAGAAGTTTTTTTACAGTGGTTTCCTTTGGGGGGGGGGGTGAGGGTGGGATGTGGATATCCATGGTTATTAGCTTGTGGTCAGCTCTGACCAGGGAGGAGTTGATTACTGGTGTAGAGCAACAGTCATCCATGTTAGTAATGACCAAGTCAAGGATGTTTCTACCCCTGGTGGGGGTAAGAATGAGTGGTCCAGGGCATTGGAATTAATGAATTCCAGAAAAAGTTTAGCAGGTGTGTTGGTACATGAGTAATTTTCCCAGTTAATGGAGGGGTAGCTAAAGTCTCCCAGTATAAGGGTATTGGGTTGTACCCTAATATTTCCCAGTGTGTTTAGAAATGTGGAGTGGGAGTCTTGGGACATGGTGGGGGGGATCTATAACAGGCTACAACCTGGATTGCAGTTTTACCCAGTGTTAGTTGTACCTGAAGTATCTCTGATGCGTTATGCTGGGCTACTAGTCTGGAGGTGTGCATATCCTTTATGAATATGGAGACAGCACCGCCTTTAGTGCTTCAGTCCAGGTTTAGGGGCCAAAAGGTGTGCTATGAATTATAGCCTGGTAGTGCTGGGGTGCTCTCTGGAGCCTTGAACCAGGTCTCAGTCACTGCATTATTTTTCCAGAGTAGAGCACTTATCTCCATAGACTTTTTTCAGACTCAGCCAAGGATTGGTGCTTGGTTAAATGATTTGCTTTGAGTCACAATGAAGGCTGAGGGAATCAAAACTTGCATCACTGGACCGCAGAAAACAGCTGGTTAACAGATCCTTAATCCTCTAATCCAACTTCCAGATGCAATACATTTCCCTGAAGCTTTTATCCCCTACATTTTAAATGCAAATAATCCAGAGATGAACAAAACATTTACATGCTGCCCCTATCCATGAGGGACAAGAGTGCTAAGCCAGGGGTGAATCTGCACATTCCCCAACCATTCATCCAAATTACATTTGAACAGTACAACAGAAGTACTTTGCTTTATGTGAGAAGGAAGACGACTCTACAGAAGTGGTATTCACTGTGATACATATCTCACCCTTCAGTATGTTCTACTTATGTTAAAAAAGAGACTGAGATCTCTTGAGCTGGTGTTTATGTTCCCATTGGACTTGTGAATGTGTAGTAGGTCTCACAGGGCAGGGTCTTTTGAGAGTCTGTATACAAGACAAAGTTCGCCCCTCAGTAGCCTGTATGACACCAAAAAAAAGGGCAACACTTTGAGATGGTTCCCATAGTTTTTTTTTTTTATTTAGGCCCTTGGTTGTCTTAGTAAAAAAGCATTGTGGTTGATCAGGTAGTGTTAACTGTCTGAATACATACATGCAGAAGAGGGTTTATACTCAGTTATTGGCCTGACAAGTGCAGAATACAGTAGAATGATCACAGCCTTGAACCTGGATGCCATAACCTTAGTAATAAGCTGTGCAATGAAAAATGACTTTCTTACAACAGTGGATTTGTTGTGGTTGAAGGACAGTTCATGTCTACACAAACTCCCATGTCTCTAATTACTGGATCATTTTTCAGAGGTGTGCTGTCAATGTGATAGCTACAAAGGACCTCTTGCTTGCTGAAGGATACTATTACACATTTCTTGTCAATTACTTTTTAGTCCATGGTTTTGACACCAGCAATTGGTTTGGAAGAGACCTTCTAAAGGATTATGGTCCCCTCTGGGGAGATTAAGATGACACAAAAGTTATGGTCATCTACAAACGTCAGTCAGTTATAAACTCTAAACAGTAGCTGTGATCTCAGAGACACAAATATCAAAGAAGAATAGGGCAAGGGCTGAACACTGGTGTACATTGCTAGTGAAAACTGATAAGTCTTTTGGAGGAGTTCTGTTTGTGAGCCAATCCAAAGAGTTACATAGGGAATAACATTTAGCTGGAACAGTTCATTTACAATACCTGAGTGTGGGATGGTGTCAAACACTTTTGCAAGGTTTATATTTGCAGTGTATACAGATTTGCTCTCATCCATTGTTTCAGTAATCTTCATGAAGATGTCAACCAGGTTAGGTAGGCAGGATCTGGCTTGACAAATTTGAAATGGCTTGGGTCAAGAGTTTGTAGGTAACCTATGTCCCTATTTATTAATTCCATAATGATCATTTCCATAGCCTTACAGATGAGGCTGGTTAGAATTATGGGTCTATAATTTCTGGGGTCCATCAATGACCCACCTTTGTGCATGGTTATGACACTTGCTGTCCTCCATTCATTAGGCACAAATCCTGTCTGGAGGCTGACAATGAATAACGTTTTTAGGGGATATTAAAAATACTTAAACAAACAAACTATAGTGGACACAAAAACAACTCTAGACCAGAAACCCAGCAGCCAATAATGTGATTAATACAATGTCTGAGGAAGGTTAAGATTTGATTAAATGAAAGCGCTAACTACTTTTGGCCTGTATGAATTTTATTTGTTTTCTAGTCATTCAGTATTTGTTTTTTTACATACCGCATTCGGCTGCTGGGTTTCTGGTCTACTGTTGTTTTTAGGGGGTATGACTGGTCATGTTTCAGGTTGGCCAGTAAGTAGTCTGATATGTTATCTAGCCTCACTGAAGCAGTGTTCTTTGCCTTGGATAGTGCTTGAGGGGGACACGTAGATGTCAGTATGAGATCTG
Organism: Protopterus annectens; assembly: GCF_019279795.1. NCBI lineage: Eukaryota > Metazoa > Chordata > Ceratodontiformes > Protopteridae > Protopterus > Protopterus annectens. The sequence continues at coordinate 20,133,037 of NC_056728.1, forward strand.
TGAATGCAGTGGGGAAGAAGGGTGTGAAGTTAGAGATAAATTTATCTGCTAGTAGATTAGCTAGGTCCTTTAGGTCCGGGTACTTTAAATCATTTACTATGCTCTTTGCAGCATTAGACATTAAAGAAGGCTTTTGGCTGTCTTTATCCTGGGTGGCTATTTTTACCTCATATCTGGTTTTAGTTTATTTGATCTGGGTCTGGAGTTCCCAGTTAAGTTTAGCAATGAGAGCATATTTTTGCAAATGAAGAATTACATTTATTTTTAAGTGCAATGATTTTTTTTCTTTTATTACAGAGCCTATTTATATCAGGGTTCCACCATAGGGGTTTATTTTTGAATTTGGCATTGTACTTACTTCGGAGGGGGGCAAATGCATCTATGTAGCTATTCATATCTTCTCAGAATTTGGTGGTAAAGGATTCCACATAAGCAGCACAGTCATACAAGTTAGAAGGGGATGTTGAAATTAGTCATATCATCACTCAAATTCAGTAGATTAGACTTGGCATAATCTCTGAATACCGAGGTATTGAAGGATGCTTCTGGCTTCAGTTTTAAGGTGAATGTGCATGATTTGTGGTCCAGTTTGACCAGGGATGGAATTACAACTGATAGACACCACAGCTGTACCATCTTGGTCCAGGATTTTATCTGATTTGGTTAGGGTGTGGACTAACTGGTCCACAAGTTATTTTTTTTTTACTTTTGACTCACTGCCAGCTGTCATTCATTACTCCCTTTCTGGTATTTGGAGAAGTTTGGGTTTTTCTTTATGAAGCCCCACTATTTTTGCCCACCCAGCAACAGCCAAAGAGTGGGGCATGCAATGGGTGGCAGAAATTAACCAATGAACCACCCTTCAATTCTGCAAGGGAAGGATGTCAGTGGGATGCACCACCTACCTTCCAGAGGCAATGCATGGCATTTTCTTTGGACTCCCCCAGGGCAATCAAGCCAGCATACATATACCACTGGGCATAGCTCCCCCTGCCCCAGATGAAGACAGCCATCCTCCTATGCCTGCACCATCAAAAGCCCAAGCCGCTAATCATACTCAAGTCACCAGAACCATAGATATGGCTCTATCTCTCTATGCCACCAGTGCAAGAGAAAACTGTAATGTCTTTTAAATAACTAAGTATCAGTTTCCCTTGGTTCAGAAGGAAGCTAACCTGAGATATTACCCTGTTTTTTGGTGCTCTTTGTTTTAGTGCTGGGATAGCAAACGTCTTGCCAAAGTTTCACTTATTACTTGTCTTAGATGTCTAATAATGAGGTGCTGAATAATCTTTCTTTTCTTTAATGTACTGTAATTTCTCTTAAGCTGCACATAAAGTCAAACTGGAAACGTCACAGAAACACAAATAAGGCTGACATCATTTGGGTAGAGGAGGAATGTACTCCTCTATGACTAGGGTGACACAGGTTTGATAAGCAAGTCTTGAGTGTATTGAGCTGGCATGTGAGGGGGAAGTGGACTAGGGCCATCAAATGCCACAATGCCTCAGTGGAGGGCCAATGGCACAGGGGATGGCCTAAATGAGTGTTTAGCCAGAAAGCCATTTACACAGTAGCTGGGAACATGAGCTCACTTGGGAAAGACATAGTTGTACTCATGGTTGACACATATCACTTATCCCTCACCCACGGGAGGAACTAGGGCCTGCATATGCCTACACTGCAAGGATGTTGGTGGGGACACACATTGCCCACATGGCTTCCTGAATAACAACCTCTCAGGACGTCTCTTGCCCCCATGCTTGGGATACCTAGTACAGAGAAGCCAATGAGGTCTGGCCCAACTGGGGAAGGCTTGACTGTCAGCAGCTAGGGGGCATGAACTATATATAAAAAAACAACTACACAAAAAAATAACCTTCTATAATTGCAGCACATGTTACTGCAGCAACATGAACACAAATATAAACCTGACTGCATCCTGTTAGCAGTCATGACCTCATCATATTACTCTGCAAAATCGAAGTTATTTATTTATTTATTTTTTTTTTTACAAACAAAAAAGATGTTCTGAATGCTTGCTGTATAAGCATTTAGTAGGTCTGAGCTATGAGTTCATTGCTGTACACTACCTTTATCTCCTGACTGTGTTGATATTGTATGGTGGAAATGTCTTTCTCATACAACCCTTTAAGCTCCTTTTTCTCTAGTTCATATTTCTTTGACAGATCCATATCTGTGAAAATAAAAAATATTTTGTTTTTGCTTTAAATAGAGAGTAGTACTTGAGCATATTTATAGACACCTGCAAGCAAAATATTACTGCCTTAAGTTCTCTTAGTTCATGGCCACTGCATTCTTACTTTTAATAAGCAAACTCTAAATGAAAATTTATCTTTGAACCATGGGAAATTACTACCTTAAGACTGTTAATGTACAATTATGAGGTATTCGGTCCTCCATTTAGCTTGCACAGCTTACAGACCTTCTGTTAATTGCCTTTTAAATAACACAGTTGTGTAAACAGATGTTCGAGTGATCATTGCTGCAGCAGCCTTAGGTATTGGGTTATATCTGGCCAGAGATATAACACCTGGCCAGCTTCCAAAGCTGCAGGGGACCGTCTATGCACTCAAACTGTCTGGCAGCTCGAGCTGAGCTAACTAAAAGATACGTTTGGGCTTCAGGCCCCTGGCATAAACAACCCACCAAAAAACAAGAGAGATGGAAGATGTGAGCAGCAACTGTAGCAATGATCATTCGAACATCTACCGTTATGGTAAGTTTAATTACACAGCTGTAGTATAGTCATCATATTTATCACTACTGCAATAGCCTTAGCTATATGGGTACATTACCCTAGCTTACCAAATTTGGGAGGTAAAGAGGAGTCAAGTAGCCCACAGAGAACGATCCTTGCAAAGCTTGGTCTAGACCTAAAGTAGTAATCAAGCTTATAGTGATTTGTAAAAACATGTACAGAGGACCAATATGCTTGTTCTAGAATACGTCTAGAATCCAACCCTTTCCAAAAAGCCACAGATGATGCCGCGGCCCTGGTAGAGTGGGCCTTGACCCTGCCTGGAATAGTTTTGTTGTAGTGAGTACAACAAATGATAATCACATTAGACAACCATTTAGAAATCTTACCTTCATAAGAAATGAACAATTGATCCAAAGATCTAAAAGATTTAGTCCTGTCAAGATAGTACCTGCATTATCTGTGGACATCTACGATATGGAGTATCCTTTCTCCCTCACTTTTGGGTTCGTGAAAGAAAACAGGGAGATGGATAGTTTGACTTAAAGTAAACTTGGACACCACTTTAGGTATAAAAGAAGGATTAATTCTCAGAGAAACTCTGTCTCTGTGGAAAATGAGAAAGGGTTGATTCACCATAAGAACTTGCAACTCAGATACTCTTCTTGCAGAGGTCAAAGCAATCAGTAAAACTTTTTTTCCCGTGTTAAGAACCTCAATTCAGCCAGGTTAGCTGGCTCAAATGGAGAATGCATTAGCTTCTCTAACACATAATTAAGATTCCAAGAAGGGGCCACTGGTTGCTAAGAACAACAAAAAATGAATGTCCACAACCTGGCATAAAACATACCAAAAAATGGGGGATAGAGAGAGGGACTGCCTACTGCAGCATTGGTCATTCAAACATCTATAGCTACGGTAAGTTTAGTTACACAATTGTACTATGTTCATCATAATGATTACTGCTGAAGTAGCCTTAGCTATATGGGTAGGTTATCTTAGTTTACTAAATTTCGGAGGAGGAAAGAGAGGAGTCCATGAGCCACTGCAGAATGGTCCTTTCAAAGCCTGACCTGGATCTACAGAAAGAATCAACCTTGCAGTGCTTTGTAAAAACATGTACAGAGAACCAAGTAGAAACTTCAAGCATACTTTTACAGTTCTATCCTTTCCAAAAAGCCATAAATGAAGCCAAAAAAAGTGGTGAGTAAAACAATAGCTTTAGAGAACCATTTGGAAATAGTCTGTTTTGGCACAGGTTGTTCCTTCTTCTTACCTTCATAAGAAATGAACAACTGATCCAAATATCTGAAAGATTTAAATTTGTCAAGATAGTACCTGAGTTGTCTGTGGACATCTAAGGTATGGCGTATCCTTTCTCCCTCATTTTTAGGTTCATGAAAGAAAACCGTGAGATAGATACTTTGGCTTAAAGTTAACTTGGACACCACCTTAGGCATAAAAGAAGGATTAGTTCTCAAAGAAAACCTTTCCCTGTGTAAATTGAGAAAGGGTTGTTTCACAATAAGATCTTGCAGCTCAGATACCCTTCTTGCAGAGGTCAAAACAATCAGCAAAACTTTTTTTCCATGTTAAGAACCTCAAGTCAGCCAGGTTAGCTGGTTCAAATGGAGCAAGTGTTAACTTCTCTAACACATAATTAAGATCCCAAGAAGGGGCCACTGTTTTTTTTTTTGAGACAATTTATGCAAACATTTGACAAGATAATGCATTGAAAGAGTAGGATCCATGGGTAGACATGCTGAAATGGCTGAAAAATTAACCTTGATAGAGGAGTATGAAAGTAGACAGAAGAGTAATTCACACAAATATTGTAAAACCAGTAAACAACTAGCCAAGAATGTGTGCTACTTATGTTGGCAGCACCAAATGGAAAATCTTTTCCATTTGCTAATATATGATTTTCTAGTAACAGGCTTTTTTGCCTCAACTAGTACCTGCTGCACATCCCCAGTAAACAAGTGCCTAAAGGGAATTAAAACATCATCATCCGGGCAGTCAAGTGAAGCTGACTGGTGTCAGAGTTTATCAAACTCACCTGTGCTTGTGTGAATTCATTCAGTTTGTGAGGAATCTTGTGGTAATTGCCCCGGATATTTCAAAAAGATGGGAGATCCATGGTTGCCTGCACCAGAAGGGATTTGCCACGGAGATAGTACAGTTGTGTAAAACCTTACTATAACAGCAGATGTCCATCTCTTCACTGTTGCAGTATTCCTAATGTTAGGGATCTCCCACCCAGGGCTGCCCGACATTCAGCTGGCATACCAAAGCCTAATGATGTTGTATGCACCACATGTCAAACATATGCACCCTGCACAGAACCCAGGGTACACAAGTGACATATGGATGCAGTTACCCAGAACTGATTTGCCCCAGAGGAGAACAGTCTCCATAGGACAGATGACATTCAGCACATCCAGAAGGAAAAATGCAGAAGAAAAAGGGGAAAACCTCAGCCAGAAGGGAATCCAAATAAAAAAACAGAACAAACAACAGGAGATTGGAGGGAGGGAGTGAATACTGCAACAGTGAAGAAAATGACATTTACTGTTATGGTAAGATTTTACACAACTGTACTACGTCTTCTATATCACTGTTGCAGTATTCTTAATATTAGAGAGAGTAAAAAAGCTCAAGAAACAGAATGGGAGGTAGAAGGCTAAGAAGAGCCCTTAACAAACCTATACAAAATGGTTCTAGTAAAAATCTGCTCAGGGCTTAGAAACCACAGCCAACTTATAATGCTTAGTAAAGGTATGCATTGGAGACCAAATAGCAGCAGCTTCAGGGATGGAATTGGTGTCCAACTCCTTGAAGAAAGCACTAGAAAAGGCAACAGCCCTAGTGGAATGACCTCTAATAAGAGTAGACAAAGATTTGCCATGAAACAAATAACAAAAAGAAATGGCCTCAGATATCCAGGAGAAGATAGTTTGCTTAGAAACAGCCAAACCCAGTGTCCTGGGGTAAAGGAAAGAAAAAGCTAGTAAGACTTACGAATGAGGAAGCACAAAAACAGAAGAAGGGAGTCCAGATAAACCACACAGCAGGTATTCAAAACACAGGTTTATTAAATCCAAGCCGATTGATTAAGTGCTTTCGTCAGCAAGTCTGACTTCATCAGAATAATGTCCATAAAAACCAAAAACCTTATATACCCTCCCCCAGCACAGGTAACATGACATCACATCCTCAAAATCTGTAATACATCACATCCTGAATACATAAAAACATGAAAAACTTAAAAGTGTTATTATTAAAATACTTAAATACTATGAAGTATGCACATAACAACACATAATATACATCACAAAATGTGACAAAAATAGCCCCATCACTGATCTACACATAAAACATAGATCTGAGCTTCAACAACAGCATAATACTAATACGGTCATTAAGACCAGGGTATGAGCCAGCATTAAGTTTAATTTGCCATTTTAATTCCAAGAACTCTAAATAATCATCCAATGACCCACCCCGAGGCCCTAAGTCTGCATGATCAATGGCAAAAAACGTAAAAAAATGTGTGGGATATTTTTCCACATGATTATATATTGCATTCTTTTTATTTTTACACAATGTCATAGCAATGCTCATATACCCTTTGCTTAAAAGCCCTTTTTGTTTTGCCCACATAAAATCCATCACACAACCAGCACTTAGCTATGTACACCACTCTTTTTGAAAAACAAAAGTATTTCTTAATGGGATATATATAGGCCCATAGTTCTTTATGTACAGGGGATCACCTTCCATCATGAATGAACATTGCCCACACCTACCACATTTTAAACAACCACCTTTTGTGTTTCCTTTCCTAGGCCTTTCCAACAAGGTTTTAAAACTGGAATATTTTTTATAAACAATTGGTTTCTCTCCTAGTATCTTAAAGACTTCCTGATCCAACATCAAAATCGACCAAAATTTTTCCAGTATATTTTTGATATCATAAAAATTAAGAGAAAAAGTCAAAACACAGGCTCTACCAAAATTATTATTCATTATTTTGTCACTTAAATGAGAGCTGTTAGACCCACCATTATAAAATAAAATTTTGGCAATGGCACCTGTCTGTCTTTTGGTTTTAACCTAATTTTCAATAGCTTTGACAAAACCCAAAGGATATCCTCTTTTTGTGAACATGTTTTTCAACTTGTCACATTCAGCTTAAAAATCAAGTTCATCTGACACCATTCTGGCAATTCTGATGAATTTCCCCTTCACCAGTGCCTTTTTCTGATGGATTGGGTGCCAACTTTCAAAATGTAAAAGTGTCTTGGAATAGGTGGGTTTTCGGTATAATTTAGAAATTAGAAGTTATGTACCTACATAACGTTCCATGTTAGTTGTCTTCTTCTCACCTTCTTTCTTGCTGGATGGGTTCGGAACCGATCCTCGACTCCGACTCGGCCACTCTAAAAGCTCGAGAGCTAGTTCCACCGGCTCGAGGCTCCCCCATATCCCACAATGCTAGGCGGTAACTCCTCAGATCTCATTTGATAACTAAGCCCAGCAAGGAAATTCCATAAGAAACAAAAACAAACTCCTCTAGGTCTGTCCAGGCTAGGGGGAAGGAGGGTGGGACGCAAGAAAGAAGGGGAGAAGAAGACAACTAACATGGAACGTTATGGTAGGTACATAACTTCTAAATGTTAAGTTGTCTATCTCACCTTCATTCTTGCTGGATGGGACCGCGTCCCTAGCACCTTGTCCCGGGTGGCCTATCGGAACAGACTCTTGAGTACAGTGGAACCAAAGTTGGCTCAGTCCCTAGAGGCCAAGTCCAACTTATAATGAGAAATGAAGGTATGGGGAGAAGCCCAAGTAGCTGCAGAACAAATCGAATCAATAGGCAGCCTATCTTGGAAAGCTATAGATGTGGCTAAAGCTCTAGTTGAATGAGCTCTGGGTTTGGATGGCAACTGTTGATGTCTGATCTCATACACAAGGGTAATTAACGAAGTAAGCCATCTAGAGAGAGATACTTTAGAAACTGGAAGGCCCATTCTACCCTCTGCATAAGAAACAAACAGTTGATCAGACTTCCTGAATTATTTGGTCCTGTCTAAATAGTACCTAAGTTGGCGATGAACATCTAAGGAATGTAATTTTTGTTCTGACCTGTTCGAATAATTAGGGAAGAACACAGGAAGGTCAATGGTTTGATTCAAATTTGCCAGTGAAGCTACCTTAGGCAAAAGGGATGGGTTAGTACGTAAGGACACCCTATCCTTATGAAACACAAGGTAAGGGGGTCGACTACACAGAGCATGGAGTTCAGAGACTCTTCTAGCTGAAGTGATAGCTACTAAAAAGAGTGTTTTCCAAGATAGTAACTTCATTGAACATGAAGCCGCAGGTTCAAAGGGGGGAAGAATTAGGGATGCTAGAGCCAAATTGAGATCCCATTGAGGAGGAGGATCCCTGATAGGTGGTTTGAGGAGAAAAACTCCCTTTAAAAAGGCTTTGCAGAGTTTGTGAGACATAATGGAGGTCTCTGAGACTCCAACATGAAAGTTCGAAATTGCTGCCAATTGAACTTTGATGGTAGACAGGGATGAACCTGAGTGGAAAAGTTCGGCTAGAAAGTCTAAAACTGATTGAATGGAAGCAGTGAAAGGATCTATATTCTTTGACTGCGCCCAACAGGAAAAACATTTCCACTTACTATGATAAATCTTCCGAGTGGAAGATTTATGAGAGGCTATCAAAATATCTCTAACTGAGCGAGATATTAGAGGAAGCCTGGCTAGAGTTGGAATTGGAGGAACCACGCTGTGAGGTTCAGAGAAGGAAGGGAGTAGTGCAACTGAACCGACTGGTGGGTCAAGAGGTCTGGAACTGGGTCTAGATGCCAAGGTTGCTCCAACAGATAACGGTGGAGAAATGGGAACCAAACCTGTCGAGGCCAGTAAGGGGCAATGAGGATCATGGAAGCTTTCTGAGCGATGGCTTTCTTTATTAGCTGAGATATCAGTGGGAAGGGAGGAAAAGCATACAGAAGTCCCTGGGGCCAATCGTGTACTAGATCGTCTCTTGTGGGGTGGCCTGGTTGGGGAAAGAGGGTGAAAAAATCGTCGCACTTGCTGTTTTGGGGAGTAGCGAAAAGGTTGCAGCAAGGCCGGCCCCACTTTTGAAAAACTTTCTCCAACACTGAATTCTTCAGAGACCACTCGTGAGGCATGAGAATAGCTCTGCTCAGTTTGTCTGCAATCACATTGGACTTCCCGGGAATGTGCGTTGCTAACAGAAACCGCTGAGAAGAAATCACCCATTGCCACAGTCTGAGTGCCTCTCGACATAGGGGGTAAGATCTGGTTCCGCCTTGTTTGTTGATGTACCACACTACAGACATATTGTCTGTCTGAATTGCTATAGTTCCCTTGGGAAGAGAGTCTTGTAAGGCTTGCAACCCTAGAAGCACTGCTCTCATCTCTAGGACATTTATGTGCAAGTGGCACTCGAAAGGTTGCCACATGCCTTGGACCGTCCTGCCCTGGTAATGTCCCCCCCCCACCCAATCAGGGAGGTGTCCGTTGTCACTGTAGCAACCGGAGGGGAAGGGACGAAAGGTCTCCCTAGGTGGAGCTGGGGAGATGTGATCCACCAAGAGAGATGATTCTTGCACGATTGAGTTATCCGAATAGGATGGGACATTGGAAGTCGTTGGAAAGACCATTGTGTGAAGAGCATCCATTGTAAAATTCTCATATGGAAGCGGGCTAATGGTAGAAGAGGGATAGCCGCCACCATAATTCCTAAGACCTTCAGGATCAGTCTGGCTTTGACTTTGTTGCTCTGTAATACCAAAGAGACCAGTCTGTGTATGTCTGCTATTCTCTGCTCTGTGAGTCTGGCTGACATGTTGATTGTGTCTAGATTTGCGCCTATGAAGGTAATAACATGACAAGGCGACAAGACAGACTTTTCATAATTTATTGAAATGCCTAGTGTTTGACATGTGTGAGAGGTGTAGTCTCTGGCAAGAAGCAACAGATGCTTGGTGGGGGCTGTAAGGAGCCAGTCATCTAAATATGGAAACACCTGGAATCCTTGTCGTCTCAGATGAGAGGCGACCACTGCCATGCATTTGGTAAACACTCGGGGGGGCTGTAGTTAGACCAAAGGGCAGGGCCCTGAATTGGAAATGACTGGTTCCCAGCCTGAAGCGGAGGAATCTCCTGGAGCGTCGACTCATTTTGATATGATAGTACGCATCCTGGAGATCTATTGAGCACATCCAGTTGTCCCGCCCCAAAAGGGGTAGAATGGACTGCAGCATGACCATCCGGAACTTTGTTTTCTTGACAAACTTGTTCAAGTTGCTGAGATCCAAAATGGGTCTCCAGTCCCCTGTTTTCTTTGGAACCAAAAAGAATTTGGAGTAGATTCCGGATCCTTGTTGGTCTGCTGGAACTGGTTGAATGGCTCTTTTTGCAAGCAGCTTTGAAATTTCTAGAGCTGCTCGCTCCCTTTGACTGGGTGGAACGTCTGGAAGGGATTTTTTGGATTGCTTCGGAATGAAAAGGAATGGGATTCTGTAGCCTTCGGAAATGATAGACTGTACCCACTTGTCTTGAGTTAGGGATAGCCAGGCTTCTGGGTACAGAGATAATCTTCCCCTGACTGCCTCCGAAGGTGGACAGTCGGGCAACACCTCAGGGATGCTGGAAGGGCTTGTCGGAAAAGGTTTCTCGACTGCCCTGATTCTGTGGGCCCCCTCTGCCTCTAGGACGGCGTCTACCATTATTGTTCCCCCCTCTGCCTCTAGAGGGGAATCGACTCTGTGCATCAGGCAAATCTCCCTGAGATTGTTTGCGGAACCACATCTTTCCCCCCTTCTGGCCTTTGGGGTAAGGCCTAGAAGGAGTAGAAAAACGGACTCCGACAGCAGAGAGAGTTTTGCCATCAGTCTCACACCTAGTCAGCGTTTCCTTCACTTGAGGACCAAAGAGGTATGATCCATCAAAAGGGGCATTAGTGAAGGACGCCTTGAAAGGGTCCGCAAAGTTACATAGCCGCATCCAGGCGTGCCGACGCAAGGCTACACCTGTACCTGCCACTCTACTCGCTCCATCCGCCGCATATGGAAGGGGGCGCATGGAGGAGTTAGTTATAGAATTAAGGGTAGCCAGCTGAGAGTTCATCCTATCCCGAAAACCCGCAGCTGTTGGGTCCTTTAACATTTCGCTCACTTCCTTGAGCAGATCCCTCTGAAGATGAGTGAAATGACACAGGTAATTCAGCGAGCGCATAGTAAAGGTCGCTGATGAGAACATCCGCTTCCCGTACCTGTCCATAGACCTAGACTCCTTGTTAGGAGGATGAACAGGCACCGAAGGATCAGCTAACTCCTTCTTGGTGGCCGCAGCCACCACCATAGCATCAACAGAGACGCCTTTGGTTAAAAATTCTTTGTCCTTGGGGGCAGTGATAAATTTTGATGGTCTCCTGGGGGTGGGTTCCACTGAGTCAGGAGCTGTCCAGGCCTTCTTTGCCACCACTTGCATGAGGGGGTCAAAGGGAGGGGACACCCAGGAGGTGGAAGGGCGAGAGCCAAACGCCTCAAGATACACCGATTCATCCTCTGAAGGGTTGAGGGCTGGCCAATTCCCCCTCTGTTTTAAGATTTCGAGGATTTCTGCAAAGGAGACATCTTCAGACGGGGAACGAGGGGAACCTTCAGAATCCTCTAAATCAGTGTCAGCGGTGACAGACTCAGGGGAGTCAATGTGCTTCCTCTTGCACTGCCTCTTCCTAGGGGGCTCTCCCACGGGGTCAGGAGAGGCCTCGGAAGAGGAGGAGATCCCCACTGGGGGTACTTGAGGAGCTGGCTCTCTACGGTCCAGGATGAGAGAGTGAGCAGAAATCACCGGAGGCACCATGGAGGGAGGGGCAGAAGGAGCCGACTGTGGAGTTGAACCTGGTTCTAACACGCTCCTCATGACCTCGAAGGCACCCCTGTCAGGCAGAGCCAGAGGTCTCGCTCCGAGCTGGAAACCTCCCCGGCACCGACAGTGATGGCTCCGAGGCCGATGTCGGAGCCGAACTCACCAGCGCGAAGCACCGAGAGGAGGCGGGTCGGACAAGGGTCCGATGCCACTCGCCCCCTCGGAGCCGACGAGGGAAGTCCGGCGCCGAGATTCTTCCAAGGAAGACATCGGAGCAGACGACGGCATCGAAGACAAAGGTATCGGTTCCGACGCCACCACAGTCTCGGGTCCGAGCCGCCCCGGCTCCGAACTCAGAAGAGTCAGAGGAGGAACATTTTGAGTAATGGGAATAGTCCTCGACTGTTGATTTGGACTTTGAAGCATCTGGGCCAGTGCCTCGGACTTAAGAAGTCGACTCACTACCCTCTGAAGGTCATGATCTGATAGTCTCGACGACCTAGAGGAGTGAGATCTATGGCTCCGTTTGGACAGCAATGGTGATTCTGGAGCCGAATGAACGGAGCCGATAGATGGAGATCGGGACCTTTTTCTGGAGGTCGGTTCCAACAATTTGATCGGAGCCGACTCAGCGATGTCTTCCTCGGCTCCGGCCGGAGCCGAGGAAATTGTAGGGGCATGAGTTCGAGAGTCATCGGCTCCGGCCGGAGCCGATGATCGAACAGCCTTCGGACCTCCAGAAGACGGCTCAGAGACTGGAGCCGAAGGTCTGGGAGGCTTCCAGGGTTTCCCCAAGGACTGAGTCGAGGGACCCTCAGGCTTCAATAAGCCCCTTAGAATGAGCTTATTTTTACGCTCCTGCAGGACTCTAGGGCTGAAGCCATGGCAAACAGCACATGAGTCCTGCAGGTGCAAAGGTCCCAGGCAGTATACACAAGAAGTGTGACCGTCTGTCAGAGACATCTTCTGACAGCACGAGTCACACTTCTTAAAGCCTGAGACCTTCGATTCCTTGGACATGTCCAAAGAAAAAACAAGGTGAAACCACACAATCACACACACACCTATTACACTTGTTAAAAATTTTAATTAAATTAGTAACTAACTTAGAAAAATTAAATCCCTACAAAAACACAGTCACTCCAACTACTAGGAAGGGAGGGACTGGGCCTAAAGCCCAAGGGAATAAGATTAGTAAATTCTGGAAATAACAGGAGAAACTAGGACTAGAAAAAGGAAGGAAACTACTTAACTCTTAAATTTATGAGGAAAAGCTAACTTAAAAGGGGGTCTATCTAAGATACAACTAGTTATTTTAAACTAACCTGATGAGCCGGTGAAAAGCACCTCGATCACTGTAGCGGCAAACGAGATCTGAGGAGTTACCGCCCAGCACTGTGGGATATCGGGGAGCCTCGAGCCGGTGGAACTAGCTCTCGAGCTTTTAGAGTGGCCGAGTCGGAGCCGAGGATCGGCTCCAAACCCATCCAGGAAGAATGAAGGCGAGATAGACAACTTAACATCAAATGTTTTATTCACATAGTCTCTGACAATGGTCACATCAAGAAAATGTAGTTTGTCCCTATCAGTATTTAAAGTAAACTTAAGAAAATCAGTAGTGTTATTGATATACTGATAGAACTCCCCTGGTTATTCTTCACCACCCTTCCATAAAAGAACTATATCATCCAGGTAGTGGCCATAGAGGGCCCAAATGTCCCAATAACAGGAATTCATAATGTATTCCTCCTTCCAGTAACCAGTATCAAATTAGCAAAAACTGGGGCACAACAGGCTCCCATGGCCACTCCTTGAATTTGTCTGAAAAGATGACCATCATAACTCAGAAAGTTGTTCTCTAATATCAGTTCTATACAGGTCCTAAGAGTGTGGTTGATATTGAACCCTAATTCAGTGTGCCTACTCAGGTATTCATAGAACCAATCCAGCCCCTCCTCATGTGGTATTACTGAGAATAAATCTTTTATGTCTAGAGTTGCCATAATCAGACCATCATCACACATATCCGGTTGTATTTTACTTAAAAAATCTCAGGAATCCTTTATAATCCAAGACCTCTTTTCCACTATGCCCTTTAGTTGAAAATCAATATATCTAGCCAGGCAATAAGTTTTTGAAGCCTTGGCGTACACTATGGGACGAAGAGAAGGGCTGGCAATGGACTTGTGTATCTTCAGAATACCGAAGATAGTGGGTGTACTGGGATTCTTGAAGTCTAAAAAATCATGGACGTCAAGACTAATCTGCCCATTAAGCAACAATTCTTCTACAGTAAGATCAATATCCCTGTAGGCTAAATTCATTATATTAACTGAAACTTCACAGTAGGTGTTACTATACAGTAATTCAAGCATTTTGCTGATGTAATCCATAATATTCATAACAACAAGCCCACCACCTTTATCAGGTTTCATGAGCCTGATATTGTTATTACAAATGATATCCTGTAACAAACACCACTCTCTCTCATCTAAATTATTGGTGAAACCCTTCTGATTATTTTGTAATACTTCCCTAATGTCATTTTTACAAAGTGTTTCAAAAATTGACACTAAAGGATGGGTGGGTGGAATAAAGGTGCTGGGTCTGTGCAAACAATTAGGGCCATCAATAGATGTCGTGTTACCAAAATGCATGCCTAAATTTAGCTTCCTTACAAACATTTTAAAATTTAAAATACAATCAACAATGTTCGCATATCTGCCAGGAACAAAATTCAGTCCTTTAGAGAACAGGTTAGCCCACTCAACATCAGCATTTACTTGGCTATAATTATAAATAGTAAAATCAGCATCAACATTCTGAAAAAGAAGTTATGTACCTACCATAACGTTCCATGTTAGTTGTCTTCATCTTGCCTTCCTTCTTGCTGGTTAGTTGGGATCGGAGCCGATCCTCGGCTCTGACTCGGCCATCTTCAACAGCTCGAGAGCTGTTTACTGGCTCGAGGCTACCCCTTATCCCATAATGCCTAGCGATAGCTACCCATATCTCATTTGAAATAGCTAACTCCAGACATAACAACATAATAAACCAGTCAAAAAATCAGTTGACTATACCTGACATATTTTCTAAATCAATAGAGGAAACAAGAAAACACAGCCAGTGAAACAGAAAAACTCCTCTCGATCCACTAGAACAGGGGGATGGAGGGTGGGACGCAAGAAGGAAGGCGAGATGAAGACAACTAACATGGAACGTTATGTTAAGTTGTCTATCTCGCCTTCATTCTTGCTGGTTGGGACGGCGTCCCTAGCACCTAAAATCCTGGGTGGCTCAGTGGAACAGACACTTCAGAACAGTAGAACCAAAGTCAGCTCTGCTCCTGCAGACCATATCCAACTTGTATGAGAAATAAAGGTATGAGGGTTTGCCCATGTGGCAGCTGCACAGATGGAATCCATGGGCAACCTAGACTGGAAGGCTACAGAGGTGGCCAAGGCCCTAGTGGAATGACCTTTTGGTTTAATAGGTAACTGTTTGTTCCTTAATTGATAAATGAAAGAAATAGTGTGTGACAACCATCCGGACAAGGTTACCTTGGAAACTGGGAGACCTTGTTTGCCCAAGGCATAAGAGAGGAATAGTTGGTCCAACTTCCTTACTTCTTTAGTTCTGTGCAGGTAAAAATGCAATTGCTTATGAACGTCTAATTGGTGGAGTTTGTACTCTGCCTTGTTGTTATGATTAGGGAAAAACACGTGAAGATCTATAGATTGGTTTAAGTTATTTTCTGAGCAGACTTTAGGGAGAAATGAAGGATTAGTCCTCAGAAAAACCCTGTCCTTATGAAAAACCATGTATGGAGGATGAACACATAGCACCTGAAGTTCAGAGATGCATCTGGCTGAAGTAATAGCTACCAGGAAGAGTGTCTTCCAAGACAGAAACTTGCTAGAGCAGGATGCTGCTGGTTCAAAAGGGGGCAGAATTAAGGAAGTTAGGACTAAATTAAGGTCCCAAGGAGGAGGGGGATCTCTCACTGGAGGCCTAAGAAGAGTTGTCCCTCTCAAAAAAGCTTTACAGAGCTTATGAGACATAATGTTAGAGTTCGAAAAACCAACATGAAAGTTAGAAATGGCTGCCATTTGTACCCTGATCATAGAAGAAGCGGACCCAGAGTGAAACAGTTGAGCTAGAATTCCAGGATTTCGCGGACTGGGGCTGAAAGGGGATCCACATTCCTAGCCTTTGCCCAACAAGAAAAACGTTTCCATTTGCTAGCATAAGTTTTCCTTGTTGTAGACTTGTGAGAGGAGATGATAATGTCATGGACTGCTGGGGAAATGCTGGGAAGCCTGGCTAAGGTTGGAAGTGGAGCAACCAAGCTGTGAGCTGGAGAGTTTTGAGGGACTGATGCAACCTGCCTGATTGATGAACTAGGAGGTCTGGAATTGGATCCAGAGTCCAGGGTTGATTGAGAAGGTAACGGTGCAGGAACGGAAACCATATCTGTCAAGGCCAGTAGGGAGCAATGAGGATCATTTTGCAACCCAACAATATTGCTTTCTGTATGAGTTTGGGTATCAGACGGAAAGGAGGAAAGGCATAAAGAAGTCCCTGAGGCCAATCGTGGACCAGAGCATCTCTGGGTATGTGACCCGGAAGCGGAAGAAGGGAGAAGTAGTTGCTGCATTTGCTGTTGAAGGGGTGGCAAAGAGATTGCAGCAAGGCTGTCCCCATTTGCGAAAAACAAGATTCGCAACTTCCTGATTCAGAGACCACTCGTGATGCATGAGAATAACTCTGCTGAGCCTGTCCGCTATGACGTTGTATCTCCCGGGGATGTGCGTCGCAGCCAGAAAACGTTGGGAGGAAATCACCCACTGCCAAAGTCTGAGTGCTTCTCGACACAGGGGGTAGGACCTAGTTCCGCCCTGCTTGTTGATGTACCACACCACTGACATGTTGTCCGTTTGAATAGCAATGGTCCCAGAGGGAAGAGAGTCTTGAAGGGCTTGCAACACCAGGAGCACGGCTCTCATTTCCAGGACATTTATGTGCAGATGGTACTCGTGAGGTTGCCACATGCCTTGGACTGTCCTGCCCAGATAATGCCCCCCACCCTATCAGGGAGGCGTCTGTTGTCACTGTGGCTACCGGAGGGGGTTGTATGAAAGGTCTGCCCTGAGTAACTAGTGGGGAGACCATCCACCAAGAAAGATGCCTTTTGCATGCATCCGTGATCATGATCATGTAAGTCATGGGTAGCTCTTGGAAAGACCACTGCATAAACAGAAGCCACTGAAGAATTCTCATATGAAAGTGCGCCAGTGAGATTAGGAGAATGGCTGCTGCCATGGAACCCAGAGTTTGAAGGACGTACCTGACTTGGATCCTTTTGCTCTGCATCAGAACCTGTACCTGCTGATGGATTGTGGACACCTTTTCTAGTGGTAGCCTTGCAAACATATCCCTTGTGTCTAAGTCTGCTCCTATGCAAGTGATAGATTGACAGGGCAACAAGGCAGATTTTTCGAAATTTATTGTAATGCCGAGCTGGGAGCAGATTGTGATTGTGTAGTCCCGTGCTTGTATGAGTTGATGCCTGGTGATAGCAGTAAGGAGCCAGTTGTCTAGATACGGAAACACCTGGAATCCTTGACGCCTCAGGTGAGCCGTGACCACTGCCATACATTTGGTGAACACCATGGAGGCTGTGGTGAGATCAAAGGGCAGAGCTCTGAACTGATAATGACTGACCCCCAGCCGGAAGCAAAGATATCTCCTGGAGTGCCTGTCCATCTTTATATGATAGTACGCGTCATGAATATCTGTTGAGCACATCCAATTGTCCTGACCCAGAAAGGGTAGAATGGACTGTAGTGTGACCATCTGAAACTTTGTTCTTTGCACAGACCTGTTTAGTCTGCTGAGATCCAGAATCGGTCTCCAGTCCCCTGTCTTTTTTGGTACTAAAAAGAACCTTGATTAAGTTCTGGATCAGTGCTGGTCTGCCGGGACTTCCTAGATGGCTCTTTCTTCTAGCAGTTTTGAAACTTCTATTACTGCTTGCTCCTTCAGATTGGGTGGAACATCTGGAAGGGTCTTCCTTGACTGTAAAGGGGGTTGATGGAAGGGAATTTTGTAACCTCCGGATATAACGGACCATACCCATCTGTCTTGTGTTAAACTTTGCCAGGCTTTTGGGTACAGCGAAAGTCTTCCCCCGACTGCTTCCAGAGTTGAGCAGCCAGGCAACCCTTCAGGGATGCTGGAAGGGTTTATCAGAGAAGGATTCTCTGTTGCCCTGGTTCTGCAGACCCCCTCTGCCACGAGGGCGGCATCTATTATTATTATTGTTTCCCCCTCTGCCTCTGGAGGAGAAATCACTACGTGTGTCAGGCAAGGCTCCCTGAGATTTACGGAACCACATCTTCCCACTCTTCTGACCCTTGGGGTAAGGTCTAGAGGGAGTGAAAAAATGGACTCCCACGGCAGAGAGTCTTGCTGTCTTGCTCATGCCTAGTCAAAGTGTCTTTCACCTGTGGTCCAAAAAGAAAGGAACCATCAAAGGGAGTGTTGGTGAAGGACGCTCGAAAGGGTTCTGCAAAGTTACACAGCCGCATCCACACATGCCTCCTAAGGGCCACCCCAGTAGCAGCGGCTCTACTCGCCCCATCAGCTGCATAGGAAATGAACCTCATGGAGGAGTTAACAACAGAATTAAGCTTTGCTAGCTGGGAAGCTACCTTGGCTTGTGCTCCCTCAGCTGTTGGATCTTGGAGGGTATCTCCGAGCTCTTTAAGGAGATCCCTTTGAAGTCGGGTAAAATGTCACAGGTAGTTCAGTGACCTTATAGAGAAGGTCGCTGAAGTGAACATTCGCTTCCCATATCTGTCCATCATCCTAGACTCCTTGTTAGGGGGATGGACAGACGAAGAGGTCTCCGCTAACTCTTTTTTGGTGGCTGCTGCTACCACCATAGCATCAACAGGGACACCTTTTCAAAAGGAACTGCTTATCCTTGGGTGCTGTAATGAATTTACCAGGTCTCCTCGGAGTTGGTTCCACTGCATCTGGAGCTGACCAAGCCTTTTGAGCCACCACTGTCATATTTGGATCGAAAGGCAGAGACACCCAGGAGGTGGAAGGTTGGGAACCAAAGGCATCCAGAAATACAGACTCATCCTCAGAAGGGGCTAGGGGATTCCAGTTCCCCCTCTGCTTAAGCATTTCTAGGATGTCAGAGAAGGAAACATCTTCAGAGGGGGATCTCGGGGATCCTTCTGAATTATCTAAGTCTGTATCAGAAGTGACAAACTCGGGTAGTCAATGTGCTTCCTCTTACACTTTTTCTTCCAAGGGGGCTCTTCTGAGTGATCAGGAGAGGTCTCAGAAGAGGAGGAAACACTCAATGGGGTGACCTGGAGCATCGGTTCCCTACGCTTAGGGTCTGGAGGAGGAGCAGAGTTTGGCACAGGCACTACAGGGGACGGAGCTGGTGGGGCTGATAGTGGAGCTGACTCAGGGGACAGCACACTCCGCATGACATCGAAGGCATCCCTGCCTTGATGCAGAGAAAGCTCCAGTTCCAAAGAAATAGGAATCTTTCTCCGCATCAAGGGAGATGGCTCCGAGGCCAATGTAGGAGCCGAGCTCGCCTGTGCCGAAGCTCCGAGAGGGAGAACGGGGTCGGACAAGGGTCCGATGTCACTCACCCTTTCTGAACCAATGAGGGAACCCCAGCGCCCAGATCCCTCGATGGAAGGTACCATCGAGGGAATCATAGCAGACGTCAGAACCGAAGGAGATAGAGTTATCAGAGCCGATGGTTCCATTACTTGAACCCCAACGAACTCCGGCTCCGAACTCATTGGAGTCGGAGGAGGAACATCAAGAGAAGTGGATGGAGCTGATACCTGTTGAGGAGGGCTGGACAACAATTTAGCTAGTGCCTGCGACTTTAGCACCCTACTGACGACTCTCTCCACATCATGATCCGACAGTCTAGGGGATCGAGAGGAGTGAGAGGATCGGTGACTACACTCACTCTGAAGTAAAGGAGACTGAGGAGCCAAATGCACCGACTCTAGTGAAGGGGACCTCGGCCTCTTGTGGCTCTGCCACGGCTCTGAAGCTTCTGATGGAGCTGACTGGGAGATTGTCTTGTTGGTACCAGCCAGAACCGATGTAGAAGGTAAATCCTGAACCAAAGATGGCTCCGAACTTGGAGCTGATGGCTTAGTGGATTTAGGGGATTTCACAGGCTATGAGCTCTTGGCCTGTGAATCCTGGGGTTTTAAAAGACCCCTAAGAATAAGCTTATTCTTATGCTCCTGCAGGACTCTTGGACTAAAGGCATGGCAAATAGAACAAGAGTCCTGCAGGTGCACAGCACCAAAACAATAGACGCAAGAAGTGTGCCCATCTGTCAGAGACATTTTCTGACAGCATGAGTCACACTTCTTGAACCCAGAAACCTTGGATTCCTTTGACATTCTTAACAGTAGAAGGAAAACCAATTATAGCAATAATAACAAGAAGCAATATACAGACGAAGAATCCACTTAAAACACCAGTTTATTTCACCTCTAGCGCTTCGGCAACCGCCTTCAAGGAGTATAAAACATCACATAACTTACACAGTTTATATACGCTAATACATAACAATTAAACAAGCAGCCTAAACCAATCAATAAACATTAAAAAATACTTAATACTACTTTCTCATCAGATAAGAAGCCTCCAGTTACATTCCACATTTAGACCCTGAGGAAATAAAGTGTCATATTTCAAAATGAAAATACTTTCTTTATATAACAACTTCTTTTTATACAAATCATCAGAAAATACACACTTCGTAATATGTTCAAAGATAGTGGCTTGTAACCTATTTGGATTAGAATTGTGAGCCATAATAATAATAAAGAAGATAGCCCTGTAGCTAAACATTTTATGCTGGCTCACAATTCTAATCCAAATGGGTACAAGCCACTATCTTAGAACATATGATGAAGGGTGTATTTTCTGATGATTTGTATATAAAGAAGTTGTTATTTAAAGAAAGTATTTTCATTTTGAAATATGACACTTTATTTACTCAGGGTCTGAATGTGGAATGTAACTGGAGGCTTCTTATCTGATGAGAAAGTAGTATTAAGTATTTTTTAATGTTTATTGATTGGTTTAGGCTGCTTGTTTAATTGTTAGATGTATTAGGGTATATAAACTGTGTAAGTTATGTGATGTTTTACTCATGAAGGCTGTCAAGCGCTAGAGGTGAAATAAACTGGTGTGTTAAGTGGATTCTTCGTCTGTGGTCTTCAGTTGTATCTTTTCTTTTTGGTTCGTGCAGTGTTTGGTCTGTTTTTATCGCAAATGAATCTTCGTTTGGGATCCCTAGGCTTTTAAGGGATGACACACTGGAAGGTAGTCAAAAAATTGTGGACAGTTTTGTAATGCATCAGAATGCTGCAGGTATGGCTGGTTCCAACGTTGCCAATGCTTCAGTGGGTATTTCCTCTACTTCATATTTTTTGAAAGGCTTGAACAAGCAAGAAATTCTAGAGTGAATGATCCATTTGCCTCTGTGAGCCAATATGGCCCTTCTTCCAGTCCTTCTGGTGAATCAAGTGCTTTAATGAGTAAGTTGGAACAGTTACTACATAAAGAAACGGCTGTATACATTAATCTGTTAAGCTTGCAAAGATAAGTTGACTTAGATATTACACCTAGGGGACTTAGAGCCTTTAAAAGTCCCTCTACTCCTTTTGGAAATGGTTATTGGCAGCTCATCGTTGCACTTTAGAATGGATTTCCATTCTATTAGAAAGGGATTTTGTAAAACAAAACAAGCTTAAGGAAGACATTAGAGCTGCATATAATGACTTATCTAAAAGACTTACATCTATGCAGTATGACAAGTTTTTAGCAGATGTAAATATTGGTTTAGATAAATATGAAAAAGAACTTATTGATCGGAAATGCACAAAACTGAAAAGAGATCTAAAAGACTATCAAAGTAATTGTGCCTTTTTATGACAAAAACCAACACATTTTTATCGTAATAAAGGCTCTGGTCCCTTTATGAAATCACCAGCTCCTTCTAGGAGTGTGTCTTTTGCTTCAGATGTTTTGGGCGTTTCCTCTAATGGTGGAGGTGAAGGAGAGCATTTTCCAGTGTTACCAGCAGCTCAAAATCCATCTAGATTAATCTCAGATTTTCGGAGAGGGAACCAGCAGTTTCAGGAAGAGCAGAGAGAGCAGAGTGAGCGGAAGAGAGGAAGATTTCAGTCTGGGAACTTTAACAATCGGGAAGGACACAGTTTCAATGATAACAAGAGAAGCAAATGGTATTAGTGTGACTGTAAATAATGTTGTGCAAGATATTCTTGACAGTTCTGTGTCTTTTGTTTACAAAGATGTGGGTGAAACAATCCATATAACTGCTGCATCTGAGTGTAAGAACATTTTTATTGTTCATAACATTTCTGGTGTGTCTTTATCTGTAGATCAGATGAATGTTTTGAATTATGGTCTTAAGTATATACCCACAGTGCTGCCTCGGTTACGTGAATTAAAGTGTGATATTTTTAGACTGTATAGGAAGATACATTTAATATATTTTTTTGCCAATAACCAGTATAAAGAAGGTGGTGGTAGTTGGTTAGAATCTGATAGTTTAGAGAACAGTTTTTATTCTTGTGTATCTGATCCTGAGGAATGCTTTGACTATGGAAGTGACTATAATGCCTATAGTTTGTTAAAAACTGATAAAATAATGAGCAAAAGTGATTTTATTCCTCCATACCAACATGAACATATAAAGTGTTTTTTCTCAAATGTTGAATTTTGCTGTAGAAAATGCTTTTTGTGATTTTATGCAGTGTAAGCATAAGTTGGTATATAACTTGAATAAAAAGGAATGGAAGGAACTACAGGCATTAGCGAATAATGAACATCTTATTATTAAACCATCTGATAAAGGTGACTCAAAGTAATATAAATAAACTTGTAAATGCCAGGAAAGAAAGACCAGGATCCACACTGCCAGTAGATTTAGCGCTTTCATTTTTTAATAAAAACTTCATCAGAATAACAAACAAAACAGAAATTACCCTTTTTATATCCAAGCACACCCTCCCAATTCGTATAATAAATTAATGACATCACAATCAGTTAATGAAAACCAATTAAAATCCCATAAAATAAGTTCAATAAATGCAATAAAATGACTAGGTGTACAAAAACTTGTAAACATCCAGCCATACATTACATAAAGTAGTTCCATAAGATACAAAAATTATTGCAACATTGTGAAGTTTATTTTTATTTTTAAATTTAAATTTAAAGGTAGCCTTCTGTTTTTAATCTAAGAATAGAACTAATGGATATGTTAGTGTTTAAACCTGGATTTTGTGTTGCGTTAGTTCTCAGCTGCCACCTGAGTTCCCTAGTTTCCAAATAATCATTAAAGGGTCCACCTCTATCCCCCAATGTGACTTGTTCAAGGACTGAAAACCTGAAACTATGTCCTACATTGTTTTTAATATGAACAACCAAGACATTTTTTTATATCCTGTTTTTTGATGTCGTAAAAGTGCTGGTACATTCTACTTCTGAGAGCATTGATTGTCTTACAAATGTAGAAACAGGGGCATTGGGTACACATTCCTATGTATACAACCACCTTACTGCTACAGGAATATTTCTTTTTGTGTGTAAATTTCCCAAAGTTTGGAATGCGGATTTCAGTTCCTTCTATAATATATTTACATTGTAAATTGAACCCACACTTATACATGCCTATAGTCCCAGAACAGACCTCCTGTGATCTTTCTAACATGTTTTTAATGGTGGTGTCCTTTTTATAGACTATATTGGGCCCCGCTCCCACTATGTCTGAATATTCCCTACTGGTGTTGAATAAATTCCAATTGTGTTGGATTATGTTACTAATGTTCATAAACTGCATATTATATTTAAAAATAGCAGCTCTACTAAACGTTTTACTCTCAATTCTATGTTCCCCTTCAAGAGGACTGTCAAGACCTTTTCCTAATAACGGGAAAAATAATCCATTTTCCCTCTTAGTGACAACCTCCTGTAATATATTGTCCACAAAATCTAGGGGATAACCCCTACTTCCCAACATTCCCTTAAGGATGTGGATTTGACCTAGGAAATCATGGTATTCCAACACCATCCTTGCCAGTCTCACCCCCTGCCCTTTTACTAAAGACTTTTTCTGATGTAAAGGGTGAAAACTGGTGAAATGCAAAAGTGTGTTAGAATAGGTGGGTTTCCTAAATATGGTAGTTTCAAACCAATTATTCAGTCTGTTTTTACTGATGGTGATGTCTAAATAATCTATCCTATCATGAGAGATAGTATGTGAAAAGTCTAAAAAATCTGTACTTTCCTTAATGAATGCAAGAAATTCATTAAGTGTGTCTTCACTGTCATTCCATAATATGACTATGTCATCCAGGTAACGCCCATAGTATTTCCATAATATTGCAAAAGGACTGGTAAAAATGTATTCCATTTCCCAAAATGCTAAAACAGAGTTAGCAAAAATAGGTGCACAGGTGGCCCCCATAGCTACTCCTTTACATTGTTTAAATAGCTGTTCTTCAAAAACAATGATATTAGTATCTAAAATTTGTTCCATGAGGCTCCTAATCATAAGGATCCGATCATGTCCTAAATCAGTGTATCGATATAGGTATAAATAGAACCATTCAATACCAGTATCATGGGGGATTACAGAAAACAGGTCCCTGACGTCTGTTGTCACAAAAATTAAGTTATGGTTGTACATTTTCTTATTAATTTTCTTCAATAGGTCCCAGGAATCTTTTATTATCCAGTTACAGTTACAAAGAATGTTTTTTAGTTGTATATCTATGAATTTGGCAATAAAATAAGTTTTGGATGCCTTTGCATCAACTATAGGTCTAAGGGGGGGGGGGGAGATTATTAAGATCTTTGTGTAGTTTTGGTATACCAAACATAGTCGGGACCATTCATCTCATGTAATTTGTCTATTCAGAAGTTCTACCAATAGTATGTCCACTTTTCTGTATAAAATGTTTTTCTCATTTAGACTAACCTGAAAGTATGTGTCAGTGTATAAAATACCAAACATTTTGTTAATGTATAAGTTCTTATCCATAATGGCCAACCCACCCCCCTTGTCTGGTTTCATAATTCTTACTGTTTTATTGCCACATAAATTTTGTACTAATTCCATCTCACGTGTACTCACGTTCTTCTCTACCTGTGGTACACTGTCATTGTCTTTAAACATCTTTCGAATGTTGTGTTCACATATCTTTTCAAAGGTTTGTACTATAGGGCTAAACATTTTATGCTGGCTCACAAGTCTAATCCAAATGGGTTTCAAGCCACTATCTTAGAACATATTATGAAGGGTGTATTTTCTGATGATTTGTATAAAAAGAAGTTGTTATATAAAGAAAGTATTTTCATTTTGAAATATGACACTTTATTTCCTCAGGGTCTGAATGTTAGATGTATTAGGGTATATAAACTGTGTAAGTTATGTGATGTTTTATACTCCTTGAAGGCGGTTGCCGAAGCGCTAGAGGTGAAATAAACTGGTGTTTTAAGTGGATTCTTCGTCTGTGATCTTCAGTTTTATCTTTTCTTTTTGGTTCATGCAGAAGAAGCAATATACAGTCTACAAAAAACACACCTACTAGAAAGACTATAGCTAAAGGTTTTTTTTTTTTTTAAAGATAATAGGAAAGCCTCTAATTTAAATGTCTAGCCTATAAGAAAAAAACAGAAGGAAAGCCTCTAACTTAAACGGCTGATCCTGACAAGAAGAGGTAGGGGGGAGGGGTGGGGGAGAACTCTCTAAGTTAAAAGAGTTCTACAAAAAAGGAGGGATACTATAAGCTAAACAATTATCTATCACAGAAACAAAATTATCGCTAATAACAAAATACTAGAAAAGTTAAATTCTAGTGAAAAAGTTACACAAAAAACTCTATACAAGCCTGAGCCAGAAAAATGACACCTCGCAGCTGAAGCGGCAAACGAGATCTGGGTAGCTATCACTAGGCATTATGGGATAAGGGGTAGCCTCGAGCCAGTAAACAGCTCTCAAGCTATTGAAGATGGCCGAGTCAGAGCCAAGGATAGGCTCTGATCCCAACCAACCAGCAAGAACGAAGGTGAGATAGACAACATTAATAGTTACAACCTATTCGATAGGTTCAATTACCTCTGGTAAGCTCTCCTCCCTCCTCTCCATTGTTGGTAATGGTTGTTGTAAGAACCAGTTCTCACCCCCCTCTGGTTCCTGATCCTCTCGGACCTCCTCAGTGGAGGGGGTTTAAAGTGACATCCCTGTTTAAATAATCGTTAACTTCAGTGTTCTCATTGACATCCACATTACAACCTAGCTGTTGTTCACCAAAATACATAGCTTCTTGTCCCTTAGGTGGATCAGGGTAAGCTTTACCAGCTTCATAATCAACCTTGGCCCTATTTAATTTACATTGTTTCCTTATTTTTGTGTCAACCAACCCATCAGCTACATATTTAAAAATATTAGAAAAATAATTGTTTTACACTGAAACAACAAATCATTTTGATACAAGATTCAGTCCTATCGATGTCTCTGATAATTAACGCCATTTTTCTGTTGTTGTCAGCAATAAGAATTTTAAGGAACTCACAACCCTATTTGTTGAAGAAGGCAGACAAATCCTGGTGTAGTTGTGAATTTTTAATGAGACCGGAAGGATATTTCACCAGACTTACGAATGGCCTTAGTTTTATCCAAACAGTACCTGAGCTGTCTGTGCAAATCCAAGGTATGCAAGAGCCTCTCACTAGAAGACTGATTCAAGGACAACTGATTTAAGGACAACTCATACTACCTTGGGCATAAAAGAAGGAACACCCTACACCTGTGAAAAACCAAAAAAGAAGGAATAGGCATAAGGGCCCAGAGTTCAGAAATCCTTCAGGCAGAAGTAACAGCCAGCAATAAAACAGTCTTCCAAGTAAAATGTTGCAAAGAACCAGACGAAAGGTGCCTGAGTCAATTTTTCCAAAACAAAATTAAGGTCCCAAGGAGGAGGAATAGGTTTATTTGGAGGCCTAAGATGCAGGATGCCTTTAAGAAATTGTCTGACCTCAAAACAAGAATCCAAAGGAGGATTCAAGGGTAGACAAGCAGAAATGGCTGACAAATAGGCCTTCAGAGAAGAACAGGCCAAGCCAGACTGGACCAACTCACACAAATAAGAGAGGATCAAAGGGACCCCCACTGAAAAAGGGTCCTGGTTATGAGCATGGCACCGGACAAAAAATCTTTTTCATTTGGATATATAAGATTTTATGGTTGAGGGTTTCCTTGCCTCCTGTAAAACCCTGAGCACATCCTTAGAAAAGAGGTACCTGAAAGGGATCAAACCTCTGTCAGTTAATGAGTGGACAAGTGAGGATGAATGAGAAAGGAGATGTGAGGAGGTCCAACCAGTGAGATAACTTGTGTTGATTGCCCCTGGCCAGATGCATTTGGAGGGGGAGTCAATGCTGTCTTGGTCAAAAGGAAGTCACTACCAAGATTTTTGGGGAGTCCAGCTGAATCTTCAGGACTCATAGAAGTAGAGGAAGAGGGAAAGCATAAAGAAACATCCCCCTCCAAGTAAAAGGAAGGGAGTCCGTCTTCCATGCCAGATGGCATGGTACTCTGGAACAGAATATAGGGAGTTACTTGCTCAGACAGGGGGAAAAATGATTTACCTGAGGAATACACCAATGATGGACAATGTCCAGAAACATGTCTCTGTGAAGTATCCATTTGTGACCCTGTGTTCTGGACCCACTCAGAAAGTCTGCTAGATTGTGCTTTGAAGGAATGTTCATAGGTTCATAGGATGATACTAAGCTATTGGCCCAAAGGCCCTTATAAGCCTAGCCAAGAATTTTGCCCACGTTCCCACAAAATCAGCACCTGTTTCCCCTGTCCATGTATACTGCCTGAAGAGTTAACTGAGAGCCACTTCCCAAACCTGAAGAGCCATCCTGCAGAGAAGATAAAATGTTGTGCCTCCATGCTTGTTGATATGCCACATCACTGTAGTGTTGTCTGTGTACACCTTCAAGGGACCTGCATAGAACATGGGGTGAAAAGTCTGAAGGGCCAGAATCAGTGCTCTCATCTCTTTGATGTTCATATGGTCTGACTTCTGATGGGTGGGGGGGCTGAAATTTCAGGTGATCAAATGAAGCTCCCACCCCATGTCTGAGGCATCAATGAACAGTTCTTGAGAAGAGACTGGAGGCTGAAAGGTTAGGCCTGGGTTGACAGCAAACTATTGAATCCACCACTCAAGTTCCTTCTTTAGACAAGGCAGGAGAAGAACATTGAAATCCAGAGGGTGGCAATGCTGCAGCCAAACTGACCTGCAGTACTACTGAGGCTTCTGCATATCCAGTCTGGCAAGAGGAAGCACTGGAAGAGAAAAGGCCATTAATCCAAGTGCCCAAAGAAACCCTCTGGTTGGCATGGCAGTCAGAGGAAGAAGAGACTGAAAGAAGGCTGTCAATGAGAAAACATTTGAAGGTGGAAGAAAGACTAACATTGGCACTGTCTGAATCCTGTACCCCAGACACACAAGATCCTGAGAGGGAGTCAGGACAGACTTTTGGAAGTTGGCAGTGAATCCCATACTTTGAAGAAGAGAGATGATGAACTCCAGATCTTGTAACAGGCAACTGGGAGATGGTGCCTGAACCAACAGGTCATCAAGATAAGGAAAAATCTGAATGCCTTGGAGCCTGCAGAAAGCAATCACAGGTGTTAGGTGTTGCTCTCCTACTTTGGACTGTTCTGTTCAAGCAGCTTTATTTTATATAAACACATCACTACAGAAGTTTACTGACTTTAACTTAAGTAACTTATATACAAACTAACAACTGCAACCATGCATGCTCACACTCTGGTTGTTCTTACAAAATGGCACTAAGGATTGCACATGTCAGGAATGTATATGCATGCATACAGCCTTGACATGCTTACAGCACACATCACTGCAACTCTGATCTACACTAGGTATTTTGTGAATACCCTTGGAGCAGTAGAGAGGCCAAAGGGCAAAGCAGAGAACTGAAAATGAAAGAAAGAAACAGAAAAATTTAACAACTTCCTGAAAAGAGGGTGAATAGGGATATGAAGACAAGCATCCTTTAGATCCAAAGGCACCAGAAAAGCCTAGGGTAGTAAGATAGGAAGCAGGGCTTAAAGAGTAAACATCTGAAAAGAAGGGACCTTGAGAAAGGTGTTGAGCAAGGAGAGATCCAGAACAGGTCTCCAAATGCCCTCCTTTCAAGGAACCAAGAACATCCTGGAATAAAACCCTTTCTTACTTGGGAAGGGGGAACAGGTTGAATGATTCCTTGGTTCACCAAGGACCCTAGGATCTCCAGGAAATGAGAAAGTTGCTCTAGATGAGGTTGAGGAATCATTGACAAAGGATGGAGAAGCGTCTGTACCATGAAGTAACCCTGATGGACGATAGAAAGAACCCAACAGTCTGAAGTGCTGAGAAGGCAATTTGGAAGATAAAGGGAAAGCCGAAGGGAAAAAGGAACCTGGTCGGGGGGGGGGGGGGCAAACTGTCAAAGAGAAGCAGGCTTATCAGATAATGGAGGTCTCTCGGCCACAGAAACCGAAGACACCATAGCAGTGGGGACTCACCTACCACCCCCTCTGCCTTTGGAGGCCTGGTGGGGTTGCCTGTGAAGAAAAACAGATCCAGAAGGATAATTCCTCTGGAACGTATGGAGAGGAGAGAAAGAAATATGTTTAAGGTCCTGCAAGGCTTTGCCTTTCTCTTCAAGGGACTTAGACAAGTCAGCAGCAGCAGCCCCCAAAAGATGTTTATTATACAAAGTAGCATCCAACAGTTTGGCATTAATGTCCTCGAGGAAAGACTGGAGACGAAGCCAAGAATAACACCTCATGTCAGACCTAAAAGCCACAGCCCTGGAAAAGGCATCAGCAGCATCATAGCTATACTTAATTGAGTGATCAGTCACTTGAGAAGCAGAACCTAAAATAGATAAGGCAGAGGCTTTCCCTTCAAAATCAATGAGGTCAGAAATAACTTGACAAGCCTGAGCAATCAAGGCCAGAGCATACCTGGTCAAGTGGGTCTAGTAATTAATAGCCCTAAAGGCCAAAGTAGAAGCAGTGTAAACTTTCTTACCAGTCCTTTCCATTACTTTGCAATCCTTATCAGAAGGCAAAAGTTTGGAAGAGGGCAAGAGACTGACACCACAGCAGGATCAGCAGAAGAACATTTAAATAAAAGTTAACAATCCTCAGGAACCTTATAGAAACTATCAGGTTTCTTAGCTGCAGAAGGATGAGACTCAAGAGACCTAGAAGTAGCAATGAAAGTATCTAACAAGGCAGCCAACACAGGAGGAACTGCAGATGGTTTAGGAGTAGCCACTTGAAGCAACTCATAAAATCTTCTCTGAATATCAGACAATTGAGAAGAATCCCACTTTAACAATTCCATTATCCTAGCAATTGTGTCCCCAAAGGACAATTCCTCAAAAAGAGATTCTGGGCAAAAAGACTCCTCCTCATCAAAACCATAAGCCAAAGGAGAAGGCATCTGTGAAGAATAGGATGAAGACCCCTCATCGGAGTCTGAATCCTCATCCAAGGAATCTGGTTCACTAAGCCATTTAGAAGAGGTAGATGTCCAAGGAGCAGCAGACACCAAAACCATCTGAGGATGCTTCAGGGCCATAAAACAAGCCCTGAGTAAACTTCTGCCATTCCCTTTGAGGATCTTCATGATGGACCGAAACATGCTTAATTTTTTTGTCTTTTTCTGGAAGGGACACAATCCCTAACAAATACTGTAGGTTTAGACCCTTGACAAGATTCGATAACTGGGAACCTCCTCCCTGACCAATATCTGTGGAATCCCTCTAGGACCCTCCAAAATAATCAACTGCGGTTCCCCCCACGATGTCCACAGCAGATGCCTGCAAAGTGTGAGAGGACATGCAAAAAGATGGATCCATGCCGGCCTCAGATGGGGTTGTGGCAGAGGAAGCCAATGTAGATGCCAAACAGCCTACAGAGCTATTAACTTCCTCTACAGGGACTTCCAGTGGTGGCTGGACAGCTAAAGAATCCATCTGAGACTTCTTGGCCTTATTCTTACCTAGCGTGAGCATCTCAAGGTTAAAGGATTCCACCATGTTACCCTGGGCTAACTGTTTAAGCCATTGGTATTCAAGATAAATGGCCAGGAATGGCAAACTGCTTTTGAATATCTTAGGCACAAATGCCTTAGATACTACAAGAGGTATGGTCACAGGAAGCTCACAAACAAAAGAGATACTGTTTGTGACAATCCTTATGGGGAATCTGCCTTCCACACTGACATTTCTCCTAGGTATGCAAAATAAAATACAGTACCAATGAAAAGAAAAGAAAAAAAAATAACTCCAAAGGGACACTTATCTAATAGCTAAGTATTCAGCACAGCAACAAGGTATTCAGACTAATGAGCAATAATGGTGTTCGGAATGGTGGTAAAAAAATTCTGGGTAACTGCATCCATATGTCACTCTTATGCCCTACATTCCATGCAGGGAGCATATATGTAATGCATGGCACATAGAAGATCATAAGGCTTTGATATACTGGCCGAATATTTGGCTGCCCTGGGGGGGATCCCTAACATTAAGAATACTGCAACAGTAATATAGAACGACATCTTGGGTGATTCCTTATGAATGTTCAGATGTACCTTGGATATTAGTGGAAAGGGTGGAAAAGCATACAGGAAAAGAAAATGCATTTGTATTCCAGGCCTTCTTGCATGGAGTCCTGGAACAGAATTTTGTCAGTTGATTGTTCAGCGAGAAGGCAAAGTGGTCTATACTTAAGGAACTCCCACAGATGGATCAAATCTTATAAGACCCCAATCTAGTTTCCATTTGTGAGGGTTTGTCCTGGTCCTTCTAAGTTTGTCTGCCACACAGTTTTGCTCTGATGGAATGTAAGATGCCTGTAGAGTGGGGCTGTGCTGTGAAACTATATCCCAAGCTAACATGACTAGTCTGCAGAGGGGGTACAACCTGGTTCACCCTTGCTTGTTGATGTACAACATATGACTGTTTATATGACTCTTTTGCATTTATGAGCTTGTGTCTGTCCTTGGTATCCCACACCACTTGCATTTTTATCCCTCTAGAAACTGCTCCCCAAGCAAAGTCCAAGGTGTCCTTGGTGAAGAAGTGCTTTGAAACAGGGAGAGAAATGAGAAGACCTGCATTTAGGGACATCTGTTGTCTCCACCAAGTGATTTCCCTTCTGACAAACTGCAGCACTGGAATCTGAAAAGACAAGCAGTGTTGCTGCTGGGACCAAAAAGACGTCAGATACCACTGTATCTTTCTTATGTGAAGTTTTGCCAGGGTATCATGAGAATCATAGAAGCCGTGCGACCTGAAACCTGAGATGTTCCTTCACAGTTACCAAAGTCTGAGTGAAAAACCCTAGAAAAAGATCTAGATATAGATCTATTTTTCCTGTGGAAGAAAAGTTCTTTGATCTGCAGAATCTAGTTCACATCTCAGAAATACAATCCTGTGAGAAGGAGTCAAGAAATAATTCTGAATGCTCTCTTAGAAAACCATCTTGTGTAAGAGATCTCTCTCACCCAAGACAGAGATTCCTGACACTTTGAAAAAGACTTTGCAAAGATAAGCAAGTCATCTAAGTATGGAAAAATGCAAATACCCTGTAGCCTACAGTAAGCTGTAAATGGAGCTAGGCACTTTGTGAAGACTCTTAGTGCAGTGGATAGTCCAAAGGGTAAGCGAGAGAACTGATTATGTGAGCCAAACACAGAAATTCTTAAGGAATGCCTGGAGTCTGGATGAATAGGGATGTGATGATAAGCATCTTTTAAAGTCTGGTGTTATCAGGAAACTTGAAAGAAGAAGAAGAGGTAACAGGCTGTGAAATGACATCATTTTGAATCTGGGCACTATTGCAAATGGGTTTAGGAAAGAAAGATCTAAAACTGGTCTCCAAGCATTTTCTTTCTTTGGCACTAAAAACATCCATGAATAGGTTCATAGGTTCATAGATAGGTACTACGCTATCTGCCCAAGGGCATTTATAAGTCTAGCCAGAGTGTGTCGGTTTTCATCGCCCCATTGATTACTGATCCTCTGTCAAGCACAGCCAATAAAGTGATCCCAAGGGTGTATTTTCTGTTACCCATCCACTCGTCAAGATTTCTCTTGAAGAGTGTTAGTGAGGGGCTCTGCCTAATGTAGTGTGGAATTTTGTTCCAAAGCATGGGGAGTCTCTGTGACAGGAATCTATCCCTCCAGCATGTTCTATGTATTGTTGTGGTGAGGTTTAGCTCACTAAAGCACGTGGCTCACAGTGACTTGGATTTCTTTAGGTGGGGCATGTCCATCAATTCTGAGTTGGACATGGCTTTGTAAGTCAGGCAGAGATCACCTCTCAGTAAGCGATAGGCCACTGACTACAGCCGGAGTTTTTTCAGTTGGGCTGCATAGGACACATGTTTGAGGCCAGTAATCCTCTTGGTGAAGTACTTTTGTGGTCTCTCCAGCTGTTGGAAGTGTCTTGTGAGATAAATCCCAAATGGGGCATTGTACTCTATGATGGGTCTGATGAGTGACGAGTAGAGGGGCACTATAACCTCTTTATGTCTAGATGTGAACCATTTGGTACTTAGATGGGCCCCATAGAAGGATTTCCTAACTACTTTGGCAATATGATTGTCAAAGGAGAGATTACTATTTCCCTGGGTCCCCAGATCTCTTATTACCTATTCTGTATTAAGGGGGCTGCCACCTATGTAGTAATTCGTGGGTGTTTTGTTTTTCCCATTCGGGATGACTATACATTTTTTGGCATTTAGCTTGAGGCCATGACTTTGACACCAGGTGTCCATCTCAGTAAGGCCCTTTTGGAGGATGTCCATGTCAGCCAGAGAGTCAATTATGGCTCTCAGTTTGCAGTGATTGGCGAACTTGGTTAGCCATAGTCATCCTGTGTTTGCCTGTACATCTGAGAAGTATATGCTGAACAGTAATAGTCCCAGGAACGAGCCTTGTGGGACACCACTTGTGACTGGTTTAGAGTCGGACCTGGAGCCTGCTATTCTTACCATGTGAGTTCTGTCTGTAAGCCAGTTGGCAACCCATCTTGTGACATAGGGGTTTATGTTCAGGCTGGTGAGTTTTTCTCTCCCGAGTGGGGAATGGTGTCGAAAGCCTTGGCGAGGTCAAGGTAAGCTGTGTGAACAACCTTTCCCACATCTATGGCCTTGGTGACTGTCTTGAAGAAGTCAACCAGGTTTAGTAGGCATGATCTTCCCTTAACAAAGCTGAACTGTGTCGGGTCAAGTAATTGGAGGTTCCCAATGGCTTTGTTAATGAGTTCCATGATGATGCGCTCCATAGCTTTGCAGACCAGGCTAGTCAGGCTTATGGGGCAATAGTTACCAGGGTCAGTTGTAGTCCCTACTTTGTGGAGTGGAATAAACGTTGCTGTGCACCATTCTATGGGCACATAGCCTGTGGAGAGGCTGAGGTTGAATAGTGTGTTTAGGTGGGGGGTTAGTTCGTTCAGTAGTTCGTGCAAGACGCAGCCTGGGACACCATCTGGCCCCACTGACGCTGTGTTTTTGGCTTTTGAAAGGGCTACTTTCACCTGTGCATCTGTGATTTCCCTGACACTATACTTTTCCGGTATTGTGGGCGCTTTTGGGGGTGAGAGGGGGGTGAAGTTTGCACTGAATCTATCTGCCAGGATGTTGGCAGTATCAGTAAGTTCAGTATATTTTGTGCTATTTTGCACTAGTTCAATGCATATCTGTGAGTTGCCACTTAGATTATTAGCATAGCTAAAGAAGGCTTTGTGGTTATCTTTTGAATCCTTGGCTATTTTTCTTTCGAAGTTAACCTAATTTTATGAGGGACCTCAGTTTCTTAAAAATACTGATCAGGGATGTCTTTCCTTCTTGGGATTTGCTTTTTTTCTGAATTAGTTTCTTCCTTCTGTTGTTTAGCCTGTTTATGGCAGGGGTCCACCAGACTGGTTTCCTTCTCTTAGAGGAGTGAGTCTTGGTTTTGCTAGGGGTGGCACGATCCATGCATCCTTGTAGATGCTCACAGAGTGCATTTGTAAAGGTTTCTGCATCTTGGGCAGCGTTATCCTTTAGCGTGGGGGCTGTGAAACCTACAGCCTCTGTCTTAAGTAAGGTGAAGTTTGCTTTAGAAAAGTTTTTTACTGTGGTTTCCTTAGTTGGGGGTGGTGGTGGGGTTTGGACATCCAGAGTGATTAGTTTATGGTCTGACCTAACCAGTGACAGGTTCACCTCTGGTGTGAAACACCTGTCGCCCATGTTTGTGATGACCAGGTCCAATATGTTTTCACCTCTGATGGAGGAGTTTACCAGCTGATCCAGGGCATTTCAGTTGATGGATTCCAGGAAGCGTTGGGCCTGGG
The DNA here is from genome assembly GCF_019279795.1 of Protopterus annectens. Taxonomy (NCBI): domain Eukaryota; kingdom Metazoa; phylum Chordata; order Ceratodontiformes; family Protopteridae; genus Protopterus; species Protopterus annectens. Next base: position 20,168,213 of record NC_056728.1, read on the forward strand.
AGTTTGTACTCGAGTAGTTTTCCCAGTTAATGGTAGGGTAATTGAAATCGCCCAATATCAGGGTGTTCAGTAGGACCTTCATGTTTTCCAGTGTCTTCAGAAAGGTGGAGTGGTGGTCCTGGGTCACGGACGGTGATCTATAGCAGGCCACAGTTTGCATTACAGATTTTCCCAATGTTAGTTGCACATGGATGATCTCAGAGGTATCACGCTGCGACACTAACCTGGAGGTGTAGGTATCCTTGATGAATATGGATACACCCCCTCCTTTTGTGTTTCGGTCTGTGCTCTGTGGCCAAAACGTGTGGTATGAGTTGTAGCCCGGTAGTGCTGGGGTGCTCTCTGGAGCCTTGAACCAGGTTTTAGTTACTGCACAGATATCGACGTCCTCCATACTGAGAAGTGCTTCGAGCGCGTGCATTTTGAGATTTAAACTCCTGGCATTGAGTAGCATAATCCTCAGTTTTTTGTTAACTGTGTTGTTTACGGAGGTGGGTTTGACTTTTGAGCCTTGCCTAAAAAAGGCACTATGGGGGCAGCAAGAGCCTTGGCCAGTATTCGCAAGCCTAGGGGTGACAAATGCAAGCCGTCTCTTGCGAAGCAATGCGGCTTGTCGAGCATGTCGTCCCAGGCTGACAGACACTGGATCTCCCTTGAATGACACCAGAAGCTTAGCCAATTGTTGAAATTGATTATTTTTTCTTTATACTGAGGTATCATTCTTGCTGAGGGCAGGATGCTACTCAGGGCCAGGGTCATACCAGCCTGGGCTACATGATCAGAGAGCTCTTCCATGTCACTTTTCATGTAGTCCAGGGAGGTACATCTCAGGTCATTCACACCAACATGGACAATGACAGAGTCATATTTGTATTTGTTCTGGAGTGACCTGAGTGCTTGTGTTATGTGGCGGATTCTGGCTCCCAACAGGCAGCTAACAGTAACCTTCTGCTTGTCCAGCCTAGTGAGTGGGATGTCAGTGTGCCTGACTATAGAGTCACCTATTACTAGTGTGTTAAGTATGTTATTTCGCCTTAAGAGCTGTGATTGTGCGGCACACTGATTTTGTGTTTGATGTGTTGTCTGGTTTGTGACGGGAGGTGTAGGTTGTTTGGGTGTCTGCTTTGGAGGTCTCTGATGCTTTTGCAGGTTTTTATTTAGAGCATCCAAGTATGATTTTGTGTATTTATGTGTATTTTTTGCCAGTGCTGGTTTAGTAGGTCTATGTGTGGCTGGAGGTGTGGTGCAAGTGTTAACCTTCTCCTCTTGACTGTCTGTTCCAGTCTTGGGTGGAGACAGCTTAGCCTTCAGTTTAGCTGTATAAATGCATCTCTCGCATATGTTCGTGTTTTCTGGTAGGAGGAGAGGGTTGTCTGTGTACATGAGGCAGTTGTAACATTGCCTCAGGATACCCAGATTCACCAGCTGGACTGGAGAGTACACTTGAAATTGCCCTTTGGTCATGCCTGAATAGTAAGGTGAGCTGCTTAGTCACTTGGTTGGTGAGGGGTGAATAAAGAGCCTTGCCCTGCTGGGCAATGAAGTGTCAGGGTATATTAGTGCTTGCTATTAGGTCTGAGCAAGTGCTGAACTGTAGGATGCTTTTTGAGTGCTTAGGTTGAGAGTTAGACTAGTTTCAAGGGAAAAACTGAAGAGGACACTTAGTGAAGCCGGGAATAATTTAACCCTAGCTAACCGGCACTGCCCGGCACACAAAACCGTGCAAATGCAGTTTTTATAGCAGGGAAATTAAATAGATAGAAATTAGCCCAAAATGGCCACTATACTACTAACTTCTGGGCTTCAACCACTCCTCCAGGGACAGATAGGCTGCTCACAGCTCCCCTCTCTCACAGGTGAACACAGAAACTTCCTCCTATCCAAGTAAGGTATGGGCAACTCAGAAACTTGTAACACAGCCCTGAATTCAGTACTAGCCTGAAAACTGGACTATACTAGCTTAGAAGGGTGGGAAACAAGGATTTGTTTTTGTTTTTTTGAAAAGATAAGGCAAAAACAGTAAAACATACACTTAAAACATCTTTAAATGACTACAAACAATCAGAAAAGGCTATTGCAATGTAGTTTGTAGCCTACAACAATTAAATTATTTAAACAAAAAACGACTTTTTAAAAGTGCAGGCAGTCAAATAAGTACAATTTGTGAAAAAAAAACAATCTTTTGAATCACAATAGGCGGAAAACAGTTAAGTACAGCAAGAAAGTACAGAAAACTGATACTTAATCACTCCAAAGTCTCTCTTCTAAGCTAGAAGGCTTGTATCAGTTTAAGGCTTTCTAGTGCTTCCCAGTAGGTTAGTTACAGGAAAGATGGGCAACAATCACAGATGTGGTCTTTTAAACCAGAAAGTTGAAAGAGATGGACAAACTGCCCAAGTGGTCAATAAACTACAATGTCTAGGCCAAGAACCACTCCTCTTGTGGTAGACAGGCTACCTAGTGCTTACCACTCCCACTGATAAGTTAGAAGGCTTTCCTCCAACACAGAAAGGTTTGCAGGGCTCAGAAGCTTATCAACAGTCCTGGATACAGCAACTCTGTATCTGGACTAGGCTAGTAACAGGAAAGGTGGGAAACAAGTGCAAGTGCAGCTTTTAAACCAGAAAGTTGAAACAGATGGAAAAAAACTGCCCAAAAGGCCAGTAGCTACAATTTCTGGGCCAGGAACCACTCCTCTTGTGGTAGATAGGCTACCTAATGCTTACCACTCCCACTGATAAGCTACTAGGCTTCCCTCCAACACAGAAATGCTTGGGGGGCTCAGAAGCTTACTAACAATCCTGGATACAGCAACTCTGTAACCGGACTAGGCTAGTTATAGGAAAGGCGGGAAACAGGTGCAAGTGCGGCTTTCAAACCAAAAAGTTGAAAGAGATGGAAAAAACTGCTCATACAACCCCTTTCCCATCTGGAAAGGGGGAGCTGGCTCTATCACTGTCTGGGACAGCATGTGATGAAGAATATATGGAAACAAAAGTTCTGGTCTGCAGGATGAGAAATTACCCCCTAGAAAGGAAGAATTTACTTCCACTCCCATCCATAACCTTGATGAATGATCTTCAGAACCCATTTATTTGTAACTGTCTGTTGCAAAACAGAAAAGTGAAGATTCAGATTGTTTGGTAGAAAAAAATTGGACTGCCTTGGTTTTGGGAGTTTCCAGAATTCCTTCTTGGAACCCCCTTACCATTTGTACCTTAAACTTCTGTTTACCTATACTCTGTTGAGACTGTTTGTGATGGCCGTGCCCTGGCCCAGCAATCAAGGAGCCTCAATCCTCACCACTAACACCAGAGAGGTCATCTCATAGAAGAGAAAAAAGGATAACTAATACACACAGTAAAGTACAATTTCCCTTAAGTGCACACAGAGATCACAGTCAGTCTGGGGCTGGTTGCTCCTTTGCTCACCAGGTCCCCAATAAGCCTCCCAACTGGCACAGCTATAGGGTCCAGGTCACCGCCTAGCTGGGCAAGCTAGAACCTCCAGTACCCTCTCTGTCCAACCAGTGCTTTGTGTCCCTGTCAAGTAGGTGACACAACACACACACACACTTTGAGATAAGTATTTATACAACTTCACAGACACTCCTGGGAAAGGCTGACACAGATTCTCCAGCTGTGCCCCTTTACCCAGACCATATGGTAGTAATCCCTGCCACCACCCAACTAATAATATCAGCTACTAAATGGCCCTTAAAAGGGTGTCCAATTATTACTGTGCAATATTATAATCCAATGGTAGTATGACTAACAGTCAAGGCTTACTTTAGAGTGGCCTATTACAATAACCTCTATAAATATGCAATCTACTCTACAGCTTATCTCTACACAAATCAGCCACAGGTAGAAGGTTTTAAAAATATTTAATAATAAATAATTAAAACACAAGACAAAACTACTACACCACAAAGATATCTATGAGTTTAGAGATCACACAGAGCTTAAAATAATACAGTAAGACAGGCCTGATTTCAAAGAAAAATACCTAATTAATGTCTACTAGCGTTAACTATTCCTACAAGAAATCACAGTGCTAGAAACTTACATGTGAGCTTAGGCAGAGTGCTGAGTTAGATATCCAAGATCAAAATGCTCTCCAGTCTCTTGTGAGAAAATAGTATTTAAACACTACTAGCAAACATGTCTCTAAGCCGCCCCCCAAATTACATCATTTTTGACAGGTTTTCCCAGTATTCATACTGCAATCATCTTAACACCTCGTCTGAGTTCTTAGGCCACAAACTGCATTATTTAGCAATCTAACACCTGCTCAGAAACTTACAACAACACAAGGCATTTCACATATACATTCTATCAGAAAGCAGAGCAATAAAGCACCTTCCACATGTAAATTCTGGTCATAAACTTTAGCCTTAAAACAATGGGCATGAAACCTTCATCCAGACGCACTGGAGCCGAATTCTAACATGAAAGGGTCACAACATGCTTCACTGGGCCAGTAGAGTGCAATGTTGTCACATATTTTGCAGTTCCACATTTTTCAATATTCTTTTAAACTCAAGAAAACATGCCTGTATTTTATATTTATTTACAAATGCCAGAATTATATATCAAATTCTATTTGACTAGGCTGGCAACCTTTGCCCATCTCCCAAATGTCACATCTCTTCCGCCCCGGGAAACTCAAGCAAGTTTTTCAAGTGCCCCTTGAGAAACATCGCTTGAGAATATCAGGTCTATCTGGGTGTAACTCACCCCATTCCCTGTCTTGAGAGCCCATCTGCATTGGCAATGATACTCCCACTGTGGTGCTGCACTGACATATCATATGCTTGCAACCCCAGACTCCATCTTAGCAACTTGGCTTTTTGCTGACTGGATCTGTTTAACCATGTTAGAGGGCTGTGATCTGTCATCACAGTGAATTTTCTTCCATACAGATAAGGCTGATCTTTTTGTAGTGCCCATACTATGGCTAGACATTCTTGTTCTACTGCTGCATAGAATTCTTCCCTGGGTTGGAGCCTATAACTGAGATAAACCACTGGGTGCTCTTCTCCCTCTGAAGAAATCTGGCTAAGTACAGCCCCCCCTCCCCCATAGTTTGAAGCATCCACCTGCACAACAAATTTTTTGCTATAGTCTGGACTTGCTAACACAGGGGGTCCTCCCAAAGCTTCCTTAAGCTTCTGAAATGCCTGTTCACATGCTGGGGTCCACACTACCTTATCTGGCCTGTTCTTTCTTGTCAGGTCTGTGATGGGAGCAGCTATGGTATTATAATTGGGAACAAACTTTCTGTAGTGCCCTGCTGTCCCTAAGAATGCCCACACCTGCTTTTTGGTAACAGGTGCAGGCCATGCCTGAATAGCTACCACTTTGGCAGGTTCTGGCCTTATCTTACCACTCCCCACTCTATGTCCTAGGTAGCAGACCTCTGCCATACACACCTGACATTTGCTCGGCTTATGGGTCAACCCTGCCCTCTGTAGTCTACCCAGCACCTCCCTGACATGCCGAAGGCGCTCTTGCCAGGAATGGCTGTAGATAACAATATCATCCATGTAAGCAAGGGCAAACCCTCCTGCTCCGGCTAAGATATGATCTACCAGCCTCTGGAAAGTCGCTGGGGCATTCTTCATCCCAAAGGGCATCTTTGTGAAATCATATAAGCCAAAAGGAGTCACAAAGGATGGGTTCTCTCTAGCACTGGGAGTCAAGGGCACCTGCCAGTAACCCTTGGTAAGTTCAATGGTTGTAAGATACTTAGCCCCACCCAGCTGCTCTAGGGCCTCATCTGTCATAGGCATGGGGTAAGCATCTGCCTCTGTGTGACTATTTAATTTCCCATAATCCACACAGAACCTGGTGCTGCCATCCTTCTTTGGCACCAGTACTACTGGGGAGGCCCAGGTACTGTTGGACTCTTGAATCACCCCTAGTTCCAACATCTCCTATACCTCCTCCATCAGAGTCTGTTCGACTCTCTCAGGCACCCTATAAGGGGCCTGCCTAATAGGCCTTTGGGGTCCTGTATCCACCTGGTGCTGCACCAGGTGGGTGCACCCTGGTTTCCCAGTGAACACATCCTCAAATGCCTGCAACACTGCTCGGATTTCTTGAACCTGGGTAGGAGATAGCTGCTGGGATATTGCTACCCCTTCCACCAAGGTGTCAGCCCGAGCCTCACTGAGGAGATCAGTCCCCAGGTCTCCCTCAGACTCCTCTTGCAGTCCACTGCAAATGTTCAGCTCAAGGGCCTCCCTATCATGGCACGGTTTCATCATGTTAACATGGTACATTTTGTGCCCCTGCTGTCTGCCTAACACTTCCACCATGTAGTTAATATCACTTACCTTTCTTACCACCTTGTAGAGTCCCTCCCAAGCTGCATGCAACTTGTTGTGTCTGACAGGAATGAGAACCATCACCTGCTGCCCTACAACATACTCTCTAGCTCAAGCATTCCTGTCATACCACACCTTTTTCTGTTGTTGGGCTTCTGCAAGGTTCTCCTGGGCCAAGCCCATGAGTTCCCTGAGCCTTGTCCTGAGGTTCAGAACATATGCCACAACAGACTCATTGTGAGACTCACACTCACCTTCCCACTCATCTAGAATGAAATCTAGAGGTCCCCTCACCCTATGTCCATACAGCAACTTAAGCTGGAGAACCTCTCTGTAAGCAAACAACAGATGGGGCAAATATTTGTCCCACTCCCCCTTAAACTGATCTGCAAATGCCCGTAGCATGGACTTGCTTGTAGAGGTTAACCTCTCAACAAGACCATTAGTCTGGGGATGGTAGGGTGTGGTCTTCATGTGCTTCACCCCACAGGACTTCCACAGACAAGCCAGCAGGTCTGACATGAAATTGGCACCTCTGTCAGACAGTATTTTATTTGAGAAACCTACCCTGCTGAAAATCTCTAGCAAAGGATTTGCCACCTTCTCGGGCTCAATGGACGACAAAGTCACTGCCTCAGGGTATCGTGTAGCATAATCTACAATCACTAGGATATACTTTTTCCCTGTGGAACTTGGGGTACTCAGAGGACCCACAATATACATAGCTACCCTCTGAAATGGCTCCTCAATCACAGGCAAAGTCATCAAAGGAGCTCTCACCTTGTATCCTGCCTTGCCTACCTTTTGGCACTGCTCACAGGTCCTGCAGTACCCTGTTACATCTCTGGAAACTGCAGGCCAATAGAAGTTTTGCATAATACACCTCTTTGTACATTTTATGCCCATATGACCTGCAAAGGGAATATCATGGGCTATGGCTAGAAGCGCAAGACAGTAAGCTCTAGGCACTACCAACTACTGTACTGTTCACCTTCTAGCTCTCCCTCAGGGGTCCACTCTCTGTACAGTAACCCTTTGTTCCAATATACAGATTCCCCTTTCCCTTGAGAATCAGGTGCCTCCCTAGCTACCTGCCACAGGCCTTGCAATGTAGGGTCTGAGAGTTGAGCCAGTCTCAAGTCTCTCCTTGTAACCCTTCCCAGCTCCCCTTACACAGGAAGTCTGGCATCCTCTAACAGTGGTGCCTCACTGTCAGCCTGGGTACTACTACTCACCTCTACCTTTGCAGTTACCCTATCCAAGGGAACATTAGTATCCACAAACAGCTCTGGCTCACATTCAGTCTCACTGCTACAGCCTAGCTCACTCCCTGAAGTAACCACCTCAGCAGTCCTGACTGCAAGCATGCAGTCTGTCTGGGTCTCCCCCAGGCTACCAGACCCACATGCTTGTCTCCTAGCCTTACTGCATGTAACTGCATAAGTACATAGTACTGCCTCATCCAAATCCTTCCCTCTCAGGACATCTGCAGGATGGTAGTTTCATACCCCTGTTGTCTCAAGACAACCCACTGTTGGCATTTTGTCTTTCCCACTTACTGGCTCCCTCACCTTTGTTTCCCCACCTTGCCTCCGTGGACATCTGTATGCCACATGGCCCCACTGGTTGCATTCAAAACATTTAACCCTAGCTCCTGGATGTGTACCTGGATTAGTGGCTTTCCCTGTTACTGGCGGATTCAGTTGGGGCAGTCTGTGCTGCCCACCATGGGTTCCTTTAGTCCCATGAGCAGTACTGCGGGTCCCTTTCCTGTGCAGGGCTGCCCTGCTTGCTAGGTATAGGTCTCCATTCTTCCTCAACTCCTCTGAAGTAGCACTTTGTCTATCAGCTAACCAGATCCTCATGTCCTCAGGCGAAGTGCTAAGGGCTTGTTCCCTTACCAAAAGGTCTGCCAGCCCTTCAAAAGTGGTGACTTGAAATCCACTCACCCAGCTATGAAAATAAGTGCTCAGTTCAGCAACATATTTACATACATTTTCATCTGCCTTGCGTCTATGCTCACAAAACTTTTTCCTATACATTTCAGGCATTAGCTTAAAACATTACAATAAATGTCTTTTTACAGCAATATAATCTAAACAGTCAGTGTCATGCATTTTTGCTAAAGAAGTTACATCTTTACCATGAAGTAAAGGGGTCAGGAACCGTAGCCAGAGCCTTTGGTCAACTTCATACTGTTTACATACTTGCTCAAACATATGAATGAAGCTATCAAAATTATCCCCCTCTTTAAACTGTAGAAGAAATTTACTGACCTTTTCTGCTTCTGGGGTCTGGCTACTCCCTTCCCCATTACCTCCATGACTCTGGCGAAGAGTCAGCATTTCCCTCTCATGCCTCCTCTGCCATTCATTTTCCTCAGCTTGTAGACTCCTCATTTTCTTGGCTGCTTCTAGTTCCATATGCCTGGCCTCCAACTCAAGACTCTTTAGCTCCAGCTGGATTTTTAAGTCCAGTGCAGAAAGGTTGAGCTGTCCATTCTCCAAGGATATTGCATCTCCACTGTCAGTCTGATTGTCCTCCAGGCTGCTGTTTTCTGATGCAGCTGTAATGAAGGCTGCAATCAGGTCTGCTTTAGTCAGGTTTCCATACATCATTCCCCTAGCCTGGCACATTCCTGCCAGCTGGCTGCTTGTCAGCTTTCCATTCTCTTCTGCTGACATGCTGCCTGCAGACCCTGACTAACACTAAGCTAACAAAAGAAATAAAACAAGTGTGATCTGAACTCTGAGTATACACTGCATGGCTGTTTTAGAGTACAAAACACTTTTAGAGGTCACTGTACATAAGCTACAGGAATTCGCTCTACCCACACCACTACAAGCCAATTAATATGTGAAGTAGATCCCACCACTGCCAAACACTTGTGACAGCCGTGCCCTGGCCCAGCAATCAAGGAGCCTCAATCCTCACCACTAACACCAGGGAGGTCATCTCATAGAAGAGAAAAAAGGATAACTAATACACACAGTAAAGTACAATTTCCCTTAAGTGCACACAGAGATCACAGTCTGGGGCTGGTGCTCCTTTGCTCACCAGGTCCCCAAAAAGACTCCCCACTGGCACAGCTATAGGGTCCAGGTCTCAGTCTAGCTGGGCAAGCTAGAACCCCCACTACACTCTCTGTCCAACCAGTGCATCGTGTCCCTGCCAAGTAGCTGACACAACATACACACACTTTGAGATAGGTATTTATACAACTTCACAGACACTCTTGGGAAAGGCTGACACAAATTCTCCAGCTGTGCCCCTTTAACCAGACCATACAGTAGTAATCCCTGTCACCACCTAGCTAATAGTATCAGCTACTAAAAGGCCCTTAAAAGGGTGTTCAATTATTACTGTGCAATATTATAATCCAATGGTAGTATGACTAACAGTCGCGGCTTACTTTAGAGTGGCCTATTACAATAACCTCTATAAATATGCAATGTACTCTAGAGCTTATCTCTACACAAGCCAGCCACAGTTAGAAGGTTTTAAAAATATTTAATAATAAATAATTAAAACACAAGACAAAACTACTACACAACAGAGATATCTTTTAGTTATGTACTTACCATAACTTTAGATGTTGGGGATCCATCTCGCCTACATTCTGTACTGATGGGCTCGGAGCCGATCCCTCGGCTCCGACTCGGCACGCTATGCTATAGAGCGAGGCCTCTTATTGGCTGAGCTATTTCTTATCCCAGGATGCACCACCACTAATCCCCCAGATCTTGTTTGTCCGCATTCATGCACACATGCACAACTTGTTTATATAACATTGTTAAATGTTTCAAGATGAAACAACAGGATTCGGACCTTCTGATATCCTCTGATCTCCAAGGAAGGGGGAAGGAGGGTGGGTTATTGGGAATGTAGATGGATCCCAAACATCTAAAGTTATGGTAAGTACATAACTAAAAGATGTTATGTGATCCTATCTCGCCTACATTCTGTACTGATGGGACAGCGTCCCTAGCACCTAAATCCTGGGTGGCTCATTGGAAAACACTCCTGAGCACTGTGGAACCAAATGACGCTCGTCCTCTAGATGCCACATCCAATTTGTAGTGGGAAATGAAAGTGTGCGGGGAAGACCATGTAGCCGCAGCACAAATGTCACTAATGGCAAGCTTAGAATGAAATGCTATCGAAGTAGCCATAGCCCTTGTAGAATGAGCTTTGACAGAGATGGTAAGCTCTTTGTTAGAATAAGAATAAGCTTGAGTAATACAGTCCCTGATCCATTTGGCAATAGTGACCTTTGTGACAGCTTTGCCCAATTTATTGTCTGCAAAGGATACAAACAACTGATCTGTTTTCCTTGTTTGTTTGGTCCTGTCTAAATAAAAATGCAACTGCCTGTGGACATCTAATGTGTGGAATATGAATTCCGCTTTGTTAAAATATTTCGGAAAAAAGACTGGAAGTTCTAATGATTGTTGTAGGCAGAAACTGGAACAAACTTTAGGGACAAAGGAAGGATTTGGCTTGAGAGATACTCTGTCTTTGTGAAAAACCAAGTACGGAGGTTTTACAGACAAAGCTTGAAGCTCTGAAACTCTTCTGGCAGAAGTAATCGCCACCAGAAAAGCAGTCTTCCACGATAGAAATTTTAGATCACATGTCGCTGCCGGTTCGAAGGGGGAGGAAGTTAAGGTGCGTAATACCACATCGAGATCCCATGGAGGAGAAGGATGAGAAATCAGAGGTCTTAAAAGTGTAGCACCTTTCAAGAAGGTCTTACACAATCTGTTGTTCATTAAAGGTGGGTTTATAGATTTGTGAAAATTGGAAATCGCTGCCAATTGACCCTTGATGGTAGAGACTGAAGAGCCTTGATTGAAAAGAGAAGTTAAAAATTTTAGTACTTCTGATACGGGAATAGTGATGGGATCCAGGCCCCGGAGTTGAGCCCAAATAGCAAATCTTTTCCATTTGCTAGAATACACTTTCTTTGTAGCAGACTTGTGGGCCGAAGATAAGATGTGTACAACTTCTGGATCCAATGTATGACTCCTGACTATAGTCGGAAGAGGAGGAGCCAAGCCGTCAATTTTAAGGTGTGTAGGGACTGGTGGAATAGTCCCGACTAATGAACCAAAAGGTCTGGGATCTGATCCAGGAACCATGGACCTTCCAGAGCATATTTACGAAGATAGGGAAACCATACTTGACGAGGCCAGTAAGGAGCAACTAAGATCATTTTGCTCCCCAAGAGAGATGCCTTTTGGATCACCCTGGGAAGGAGAGGAACTGGGGGGAAGGCATAAAGCAAGCCGGTGGGCCAAGGACGGGCTAGTGCGTCCATGGGGCTCTTCCCCGGAGCCGGGGTTAGGGAGAAGAATTTTCTGCACTTCGCATTCAGTGGAGTCGCGAAGAGGTCGCAACACGGAACTTCCCATTTGCTGAAAATCTGATTTGCAACTGTCATGTTCAGAGACCATTCATGAGGAGAGAGGATGGTTCTGCTCACTCTGTCGGCTATCACATTGGACTTGCCCGGGATATGAGTAGCCACTAGAAAGCGTTTGGTCGAGACTGCCCATTCCCAGACTCTCATGGCCTCTCTGCAAAGAGGATAGGATCTGGTCCCTCCCTGTTTGTTCAGGTACCAGACAACTGACATGTTGTCTGAGTGAACGGCAATTACGCCCTGAGGGAGGTAATCGTGGAGGGCTTGAAGGGACAGGAGCACCGCCCTCATTTCTAAGATGTTGATATGAAGTAGGGTCTCTTCTGGGTGCCATTTGCCTTGGACTGACCTGCCCAGGGAATGCCCCCCCACCCCATCTGGGAGGCGTCCGTGGTCAAAGTGGCCGCAAGAGGAGGTGGAACAAAGGGTCGTCCCTGATCCAAATTGGAGGGCACTAGCCACCAGCGAAGGTCCCATTTGCAGGTTTCCGTGATCCATATGAGGTGACTGAGAGGGAGTTCCTGAAAGGACCACTGAGCTGAAAGAAGCCACTGGAGAATTCTCATGTGCAACCTTGCCAAGGGGACTAGAAGAACCGTGGAGGACATGGATCCAAATAGCTGCAGGACCATTCTGGCTGGGGCTTTGGACCTGGGAAGCAAGGCTCGAACTTGAGTCTGTGTGGTTTGTATTCTGTCTGTAGGTAGATAGACCCGCATTCGGTTTGAATCTATCTCTACCCCTATGAATCTTATGCGTTGAGATGGCAGCAACACAGACTTTGGCCAATTGAAGGTGATTCCAAGGGAATTGCCCAGTGATATAGTGGCTTGTAGGCTCCACAATAGTAGATGCTTGGAGGTGGCAGTTAGGAGCCAGTCATCTAGATACGGAAACACCTGGAATCCTAGACTTCTCAGGTGAGCAGTCACTATCGCCAAACATTTGGTGAACACCCTGGGGGCTGTGGTGAGACCAAAGGGCAGCGCGCGGAACTGAAAATTACTGCCTCCTAGGCGGAAGCACAGATGTCTCCTGGACGCTTGATGTACCAAGATATGGTAATAAGCATCCTTGAGATCTATGGAGCACATCCAAACACCTTTCTCCAGCAATGGGAGAATGGTTTGTAGGGTGACCATTCGGAACTTGGACTTTCTGACTGAACGGTTTAGAATGCTGAGGTCCAAAATGGGTCTCAAGTCCCCGGTCTTTTTTGGCACCAAAAAGAATCTTGAGTAAGTCCCTAATCCAATCTGGTCTGCGGGGACCGGTTGGATGACTCCTTTTTGCAGCAGCTTTGAAACTTCTGAGGCTGCAGTTTCCAGTTGACTGGGTGGCGGGTCCGGGATTTTTTTGGACTGAGGTGGAGAGTGAGAGAAAGGGATGGTGTAACCTCCGGCGATAATTCGAAGCACCCATCGGTCCTGAGTGATACCTTCCCAGGCTTTTAGGTGCTTCGAAAAATGACCCCTGACTGGCTCCGGAGCTGCACAGTCGGGCAATCCCTCAGGGACTGTGAAAGGCTGAAGAGCCACGAAAGGACTCGCGGTCTCCAGTGTTGCGAGGGCTTCTGCCGCCTCTGGGACGGCGTCTTCTGGAAGAATTTCCCCCTCCCCTGCCTCTGGAAGGGGGATCATCCTGCTGAGAGGGGTAAGGCTTCTGAGATCTACGGAACCACATTTTCCCTCCTCTTTTAGCCTTGGGATAAGGCCGAAAGGGAGTGGAAAATCGTGCCCCTATGGCAGTCAGAGTCTTACCCTCCTGTTCGCAGCGGGTCAATGTGTCCTTTACCTTGGGTCCAAACAGGGAGGACCCATCAAAGGGGGCGTCGGCAAAGGAAGACTTAAAGGCCTCTGAGAAATGACACAGGCGGAGCCAGGCTTGTCTCCGTAGAGCAATGCCTGTACCCGCCGCTCTACTCGCCCCTTCGGCCGCATAAGAAATGAGCCTCATGGACGAGTTTGAAATAGACGACAATGTAGCCAGCTGAGAGCCAACCGTCTGGGCCAGCTCCTCAGGCAGGTTACCCAAGAGGGTATCGGAAAGTTCTTTAATCAGATCCCTCTGAAATCTGGTAAAGTGCATAAGGTAGTTCAAGGACCTTAATGTAAAGGCCGCTGAACTTAGGGTGCGCTTTCCATACCGATCCATGCTCCTAGACTCCTTATTAGGAGGATGGATGGACGTCAAAGCCTCTGCTACATCTTGCTGGGTAGCAGATGCCACCACCAAAGCATCTACAGCCACACCTTTAGTTAGAAACTCTTTTTCAGGGAGTGCCGAGAGGAACTTATTAGGACGAGCAGGCACCGGTTCCACAGAGTCTGGGTGTTCCCACGCCCTTTGACAGATCAAATCCAAGAGCTGGTCGAAGGGCGGAGACACCCAGGAGGCGGAGGGCTGAGCCCCGAAGGCCTTAAGGAACACCGACTCATCAGCAGAAGGGGGTTTGGACTGCCAGCCGCCTCGTTGCTTAAGGGCTTCCAGGATGTCTGCAAAGGAGACATCATCCGAGGATGACTTAGGGGACCCCTCTGCATCATCGGGATCAGTGTCTGATGTAAGAGACTCATCAGGGGAGTCAACGTGCTTCCTCTTGCACAATCTTTTCCTGGGGGGTTCTTCCGAAGAAGCTTCAGAAGGACCTCCAGGAGGGGGGGGAAACCCCAGTGGGGGTAACCTTAGGCCCCGGGGCTCTGCTGTCTAAGGACAGGGGGACTGCCAAAGACCCAGTCTCGGTATGCAGGGAAGGAGCTGGGAAGACCGTGGAGGTAGCCAAAGATGATTTGGCTAACGCACTCCTTATAGCCCTGAAGGCGGGACCACCAGAATCCTGGGAGGGTCCCACCTCCATGACCACGACGGTAGACGGCACTCCCACAGCCGACGCACCGAGAGGAAGACTTGGGACCGAAAACATCAATCCCAAAGCATCCCCCCGGGGCCGATGGAAGAAGTCCACGTACCGAACTCCGACTCAAGAGCCGGAGTTGGAGTAAGGGTCGGGCCCGACCCTAAAACCTCCACCGGTTCCACCAGCACCGGCTCCAACGGTGCCGAGGCTGTTGGAGGAGGAACAATAGTAGCAAGGTGGACCATCGGCTCCGAAGCCGAATGGGCTGGAGCCGAAACTAACTTTTGGAACACCGGAGACTGGAAGAGTCTTAGGAGCACCCTGTCGATGTCCGAATCAGACATCTTAGAGGATCTGGACGATACCGATCGGGTCCGAACCGATTTCTCCATTGGCTCCATAGGACTAGGGGACCGGCTCCGAATGGATTCTATAACTATCAGCTCCGAGGGAGATCTCAAGGCAATTTCCCTCGGTGCCGATGAGGACTTCGGCTCCGAAGGGGAAGAGTCTGAGCTGGCAACCCTCATCGGCTCCAATATCAGTGGAGCCGATGAAGGTGACCCGCCTCTCGATGCCCCAGTCCTCGGCTCCGAAACCAGAGGGGTCGAGACTGGAGGCATCGAGGCAGACCGTTCTGCCCTTGGCTCTGAAGTCCGTGGAGCCGATGGAGAAGTCTGCCTAGGTTTTTGGCAGTCGGTTCCGACTGACTGGTCGGAGCCGACGCTTTTTTCTTTTTTGAAGGAGAGGGAGAAGAAGATAAAGCCTCCTCGGAGGATGGCTTAATTAACCCCTTAAGGAATCATTTGTTTTTCCTCTCCTGGAGGACCCTTGATGAGAAGGCGTGACACACGCTACATGATTCTTGCAGGTGCTTGGCGCCTAAACAATAAACGCACGAGGAGTGGTCGTCTGTTATGGACATCGTATAACCACACCTCACGCACTTTTTAAACCCGGAGGGTCTATGCTCTTTGGACATGTCTAATTTAGAGATAACACACCTGTCTAAAGAGAAAACACACCAAAACTAGCAGTTTGAGTACAAAAAATAAAGTTTGTTTTTTTTTTTTTTTTTAAGAAACAACAATACAGTTGTACAAAAAAAACAACACAGAAAGAGAGAGTCAAGACCCTCTAACTTAAATGGGTACTTGACCCACAAATAAAACGCTAGAATAGCAAATAGCAACAGGGGAAGGCCCCCCTAACTAAAAACGGGAAACCTTCCCTTGACGAAAAACACAAATTCCTCAACAAAACTGTTCAATACACACTCGTATCACAACAATAGCTGTTAAAACAGATTTTGGGTTCAAAACAAGCAAATTTCTGACAGGAAAAGCCTAAATAAATTAGTACTTAGCCCAGCCAAGTTGAGACCACGTCTTAGCTTGTAAGCGGCAAACGAGATCTGGGGAATTAGTGGTGGTGCATCCTGGGATAAGAAATAGCTCAGCCAATAAGAGGCCTCGCTCTATGTAGGCGAGATAGGATCACATAACATCTAATAGTTCAGAGATCACACAGAACTTAAAATAATACAGTAGGACAGCTCTGATTTCAAAGAAAAATACCTAATTAATCTTTACTAGCTTTAATTATTCCTACAAGAAATCACAGTGCTAGAAACTTACATGTGAGCTTAGGCAGAGTGCTGATTTAGATATCCAAGATCAAAATGCTCCCCAGTCTCTTGTGAGAAAATAGCATTTATACATTACTAATGTCTCTAAGGCCCTCCCAAATTACATCATTTTTGACACTAAGGTTTTCCCAGTATTCATACTGTATCATCTTAACACCTGGTCTGAGTTCTCAGGCCACAAACTGCATTATTTAGCAATCTGACGCCTGCTCAGAAACTTACAAAAATACAAGGCCTTTCACATATACATTATAGCAGAAACCAGAGCAATAAAGCACCGTCCACATATAAATTCTGGTCATAAACTTTAGCCTTAAAACAATGGGCATGAAACCTTCATCCAGACACACTGGAACTGAATTCTAACATGAAAGGGTCACATCATGCTTCACTGGGCCAGTACAGTGCAATGTTGTTACATATTTTCAGTTCCACATTTCACAATATCCTTTTACACTCAAGAAAACATGCCTGTATTTTACATTTATTTACAAATGCCAGAATTACATATCAAATTCTATTTGACTAGGCTGGCAGCCTTCACCCATCTCTCCCCAAACGTCATACTGTTTATTTTGTTTATTGCCAAAACTGGATATGAAGCTAAAGAATCCTTTGGAAAATTTGGAAAAGGAGGGCTGAAAATTCTTAGAAATTCTCTATATCAGCTTACCCCTTTCATCACACTTTTTAATCACCTCTGCAGCAGAGAGGCCAAAAAACTAAATCTCTACCCCAAGGAGAATTTAAAATTTCATTTTAACATCATCTGTGAGGTTCTATGAATGCAGCCATACAAGCCTCCTCAAAACAGTACAAGTGGCCACATCCATTCAAGAAGCATCAACAGAGTCATACACACAGTGTAAACAATGAATAGTAATTTGAACAACAGAAGAAATTCAATTATTTAAAGCAGATTTTTCCTCATGAGAAGAAACTGCATAGAAAACATTCCTCATAATTTCACAATTTTTTCCTACACTCACCAATAATTTCCCCATCCTCAACTGAAAGAGTAGGATTGGAATTAAGTGCTTAGCAGTAGATGGATTAATTAAAACTATACCTTTTGGGGCAGGTTTGGGAAGACTGAATAAAAACTTAAAAGACTGAGGAACTTTATGCATCTTCATAGGATCATAGGTTCATAGGTAGGTACTAGGCTATCTGCCCACGGGCATTTATAAGCCTAGCCAGAATGTGTTGGCTTTCGCCTCCCTTTTAGATTAGTTTCCTGAGCCTCTGTCCAGCAGGACCATTGAAGTGATCCAAGGGGTAAATTTACGATTTCCCATCCACTCATCAAGATTTCTCTTGAAGAGAGTCAGTGAGAGGCTTTGCCTAACATAGATTGAGATTCCATTCCAGAGCGAGGGAAGCCTCTGGGATAGGAATCTATCCCTCCAGCATGTCCTATTATTGTTGTGCTGAGGTTTAAATCCCTGGAGCGTGTGGCTTTAAGATATTTGGTTTTCTTGAGATGGAGCATGTCCATTAATTCTGGGTTAGACATGGCCTTGTACGTCAGGCAGAGATCACCTCTGAGTAGGCGGTAAGCAACCAAGTAGAGCTGGAGTTTCTTTAGTCGAGCTGCATAGGGCATCTGTTTGAGGCCCACAATCCTCTTGGTGAGGTACTTCTGTAGTCTTTCCAGCTGTTGCAGGTGTCGAATAAGGTACATCCCAAATGGGGCACTGTACTCTATTATGGGCCTGATGAGCAATGAGTAGAGGGGCACAATGACCTCTCTTGATCTAGATGTGAATCCTTTCATAACTAGGTAGGCTACATAGAAGGATTTTCTAACCACTTTGGCAATGTGATTATCAAAGGAGAGGTTGCTATCTACTTGGGTCCCCAGATCTCTAATTACATCTTCCGTACTTAGTGGATTACCACCTATGTGGTAGTTCGTGGGCACTTTGTTTTTCCCAAAGGGGATGACTATGCACTTTTTGGCATTTAGCTTGAGGCCATGGTTCTGATACCAGGTATTCGTCTCCATGAGACCCTTCTGGAGGATGTCCGTGTCAGCCGGAGAGTCGATTATGACCCCCAGTTTGCAATCATCTGCGAATTGGAGCCATAGTCCTCCCTTGCTTGCCTGTGCCTCAGAGAAGTATATACCGAACAGGAGGGGTCCCAGGACTGAGACCTGTGGGACGCCACTTGTAACCAGTTTAGAGTCGGACATTGCACCCGCAACTCTGACCATGTGAGTTCTATCCATGAGCCAGTTGGCAACCCATCTTGTGACACAGGGGTTAATGTTCAAGCTGGTAAGCTTATCTATAATGCCAGAGTGGGGGAATGGTGTTGAAGGCCTTTGCGAGGTCCAGGTAGGCTGTGTGGACTACCTTTCCCTCGTCTACGGCCTTGGTAACCATTTCAAAGAAGTCAACTAGGTTTAGGAGGCAAGATCTGCCTTTAACAAAGCCGAATTGGGTAGAGTCCAGTGTCTGGAGGTTCCCAATGTCTCTGTTAATGAGTTCCATGATGATGCACTCCATAGCTTTGCAGACCAGACTAGTCAGGCTTATAGGGCGATAGTTCCCAGGATCCGTTGTGGCACCACCTTTGTGGAGCAGGATAACTGTTGCTGTACGCCATTCTTTGGGTACATACCCTGTGGTAAGTCTGAGTTTGAACAGTGAATTTAGGTGAGGGTTTAGTTCATTTTGGAGCTCGTGTAAGACGCAGCCTGGGATACCATCCTGTCCCATTGATGCTGTGTTTTTGGCTTTGGAGAGGGTTGTTTTTACCTGTGTGTCTGTGATGTCTGGGGCTCTACAGTCTTCTGGGATAGACACGGGCCCTTTTGGGGTGAGGAGGGGGTAAAGTTTGTACTGAACCTGTCAGCCAGGATGTTGGCAATGTCAGTTGGTTCAGTGTATTTTTTGCCATTTTGCACTAGCTCAGAGCAGATCTGAGAGTTGCCACCTATATTCTTGATATAGCTAAAGAAGGCTTTGTGATTATCTTTCGAGTCTTTGGCAATCTTTCTTTTGAAGCTGGCCTTGGATGATTTTATGAGGGATCATAGTTTCTTGCTAGTACTGATCAGGGATGCCTTCCCTTTTTGGGATTTTGCTCTATCATGTAATAGTTTCCTCCTTCTATTGTATAGCTTATTTATGGCCAGGATCCACCAAACTGGTTTCCTCTTTTTGGAGGAGTGAGTCTTAGTTTTACTTGGGATGGCACAATCTATGCATTCCTGTAGGTGCTCATAGAATGCATTTGTACAGGATTCTGCGGTTTGGGCAGCATTATCCTTTAGCAAGGGGGCTTTGAAACTTTCCACCTCAGTCTTGAGAAGTGTGAAGTTTGCTTTTAAAAAGTTTTTCACTGTGGTTTCCTTGGCTGAGGGTGGGGTCGGGATGTGGATGTCAAGTGTGATTAGTTTATGGTCTGATCTTACCAGAAGGGGTTTACCTCTGGTGTGGAACATTGATCCCCCATGTTGGTGATGATTAGGTCCAATACATTGTCACCTCTTGTGGGAGTAGTGACCAGTTGCTCCACGTCATTTGAGTTTATAAACTCTAGGAAGCGCTGGGCAAAGGAGTTTGTACTTGAGTAGTTTTCCCAGTCAATGTTTGGGTAGTTGAAATCTCCCAATATCGTGGTGTTTGGTAGGACTTTCATATTTTCCAATGTTCTCAGGAATGCTGAGTGGGGATCCTGAGACACGGTGGGTGACCTGTAGCAAGCTACAATCTGAAAAGCAGCTTTGCCCACTGTTAGTTGCAGATGGATGTTCTCCGAGGCCTTGTGCTGTGCCACTAACCTGGAGATGTGGGTATCCTTGATGAAAATGGATACACCCCCGCCTTTTGTATTTCGGTCTGGGTTCTGGGGCCGAAAGGTATGGTATGAGTTATAGCCTGGTAGTGCTGGGGTGCTCTCTAGAGCCTTGAACCAGGTTTCTGTTACTGCACAGATATCGATTTTCTCCATACTGAGGAGTGCATGCATTTTGAGGTTTAGACTTCTGGCATTGAGTAGCATTACCCTCAGTTTTTGGTTTCTTGTGTTGTTTATGGAGGTGGGTTTGTCTTTTGAGCCTTGCCTAAAAAAGGCACTATGGGGGTGGCAAGAGCATTGGCCAATATTCGAAAGCCTAAGGGCGACAGGTGCAAGCCGTCTCTGGCGAAGCAACGTGGCTTGTCGAGCATGTCATCCCAGGCTGACAGACACTGGATCCCCTTTGAACGACACCAACAGGTTAGCCAATTGTTAAAATTGATCATTTTATCTTTATACTGTGGCATCATTCTTGGTGAGGGCAAGATGCTATTCAGGGTCAGGGTCATACCAGCCTGGGCTACATGATCAGAAAGCTCCTCTATGTCTCTTTTCATGTAGTCCAGGGAGGTACGTCTCAGGTCGTTCACACTAACATGGACAATGACAGAGTCATATTTGTACTTGTTATGGAGAGACCGTGTTATGTGGCGGATCCTGGCACCTGTCAGGCAGCTTACAGTAACCTTCTCCTTGTTCAGTCTAGTGAGTGGGACGTCAGTGTCCCTGACAATAGATTCTCCTATTACTAGTGTATTGGGTGTATTATTTAGCCTTAAGGGCTGTGATTGCATGGCACACTGGCTTTGTGAAGCATGTGATACGTGGTTGTTGTTGGGGGGGGGGGGTGGATGTTGCTTGGATGTCTGCTTTGGAGGTCTCTGCTGCTTTGGCAGATTTTTATTTAGAGCCTCCGAGTATGTTTTTGTGTATTTATGTGTGTTGTTTGCTGGTGCAGATATGACTGGTCTATGTGAGTCTGGTAGCGTGGTGCAAGTGTTTCCCTTCTCCTCCTGACTGACTGTGCCAGTCTTGGGTTGAGAGAGCTTGGCCTCCAGTTTAGCTGTATAGTTGCATCTCTCACATACATTTGTATTTGTTGGAAGGAGGAGAGGGTTGTCTGTGTACATGAGGCAATTGTAACATTGCCTCAAGATGCCCAGATTCACCAGCTGGACTGGAGAGTACACCTGAAACTGCCCTTTGGACATGCCTGAACGGATAACTGAACTGTTTTACTGATTGTCCGGTAGGGATGAATAGGGAGCCTTGTACTTCTGTATAGTATGGGGGGGTGCAGTGCTAGCATTTATTAGTGTTTACTGAGAGATTAGAGCAAGTGCTGGACTGTAAAAGCAAGGTTTGAGTGCTTAATTAGAGAGTTTGACTAGTTCCAAATTGAAGAGCAGACTTCGTGGAGCCGGGAATAGTTTAACCCTAGCTAACCGGCGCTGTGCGGTGCACAAAACCGCGCGGATGTGGGTTTTAAAGCAGGGAGATGAAAGAGATAGAAATTAGCCCAAAATGGCCAATACACTACTAGTTTCTGGGCTGAGACCACTCCTCCAGGGACAGATAGGCTGCTCAAAGCCCCCACTCTCACAGTGAACAGAGAAACCTCCTTCTATCCAAGTATGGGCAACACAGGAACTTGTACCACAGCCCTGAATTCAGCAGAACCTGGAAACTGGACTAGGCTAGCTTAGAAAAGGCAGGAATCAAGAATTTTTTTTTCTTTTTTTGTCAAAAATCTTATCTGCCTTTTTTAGGGATAGCTGGCTGACTGTTAGGAAAACTGCAGGCAGTAGCACAAATTCTCTAAAGCTGAAAGAACTGGAGGAATAGTGCAGGTTCTGGAAATTCCTTCTGTAACAGCTCACAGCATTTTCTGAGGGACTGAGAAACCTGAATGCTCTCCCACTGAAAACACTGTCACATTCTAGGAGAAAGAAGCCCCACAAGGAGAATCAGAAAATGAGCTCTCCTTTGAGTTTGAATCAGAAATCTGAGGAGAAAATCCTGTATCTGTCCCTTCACCCTCCTGTCCAGATTCAGAATCTTGAATCTCCTCAGGAAAGGAGGTATAATTCTTTCTTTTACCAGAGACTACTTCATAAAAGGATCAATAGCCTGAATTAAACCCTGAGCCCGACCCAGTAAACTACTCCTGTTTAAAGAAATTTGAGGAGTAGATGCATGCTTAGTTTTCTTTTTCGTTTTGACAGGAAAATGTGAAAAACAGTGTTATTAATGGCAATAGCAGCTTTGCCAGGGATGGGCAAAACATTCTTACAAAAACAGGGATGCTTTCCCTGTTCCCTCTCCCAGGACTAAAAGGAGTGGCTCTCCCTTGCCTACTCAGGGGAACCCAACTGCCGTAGAAGACATGGCTAACCCCCAAAATGAGTGGTCAAGGTATAACTAATTGCCACAGCAAAGTCATCCACTTATGGCTGAGGCAAATTGCTAGCCTGCTGTGACGGCAAAGGCTGTTTATTTAACTTTTCTTTTTGTGGCTGGAAAACTGACCATGGGAATGACAGATTGTTCCACGGTCAAGCTGAAAATGGTGCCTCATTCTCGGGGAAAACAAGCAGCAAATCCCAGAAAAAACTAAGTCCTTAAAAGTCACTTATTTCACAGACATACAATAAAAAGCACTCTAAACACCTTACCAGCCCTACAAAGTAAAATAAACACAATTTCAAAACATAAAAATGTTTTTGGTTATTTTAAACAACTTTTAAACTGACAAGATAAAAGAGTGCTCCCATTTAAAAGTATAGTACAGTCTCAAAGACAGTTCATTAAAATATACATTTCTAGCTTTAAAATAACTTTCTTAAGTGGAAAGTATTAATAATAAACAGAAATTATTGAATTGAACTTTTCTTCACCAAAGGGGTCTTATCCACCCAGCAAAGGAACAGCACAAGCTGACTGCCGATCTTGTCTTTTACTCAGCTCAGGTCAAGCTGCTAGACAGTCTGGGAACGTGGAATGTACCCTGAAGCTTTAGAAGCTAGTCGGCTGTTATATCCTTGACAAGGATATAACCCATATAGCCAAGGATACTGTAGCAGTGATTAAAATGATGAACATTTAATCATTTCCCAATGCCTTGCTGCTCTCTCTAGTCAATATCGAGCAGAAGCAAATGTTTAAATGTCACCAGCTTCTGGTACATTACCACACTTCTGTCAGGCATGCAACTACCTTTTGTTGATTTTCCTTTTTTTTCTTGACTATTTCACCAGTGAGTTTTCCCATCACTAAACTACCCCTTTCTATGACCCACTGTATAGTACACATCTGTGTACAAAGGAATTTCCACCTTCCACAATCACTTCTGCAATATTTAGCTTTTTATGTTCTTTTGCCTCAGCTTCCACACAAAATAGATGCATAAGTCCTACTTACCTGCAACAGTAATTGTTCGAATTTCACTGCCTCAGTGTTGTACGAGTTCTGGGGATGCACAAAAAACCATACTGGCAGCTTTCTAGAGCTCAGAATACCCTCCTCTGACTCTCTGTAACAAGGGATTAGCTAAGCCCCTCTCATCAGGGGAAGCCTAACCTCTGTCACAAAAATCAGTTATTAAGGTTTTTCATGCCAAGAAAAAAGAAGCAAGAAGGACAAGAAGCAAGAATTGCCTGAAACCAACCAATTTGCAGCCTCAAAACAGCAAAACAAATAACCAAATCCAACTACCACCACCACCACCACAAGTTTGGATACTATGGAACTATGTACAAAATAAGTGGGGATGGCCAGTGGGTTCTGCCAATGAGGCAGTATGAAATTCAAGCATCTACTGTTACAGGTAAGTAGAACTTATGCAACTGCAATATGTTCTTCATTCACACTGCCTCAGTGGCATATGGGTTGATTCCAAAACTTACCCTACCTGTGAGGAGAAAGGATAAGGATTCAGGAGCACCTGGAGGATGGTCCTCACAAAGCCTGCTCTGGAACTTGAGAAATAATCTAGTTTTATTGCTTTGTAAAGGTATGAACAAAGAACCGGGTTGTTGCCTCTGGTAGAATGTTCCTTAACCTTGCCTGAACTAGATTTACCATGGTGGGAGTTACAAAAAACAATAACAGAGGACAATCAACGAACAATTGTTTGCTTAGAGATAGGCTGACCCATCTTAGCTCTAGAATAGGAAATAAACATCTGTTAAACCTTCCTGAAGGGCTTAGTTTTGTCAAAGTAGTACCTGTGCTGCCTGTGCACAATTGAGGTAGGCAGAATCTTCTCTCCCTTGTTTTTAGGTTCTGGAAAGAAAAAAATGGGAGATTGATGGTCTGATGATAAATTCAGAAACGTTTGGCAAGAAAGAGTGGTTAATGCATAAAACAACCCTGTCCTTGTAGAAAATCAGATAAGACTGTCCTACCATGAGAGTTACAGCTCAGAGATTAGCCTTGCAGATGTCAGAATAATAATCAAAACAGTTTTCCAAGTGGTGAATGTCAAATCAGCCTGAAAGGAAAGTTCAAAAGAAAATAAGGTCAATTTTTCAAGAACAAAGTTGAAATAGGAGGAGGAATTTGCTTTCCATGGGGTCTCAAATGCAACCCTCCACTCATAAACTGTTTGACCACAAAAAGAAATGAAAGAGGGGTATCCATGGGCAGAGAAGCTAAGATGGCTGCAAGATGCACCTTGACAGATGCATAAGATAAGCTACCACTAAGTAGTTCAAACAAATATTTTAAAACCAGCGGGGTAAACATCATACTGGGCCCTCTGATATTGGGTAGGCATCACCTAGAAAACCTCTTCCACTTGTAAACATAAGATTTTCTAGTTGCAGATTTTGTTGCCTCCTTCAATACCTGCTGCAAATCCTCAAGGAACAAGTACCTAAAAGGTGTCAGAATCATCCAGGCTGTTAGTAGCAATTGCTCAATGTTGGGTGCACCAGTCAATCCCACACAGTGTAAGTAGATTCAGAATGTGAGGAAAGTTGTGGTAATTGTCTTTGGCCAATTCCATTAAATGGAAAAAATGTCACCACAATGATCTTTGATAATTCTTGCTGAATCTTCAGAAGTACCTTGGGTATCAGTGGAAAGGGTAGGAATTCATACAGGAACGTTCCCATCAAGGGAATGATAATGCTTTTGTCCTCCAAGCATGGCTGCTAGGATGTCTCAAACACAACTATCTGAAGTGCTCTCTACATCTGTAGCAAATCCAGGTAGACCAGTATCCTGGTTTTCCAGTTTTGAGGGTCAGTCTGGGATCTTCTTAGTTTGTCTGCGTTAGTTTTTTTTCTCTGATTGGATGTTTGAGGACTGAAAATCAGAGAATGCTGTAAAGCTAGCTCCCAGGCAATCACTACCAGCCAGAAAAGAAGTTATGGCCTTATATCCCCTTGTTTATTCAGGTACCAAATGACTGTGGTGTTATCTATGACCAATAAAAGGAGACCTGGAGACCATAAGTAGCAATGAACTTTTTTAAGGTCAAAATCACTGCTAACATTTTTTGACCTTTATGTGCTTTGTAGCATCTAGGACCCCATTAATCTAGCACTAGAACTCCCCTGAACACTGTTTCCTATGCAAAATCTGACAAGTCCTTCTGGACTGATTGAAATGAGGTCAGGAGAGTAAAGGGCAGGTCTGCATTGATAGACATTGTATTCCTCCACCACTGTTACTCTTGTTTCACAAAACCCAGCACTGGCACTTGGAACTCCAAGGGAAGCAAGTGCTGGGTCCAACAGTTTTTTTTTTAAGTACCACTGAATTTTTCTCATGTGGAGTCTGGCCAGTGGTGTTACAAGGCTCATTGATATCATGAAGCCTAGAATTTTCAGAAACTCTCTGGAAGAGAGAAATCCCTGAAAATGCTCTGAACAGTCAGCACTTTGTCTTCTGGTAGAAAGACCATACTTTTTTCTGTGTACATCACACACCCCAAGAAGACAACTTTTTGTGAAGGTGTGAGCCAGGACTTTTGTAGGTTCAGCTTGAAGATGGAATAAATTGGAATATGATGACAGGCATCATTCAGATAAAAAACCACCATGAAACAGTGGTCCAAAAGAAGAGGTAGGACTGTCTGTATTCTAAGTATTTTGAATTTAGGCACTTTCAGAAAGGTATTTAGGTACAGCAAATCTAACACTGGTCTCCAGGTTAGCACCTTTTTGGGTACCAAAAAGATTCTGGTGTAAAATGTTTTTCATTTTTTGTGGTGCAAGAACTCTCTCTACAACCGCTGCTTGCAACTTGTAAAGGAGTACCAGACAGAGAACAAATGTGTCTGGTCTGCTGGGTGTGGGGGATTTCCCTGAAGGGAGGAGGATTTTTTCTCCACTGCTAAAAGTATCCTCACTGAATTTTTCCCAACACCCAATTGTCTTAAGACTATATATAGCCAGGCTACTGAGTTGAGCTAAAGCCTGGGGAAGGGAAAACAGAGGAGGGACAGGAGGAAGGCATGGAATGCCTCAAATCTTGGCATAGTCATTACTTAGCAGGGAAATCATCTTTTTTGGGAAAGGAACCCATTTTCTTTGGTTTGGAAGCAGTACCCTCCTGCTATTTCCTCTTAGAGCCTTGACTCTTGTCGGGCTGAGATGTTTCTTTGTTCTGCCCTTTGGAGTTGGATGTCTTGTTAGGGCAGAACCTTGGATATGAAACATTGTAGATACCCCATGCATCAGTTTACCTCTGTCATCCCATTGTTTGAGAATCTGGGTAGCAACAGGACCAAACACAAATTCAGGTCTTAAAGGAACATTCAAAATTAATTGTTTTAAATCCTTAGAAAAATTCTGGTTGTGTAACCAAGTATACTTATCTTCTCAATACAACAGAAGCAGCTAAATAGATTCATAGATTGTTACTAGGTTAATGACCTGGGGCTTTCAAAGCCTAACCATGTTTTCCTGAAAGAATAATGATGTCCTGTATCCAAAAGGTACATTGAGGCCAGGCATTTATAAGTTGCCTCTGTCCATAAGGGACATGGGTGCTAGGCCTGATATAAATTTCCTATTCCCCATCCAATGGCCTAGGGTGTGCTTAAACTTGAGTAATAGAAAAATTCACCTTCACATGGATAGGAAGCCTGTTCCATTGGAACAGTCTCTGGGACACATATCTGTCTCTCCAGCATGGTCTGCTTAAGTCACAGACAAAATATGGGTCCCTAGACCTTGTAATTCTGATACTCTTTCACTTACAAATACGTAGGAGAATCATAAGTGTGGGGTTTGCGGATGCCTTTTAAGCCAGGTATAGATCATCCTTCTTCAATCTATAGGAAACTGAGTAGAGGGAAATGGCTTTAAGGCACTCTGCATAAGACAAGTTTGTTACGCCTTGTATTCTTTTTATAAGGAACCTCTGAGGTCAGCTGCATATGCTTGGTCAGGTACATAACAAAGGGAGCACTATACTCTATGATTGGTCTAATAAGGGCAGGGTATAGTGGGGTAATGTCCTCTTTGGACCTGGATGCCAAGCCCTTACTTATAAGCTGCACAACACAAATGGATTTCCTCTCCACTGTGGCCATGTGGTGGTCAAAGGTAAGGCTTCTGTCTACATGCATACCCAGATCCCTGACCACAGGGTCAACTCTTATAGGCATATTGTCAACATGCTAATTAGCCAGGATGGTTGACTTCCCCAAAGGGTACAATTATTGAGTTTAAGACCATGGCTTTGGCACCATTTGTTAGATAGAGATAGACCTTCTTGAAGAATGCTAGTGTCCGCAGGGGAGTCGATAACAGCTCTCAGTTTGCAATCATGTGCAAACTTAGTCAGCCATAAACTTTCAGCATTTGTCTCCATTTCACAGAAATAGAGGCCAAAAAACAGTGGGCCCAGTACCTCGGGGGCTCCCCCAGTGACTGGCCTCTTGGTGGAGGTGGCCTTACCTACTTTAATCCACTAGGTCCTATCAGTGAGCCAGTTGGCTATCCAGCAGGTGCTAAAAAGGTTTAACAAAGCGAACTGTGATGTATCCATCCAGCATTTGCAGGTTACCTATGTCCTCATTTATCATGTCCATGATGATTCTTTCCATGGCTTTACATATGAGGCTGGTATGACTTATGGGCCTGTAGTTACCCAGATCAGTGGCTGGACCTCTTTTGTGCAGGGGAATGACTGCAGCCATCTTCCATTCTTTAGGCACAAAACCGACTGAAGACTCCAGTTGAAAAGCGATTCAAATGGACCAGAGAGGTCACATTTCATTCTATTTGTTAAACATCCCGGGATATTATCTAGGCCCACTAATGCAGTGATTTTGGCCTTGGAAAGTGCATTGATGACCTACTCCTTTGTAATGGTTGGGGGGATTGTGATATGTAGTATTTCTTTTGGACTATGGGGGTGGTGAATTTGAGCTGAACCTGTCACCCAAAAAATTGGCAATGGCCTCTGTTTCAGTGTGGGCGATGCCATTTACAATAAGTTCTGCACATTGTTATGTATTTACCCTGAGTTTATATTCACAGCTGTAGAAAGCTTTTTGATTGTCCTTGCTCTAAGAAGCTATTTTTTTCTTAAAATGTAGCCTTTGAAGTATTAATTAATCCTCTTAGCTGCCCGTTTAGATTGGTCAGAGGGCTTTCAGTATGTGTGGCTTTATTCCTCCTAAGCTTGCCCAAGATTTTTTTTCTTTTGTTGTATAACTGATTGACATTGTGATTCCAACCAGGGCGGCATGTCTTTTGAGTTTCTCTTATTTTTAATACCAGTAGTTACAGGTTGGTATATACAGCTATCAATGTGCAGAGATTTTTGAAATAGCTCAGCATATGCTATGATGTTTAGTGGGTTGGAGCTTGGAATTTAGCCAAGGTGTTGCTTAGTAGAGAAAGGTTAGCCTTGGAGTAGTTACTAAAGGGTTTTGGTTTTGCTGGATTCCTGGATTTAATTTTTATTCCAAGTAATACTGCCTTATGGTCAGTTCTGATGAACAAAGACATTATATTGGATGAGGAACATCACCCCCTCCCCCATGTTTGTGAGTACAAGGTCAAGGATGTTTGTACCCCGGGTAGGAAAATGGACCAACTGTTCTAGGATGTTGGTATTAACAAAGTTTAGGAATTGCCGGTCTTCTGCATTAGAAGTGGGGTATGATTTCCAATCTGTAGAGGGGTAGTTGAGATCCCCCATGAATATCATACATGGTTGAATGGTGCGGGACTCTAGTACATTAAAATAAGTGGTATTAGTTTCCTGGGATATGGAGGGGGACCTATAGGTTGAAGGATATGGTATGACACCCTGTGTATGGTGAGTTAAACTTGTATGAGTTCCAGTGGGTCATACACTTTAACTAGTCTGGATATGAGGTTGTTTTTAATATAGACTGAGACTCCTCCACCTTTAGCTCCCTCCTGTGCAGCAGCTGATCTAAAGGTGTGAAAGGCATTATAACCTTGCATTGCTAGGGTACTCTCCACAAGTTTAAATCATGTCTCTGTTACTATACAGATGTCTACACTTTTTGGGGAGAGGAAGGCTTCCAAGGAGTGGAGCTTCTTGTTAAGACTTCTAGCATTAAGTAGTACCACTTTCAGATATTCCTTCATAGGTTCAGTTAGGTCAGTAGGTTTATCAGTTTGGCATTGCCTAAAAAAGGCACTATGGGGGTGGTAAAGGTCTTTCCAATATCCGAAAGCCTAGCGGGAGAAGTGTAGACCATCCCTGGCAAAGTCACATGGTCTGCCAAAAATGTCATCCCAGGCCGTCAAATATTGTAGAACCTTGCTCTGACACCAGAAGCTAAGCCAATTGTTAAAATCAATCATTTTCTGTTGGTAATGTGACATCATCCTTGGAGAAGGCAGTATGCTGCACAGTGCTAGGCTCATACCTGCCTGAGACAGAATCAGCGAGCTCAATCATGTCTCACTTCATACAGTCAATGGAGGTAAGTTTCAGATCATTAACACCCACATTGGACTATGACAGTCATACTGGTACCTGTGGTTAAATGAACTGAGTGCCTTTGTGACTTGACGAATCCTAGCCCCGGAAAGGCAGCTAACCATGACTCTCTCCTTAGTCAATCTGGTGAGGGGGACATCGGTGTACCTCACTACAGAATCACCAATGACCAGGAAATTTGGCTGAGTGCTAGTTTGCCTTAAGGGTTTAACAGTAAAGGCACTGAATATAGTGTTACTACGTGTAGATGTGGGTGGTGTTTAACAAAGTGTTCAGTGATGGCTGAGGACCCTTACTTTGATTGTACTGTGCAGGAGGTGTTAAGTGTTTTAGGAAGGTTACCTGTAAGTGCATCAGCATTAAGTATTTCTATGTGTAGGGTCTTTACCCTGTGCAGGCAGGTGTGGTGCAAGTGTCACTGACAACCTCTATAAGATTAGTTTTGGTTGTATGAGAGACTTTTTCCTCCAGTGTTAGTGTATTTACACCTCTCACATACCTTATTTGTTTTATTAAGAATAAGTGGGTTATGAGTGTACATGAGGAAATTACTACAATGCTTCAAAATACCCATCTCAACCAGAATGGCCACAGGGAGAGTGTAGCAGTGCATATCAATGGCTACTGATCTACAAGGAAGGAGTGAGAGAAATTTAAATATCGAATAGGTTAGTAAGATAAGGAACTTGATGAGCAACAGTCAGCTATGTGCAAACTAGATGCTCTAGCAGTTAAAACAATATGTCTAAACAATAATGCCACAAGAGTGTAGACCAAAAACCTTCCTAATGTAAAATAACTGATTTGGAGCCCAAATGCTTAAACCTGAACAAAGACACTTATAATAAATGGCACAATAAACATTCACCAGCAATTCCTAGCTCAGAAGGGTGGAGGCTACCCCTTCCTCCCACAAGAGTGTAGACCACAAACCTTCTTACTGTAAAATAACTGGTTTGGAATCCAAGCGCTTAAACTAGAAATAACACACTTACAGAATAACAGACATAATAAGCCTTCACCACCAATTCCCAAATCAGAAGGGTGGAGGCTATCCTCTCTTTCCAGAAGAATGTTGGCCACAAACCTTCTTAATGTAAAACAACTGGCCTGGAGCCCAAACACTTAAACAAGAACTAAGACACTTTTAGAATAACAGACACAATAAGCCTTCAGTCATCAATTCCCAACTCAGAAGGGTGTAAGCTACCTCTCCTGCCACAAGAGTGTAGACCACAAAAAAGAAGTTATGTCTTACCATAACGTTCCATCTGTATTGTTGATCCTCGTTCAGTCATTACGCATGGGTATCGGTTCCAACCTCAGGACCGAGCCGGCCATCTTCCAAGCTCGTGTCAGCTACAAGCTCTCGAGCTAAACTCTTACCTATAATTCCCCTCTCCCTGTTATCTCAGATTGAGTTTGCAAGTCAAAAGAAGGTAGAGGCTACCTCTGGTCAAATGACCTAAGAGAACCGGATGGTGAGATCCACTAGAAGCCACAGGAGGGGGAAGGAGGGAGGGTTGTAATGACTGAACGAGGATCAACAATACAGATGGAACGTTATGGTAAGACATAACTTCTTTATCTAATAGTGTTAATCCTCATGGAAGAACATTCCTGAGCACCATAGAACCAAAAGATGCTCTTCCCCTGGAGGCCAAATCCAATTTGTAATGATTGATGAATGTATGAGGCGTAGCCCAAGTTGCAGCTGCACAGATGTCATGTAAAGAAGCTTTGGTATGGAAGGCAGCAGAAGTTGCCACCGACCTTGTCGAATGAGTCTTCATGGTAGTAGGCAATGGGATATTATGTTGTGTATAAATGAAGGTCACACAGTCTTTCAACCATCTAGCTAATGTGACCTTAGCAACAGCAGACCCTATTCTAAGTCCAGAATAGGCCAAAAGTAATTGGTCAGATTTATGAGAGGACCTAATCCTGTTCAAGTAAAAGTGGATTTGCCTGTGAATATCTAGGGTATGCAGGCAATACTCTCCTCTGTTTGAATGGTTGGGAAAGAAAACTGGCAATTCAATGGTTTGATTAATGGACATTTCAGAGATCACTTTTGGCAGAAATGAAGGATTAGTTCTCAAAGACACTCTATCTCTATGAAAAAATCAAGTATAGACTCTTAATGCATAAAGCTTGAAGCTTAGAGATATGTCTGGCAGAAGTAATGGCGACCAAAACCAAGGTTTTCCATGACAAATATTTCAGGTCACAAGAAGAAGCTGGTTCAAAGGTTGGCATTGTCAGAGCTTGTAGAACTAACAACAGGTCCCATGGCTGAATAGGTTCTCTAAAAGGGGGGCTTCAAATGATTCACACCTTTTATGAAGGTCTTGCATAATTTGTGTGACATAAGAGAGGAGTCTTGGACACCTTCATGGAAATTAGATATTGCAGCCAAATGAACTCTAATGGTAGAGGCCGACAGACCCAATTGAAATAGGTCAGCCAGAAACTCTAGTATTATCGACACCGGTGCTGAGAAGGGATCTACTTGTTTTTCTTTTAGCCAACAGGTAAATCTTTTCCACTTGCTTAGGTAAGTAATTCTAGTGGAAGACTTATGAGATGCAATAAGAATGTCCCGTACTGGTAAAGAAAGATCATTCTGCCTGGCAATCAAGGGAATTGGATGAGCCAAGCTGTGAGGCTGTCCAAGTTGGGATGAATCAAGCTCAACAGATGTGAGATCAACTCCGGGGTTGGATGGAGAATCCATGGTTGATCTAGCAGGTGAGGCCAAAGGAAGGGGAACCAAATCTGAAGAGGCCAATATGGTGCTATGAGGATCACCTTACTCTTCAACTGACGGGCTTTCTTCAGAAACTGGGATATGAGGGGAAAAGGTGGAAATGCATAAAGAAGACCTGAGGGCCAATCATGGACTAAAGCGTCCCTGGGTGACTGTCCCAGAGGGGGAATCAGGGAGAAGTAGTTGCTGCATTTGTAGTTGTTCGGGGATACAAAGAGGTCGCAGCAAGGACAGCCCCAGCATTGGAAGATCTCCGCCTCTATCAAGGGATTCAGGGACCACTCGTGAGGTTGTAGAATGCACCTGCTGAGTCTGTCAGCTATCACGTTGGAACTCCCGAGAATGTGCGTTGCTAGAAGAAAATGGTTGGTAGCCATAGCCCATTGCCATATCCTCATGGCCTCTTGAAAAAAGGGGGTAAGATTTGGTTCTACCTTGTTTGTTGATGTACCAGACCACTGCCATGTTGTCTGATTGAATCGCAAGTGTCCCAGATGGCAGCAGGGGATGGAATGTTTGCATAGCCAAAACCACCGCCCTCAGCTCTAGAACATTTATATGCAGTTGGGCCTCCAATCCGGACCAAGTGCCTTGGACTGTCTGTGCCTGATAAAGCACCCCCACCCCATCAGGGGAGGAGTCCGTGGTCACTGTAGCCTTGGGTTGCTGGGGGGAGAAGGGGCGAGACCATTGTGATGGGTTGTGGGTCATCCACCAATTTAAATCCTGTTTGCACCTGTGGGTTACTCGAATATTGGCTGAAAGAGGATGCTGAAAAGGATACCATTGGGTGAGCAGTAGCCATTGTAGAAGCCTCATATGAAACCTGGCTAGGGGATCAATGGTGATGGAGGCTGCCATGGAACCCAACAGCTGTAGGACAGAGTGAGCTGTGGATTTCTCCTTTGAAAGGATTGGGATCAGTTGTTGCTTTATCCTTAGAATTCTGTGCTCTGGAATGGATGATCTGCAATTCTTTGTATCCAAGATGACCCCTATGAATTCTGAGGACTGAAATGGGGTGAGATTGGATTTTTGCCAGTTTATAGTTATGCCTAGCCTTTGTGCAGTGAGGAGAGAGTATGCCAGGGCTTCTTCCAATAGATGTCTGGTGGGGGCAGAAATGAACCAGTCATCTAGGTATGGAAACACCTGGAATCCTTGTAATGGCAAGTGAACTGTGACGATTGCCATGCACTTTGTGAACACTCTGGGGGCTGTAGAGAGTCCAAAGGTCAGTACTCTGAACTGGTAGTGACTGCCTCCCGCACGGAAGCGCAGAAATCTTCTTGATGGCCTGTCCATTTTTATGTGATAGTACACATCTTGAAGATCTATCGAGCACATCCAATCATCTTTTTCCAAAAGTGGAAGGATAGACTGTATTGTGACCATCTGGAATTTCTGTACTCTCACAAACTTGTTCAATACACTGAGATCCAAAATTGGTCTCCAGTCCCCCGTTTTCTTTGGCACCAAAAACTTGAGTAGAATCCGGATCCTATTTGGTCTGGAGGGACTATTTGGATGACTCTTTTTCTTAGCAGCTTTTCAATCTCTAGTACTGCTTCTTCTCTTTGATTGGGTGGAACATTGGGAAGGTTTTTTGAAGGGACAGGACAAAGATCAAAGGGGATATGATAACCTCTAGTTATAATCCTTTGTACCCAAGAATCAGTGGTGATGGTTAGCTAGACAGAAAGGTACAAGTAAAAACGACCCCCAACCACCTCCAGAGGAAAGGAGTTGGGCCGTTCTTCAGGAGCGCTGGTAGGACTGGCCAGGAAAAGAGTCCCTGGAACCCTGGTTACGCAGACTGCCTCTGCCCCAAAAGGGGCGTCTTCCCTGTGAGTTTCCCCCTCTGCCTCTAGGGGAGAACTCAGCCTGTGTGTCACGGAAAGGACCCTAAGATTTCTTGAACCATATTTTCCCACTCTTTTGGTTTCGGGAGAAAGCACACTGATGGGAAGAATAACATACACCTATGGCAGAAATGGTCTTACCATCCTGTTCCCATCTGGCCAGTGTGCTTTTAACTTTGGGTCCAAACAACGAAGAGGCCTCAATGGGAGCATTAAGAAAGGAAGCCTTAAAGGGTTCCGTGAAATTGCACAAGCGCATCCAGGTTTGTCATCTCAAGACCACAGCTGAACCCGTCGCTCTAGCTGCACCTTCTGATGCGTGAGATATCAGTCGCATGGAGGAGTTAGATATTGACTCAATGGTGGCCAGCTGAGAGGCCACTTTGTCATAGACCTCATCAGACATGGCACCAGCCAAGGTTTCAGAGAGCTTGGAAATCAAATCCCTTTGAAGCCTGGTAAAGTGTGCCATATAATTCAGGGACGTGATAGCAAAGGTCACTGATGCAAAGGTGTGCTTCCCTATCCTGTCCAGTGCCCAAGACTCTTCGTTAGGCAGGTGGACAATTTGACTTTCTTCTTCCACCAGATCCTTTTTGGTTGCGGCCGCCACCACCAGAGCATCCACAGGAAGACCTTTAGACCAATGGGGATCCGTAGCAGGAGGGGACAAAATCTTATCTTGCCTCCGGGGAATAGCCTTAAAGGTGTCAGGAGCCTTCCACGCATGCTGCACGATGAGCCGGACAAGTTCATCGGCAAGTGGAGTAACCCAGGAGGTAGGGGGCCGGGCACGAAAATCCTGCAGGAACACAGACTCCTCAGAGCTCAGATTAGAGGGCTGCCAGTCACCTCTCTGTTTAAGGATTTCAAGGATATCAACAAAGGATACCTCAAAGGGTGACTGAGGGGATCCTTCCCCCTCATCAAAGTCTGTATCTTCAGTGAGGGACTCCTCTGTGGAGTTCATGTGCATCCTCTTACACAAACTTTTCCGGTGAACTTCCTTAGAGGGAGAAGCTGGGGAAGACAACGGAAAGGGAGGTTCCTGTGGGAATATGTCCTGAGGCCCTTGCGCCCGGTGTCCGCTAGGTACTACTTGTGAACACAGTGGACCAG
The DNA here is from genome assembly GCF_019279795.1 of Protopterus annectens. Classification (NCBI taxonomy): domain Eukaryota; kingdom Metazoa; phylum Chordata; order Ceratodontiformes; family Protopteridae; genus Protopterus; species Protopterus annectens. The sequence goes on from NC_056728.1 coordinate 20,203,977, forward strand.
AGAAGGGTGGGGGGATAGACAGCACAGTATCTCCAGCAGAAGCCAGAGCCTTCTCCATCAGTTGGAAGGTTGGTCCACCTGAAGAGGGGTTAGTATCCAGGACAGGGGTTACCCCTCCCCTAAATGGCTCAGCCTGCTGACCCGGAGTCCCCAGATAGCTGTGAAACAACAAATTACATGTGTCACAACTGTCATCCTGGGTCACAGCAAAACTCTCCTGCCACGAAGGCAACTGCAGTTCCTTAGTGAGATCCATAAAGGGAACCGTAGAGGGGGAAGACTGTGCTATATCAATGGACTTCAAAGGCAATGAAGGAGTAGAATAAGAAGGGGTCTTTGCGATGGGTGATCACCTCCCAAGGAAGGATATGTCCTGGGGGGCAGGATACCTCTGGCCAGAAGCGCTTGATACACAAGATGCAACATGTCATGTTCGGAAAGGCTTCTAGTGGACCTCACGGAGACTGAGGGAGAAACAGGTCTGTCCACAGAAGAAACAAGCTCGATGCCCACCTCACCAGTCCACACTGAGAACAATGGTGCTGAGAGAGACTGGACTACGGGTGTCTGCACCGAGGAAATCATCGGTGTGGAGGTCACGGTCTGCACTGACAAAAGGATCGTTGCCAAAGTGGTTGTCAGTACCGAAGCTGGACCTGACAAAATTGGTGTCAATAACTAAGGCGTCAGTTCCGAGAAAGATGTGGGAGCTGACATGGTCAAGGTCTGCGCCGATTGAACAGTCGGTGCCGGTGTAGTAGTCGCAATAGTCTGAACCGAGGAGCCCCTCAATACAAATATAGTAAAGGCTACAGGAGAAGACGGAGCCGAGATCACTGACGGCGCCGAAGGCCTCGGTGCCGAAGGTCTAGGCACCGAAAGCACTGGGGCCGACTGAGTGAGCTCTGAAGCAGAAACTTTAACCTTCTTAGGTCTTGTTGGCGGGAGTCCCTAGCCGGGGACGAAGGCAAAGACTTGGCCTTAGTAGGTTCATCCAAAATTTTCTTATGGGCTCTAGGAGGGGTTGAAGCCTCCAACCCAGAAATAACCTCTGAAAAGGGAGATTTGAGAAGTCCCTTCATCAACAACTTATTTTTCCTTTCAATCAAAGTTCTATTGGAAAAACTTTTACAAATACCACAGGGCGGGTCAACAGATAAGTGGGACACACCCAAGCAATAAATGCTCAAAGAGTGTGCATCTGATATAGGTAATTTGTGTCCACAATCAGAACACCTTTTAAATCCTGGACTACCTTTTTTATCTGCCATGATAGAAAAGGAGACAGATGAAAAGGTACCAGCAATGGTAAGAAAGAATACCCGAAGGTAATGAAGAAAAGAAGGGTTTACCAACGATGGTAAGGGAGAAAATACCTCCCGGTAAAAAGTGGAGAGTAAAGAGAAGAAAACTCAAGAAAATATGGTCGCTAAATGCAATAGGGTAAGAGACAACAAATTAGAAACTTTTCTGACAGAAAGGTTATATAACAGACTAGTCTGACAACAAATATCTATACTTAGCTCAAGAGAAGCAGCTTGACATGACCGAATGGCAACGCAGCAAATGAAATCTGAGGTAACGGAGTGGAGAATTATGGGTAAGAGTTTAGCTCGAGTGTTTGTAGCTAACGCGAGCTTGGAAGATGGCCAGCCCGGTTCCGAGGTCGGAACCAATACCCATATATTAGGAATGAACGAGGATTAACAACATCAGATCCTTCATTATGTAAGATAAAAAGTATGAGGCCCAAGTGCTTAAGTCAGAAGGGGCTTAGATTAACAGTTGCAATTAAATAAGACTATCAACAAGCAGTAATAAATGCAGCTGATTAAATACAATTGAACACTTTAAAAATGTGCAGCAAAAAGATAAATAAAGTAGGAAGAAGCATTAATACAGTAAAAGCAGCTCAATAATAAGTGGGAGGGGAGGGAACAGAAGATAATTCAAGTTTAAGAGACTTAGTGCTCAGTAGAATGAGCCGATGAGATGAGATTGACAGGAGTGTCCAAAATCAGATTTATAGTAGGGCCAGGCAACTGAAAAGTCACCAAGTTCAAATGTACAACAGCAGCAGGATGAGTGGGTTGTAAAAATCAAATGCAAACAGAGATCAGCAATAGTCAGGCTAAGAATAGCAGGATTTATTGGGACAAAGTATTGCATCTGGCAAGGAATCTCTTACCCCAAACCTCTCCGGCACCTAAAAGGTTTGTTTCTTTCATACCTGAACCAGGTACTGGAGCAGCACCATACAGGGCTGTGGGGTCACACCATAAGGTGATGAGGAAAAGATAAATGGCCTGTAGGCCAGTTAAGGCAACAACAGATTCACAGACTGTAAGCTGAGGTATGTTTTTCTTGATTTTTTTTCTTTTTAACTATAACTGGATTTGATGGGGGGCTGTATCAGGTTCCATCAAGTCAGCAGAAAAAACACCAGCCAAAACAATACGTTGACACTATTAAGTGCTGACGAAGGGCAGCAATAAGAAAACATATAAATTATGTCCCAGCAGAGCAAACAGGGCTAGACTGCATAAATATTACAGAAACAGTTTAAATTGTGCTAAGCCTTGTTCTACAATCAGCCCAGTGTAACAAACAATAGCACACACAGTCACAGTACTAACTAAAATTCACTTGTCCAAATAGTGAAAAAAATTAAATATATGCCCTTAAATCAAATAGAAACCTTTTAAAACAACATAAGTAAGCACTTACTTATAGACTGCCTTGTTAAAAATGAAAAAAAAATCTCCCCAAAAAATGCACATAAATATTTGATAAAATCTCGATTTAATGACAAAGCAGCTAAAGCAGTCCTAAAATAGTAGTAATTAAATGAAGAAAAAAGTTAAAAATGCAATACTTTCCTGTCAAAACTTCCAAATGATGAAGACAGACCATAGCAGCAAGAGGCCTAGTGATCAATTGACAACACAGAACTTCAATTTCCAAGTACAAGTCATAGAACACTTTAAAAAAAAGCCCTATAACTGCTTAAAAACAGTATTAGGCATACAAACAACACAGCAGTAAGTTAAAATTCCCAGAGGAATTCACAGCAGTAGTAAATAGCAGGAATATTAAAATAAACAATTAACATAAATATATATATGGTTTACAATCAAAACTTGGAAACTGCATCGCCGAATGTTGAACCAAAGCTGATCATCTTACACTACAGCGACTGGGTAGTGTAGTTCGAGCATTTGGGTTCAATGTTGTGCAGGGAGGTCGTGGTTCAGTGAAGAACAGGGAATTAGCCAATTTCCTCACTGTAGTGGGATCTTGGAGTTGGTAAATTTAATGTGCAGGGGGTGTGGGGGATGCAGGGGGGGCATAGCCCCCCTGCAAAATAGTACTATTAATGTACCATTCACTGTAGAGTGTAATGCTACATTAATGTGCATAGCATGGGTGAGTGACGTCACCTACTGCTATGCTGAACTCATCGAACCAGGGATTTCGGTAATGTCATTTCCGACGTTCTGTCTTTTAGACATTTCAGAATTCAGGATTTCACACTGACGTTGTGATCATTCGACCAACATGTTTTCCAGGTTATATTAGTAAATCTACATATATATATATATATATATATATATATATATATATATATATATATATATAACTTTTATGTAAAACAGAAAGAAATCAAAAGTATATAATGGTAAAGAGGAAGGGAAGTTCCCAAAAGGATCTTATCTGAGTCTTGAAGTTGTAATCCACCAGTGCAGACTGCAGAGCAGATTCAACTAAGTCCTACATCTGCCAATAAAAGACTGAATAAGTGACTTTCTATGACAGGGGTTAGACATTCCCTGAAAGGAGGAGTTTAGCAAAACCCCTATTACAGGGAGTCAGAGGAGGGGATTCTGAGCTCTGGAAAGCCGCCAGTGTGGGTTTGTATGCATGCACAGAACCCAGATGCCACTGGGGTAGTATGAAATGATGAACATCATTGTTACCTTACACAGAAACCTTCCCTTTCTGATGTTTATTTCATGTTATGAAGCCCATCTTAGACCAAAGTGATATTTATTTTTCTTTTCAAGACTAACCCAACAAGGCAGGAATATTAATTCCATTTTGTACATTTGTGTTTGCATATTATTAACAGGTTAAGAAACTGAGAAAAGGGAAATGGGAGAAGGTGATATTCACCTCAGAGAATGTCATCTTTTTTAAAGACATGAAGATAGAGTAAGGTGAATGTTTCATGAAGCACCTGTGCATAGGATCTGTTCAAAGCTAGGTGGAGAAATGGGTCTACTTTGTTTCATTGAAAGCTCATTTCACTAAATTTGAATTCACCCTGACCAAATCACTGAAAGCTCAAATTACTGAAAACTCATTTCACCGAATCTCATTTCACCTAAATGAAGTACTGGAACTGTGTAGAGTGCTGTAAGGCAAGTAAAAGGTATATGCCCTTTTCCCCACTGCAGTGTGATCCTGGAGTTAGTATATATAGCTGGGGGGGGGGGGGGGCACAGCCCTCCACATTGGGGGGTGTGGGGGTGTAGCCTCCCAATTAGTTTGGGTATATATTGTCTTCTGGAAGAGTGTCATTGGTGTTGTACGTATGCATGTCTATGGTTTAAAATGTATTGTTTTGAAGCTTTTGGTGAAATATAATACAAAACCAAACTAGGTGGTGGGGCTATGCCCCGCACACCACCAATGTGGGGGCTGTGCACCCCACAGCCCTGCTAACTATATATACTAACTCCAGGATCGCACTACAGTGAGGAAAAGGGCATATACCTTTTACTTGCCTTACAGCACTCTACATAGAGCCAGTACTTCACTTCAATGAAATGAGATTCAGTGAAATGAGTTTTCAGTATTTTGAGCTTTCTGCGATTTGGTCAGGGTGAATGCAAACTCAGTGAAATGAGCTATCAATGAAACAAAGTAGACCCAGAGAAATATACCAATATTTATGATGTGCTCACTACATACCTCTAAACCTCTTGGTGCAAGAAATCTAGACAAAGCCTAAAATAATGGTAGGACAATGGCCCAAAAATAGGGACAAGTTTTAAATATTACTCTTACAAACTCTGAAAGTTGCTAGAATAAAAGTCTTTGTTACTATGCATTTATTGAAGGACATGAAGTCTGAAACTCAAATGTATGTCATTATTTAGTGACCACAACTTTTATGATAAACAGACAAAAAATATGAGGCTAAAATCTAGATATTCTGTGAACATCTGGATGATTGAGAGGTATTTGAAGCTGCCATTACCTCCTAGTTTTACACAGCTGTCAGATGATAGTGCATTGGCTGTCTGAAAACATACACTTAATGACTGCTGGGGTGTGATACATAAATAAAGGATTCCTGCTGAATGACTAAAACTGCAGTCTTTAAAATAACGAGTCTGCACAAAAAGAGAAATATGCCCTAGTGGGTATATTACTCTTGGTCTCACACGTACACACAAACACACACACACACACACACACACACACACACACACACACACACACACACACACACACACACACATTGAATAAATACATTTAATCTAAAAAAATAAATTAACGTTTCTGTTATTGAAATGCTCAAACCAGTAAACTGATAAAAAAGAACACAGTTTTCTTTAAAAAAAAAGGACTACTAACTTGCAGACATAATCTGTCTACAAAGTAATACTGTTAGGCAAAGAATGTTTAGTAGCCTAATGTGTAGTGTTAGGGTTAGTGGCAACAGAAGCACAGATGAGTAAGACTGGGCAGTGATGTGGTGCTGGCAGAGAGACCCTGTAGTTATATCCATAGTCTTTTAACAGAACTGGCCTCAGTAATGCCTCTCTGACAGCACTCTGGTTATTCAGCAGGCAGCTCTCCCCTAATCATTACCAGTTAATACTAATCAGTAATCTAGAAGTAGTTTGTTTTACCCGATGTCCCTGGTGCTATCCATCAATCTTCCATGTGGCCTTTTAAAATTCCAAGTGCACCTTGCTCCCTGGGGTCTATATTATATCAGCGAAAAGTAAATACATCAAATACCTCTTCATTGACCTGTTTTCAGTGAAAGCAAAACTCCACAAATGCTCATCACATCTAAAGTTTTCCCATGGTATGTAACCAGTGGGCCAACATAACGACAACATAAAAACAGAAAAGTTTAAAACCCACCCTACTGTGGGGCTGTGACCCTCACACCCTCCTAACTAAATATACCAACTCCGAGATCACACTACAGTGGGGAAAAGGCAAATTCCCAAAAGATGGCCCCACTGGTTACTTACCATGGAAAAAATGTCAATATAATGATCCTTTGTGGAGTTTTGCTTTTGCTGAAAACAGGTCAATGAAGAAGTATGCAATGTATTTACTTTTTTCTGATATAATACAGACCAATTCACTGGGTTCCTTCACAGTACATCTTACCTGTGTTCTAGTCCCACTAGGTGCATACAAGTCACCTGGCAAGGTCTTCAGTGTGTCATTCAATGTTATGGATCATTTCTCCTAGCCATTTGATTCCAGGGGTACAACAATTCTACCAAGAATAATTATTGTTTAATACCCTTCCAGAGATAGAAGGCAAAATAACTACCCTTTAATTTCCCAGTTTTTTCTGACTTCTTACAGTGGCACATGTGTAGTCTCCCATCACACTTTGAGAATGTAGCCAAGTCGGAGATCTTTCAACCACTTATGACAATCTTTTAAGTACAAAGGGTGACAATCCATTTGACCTTGTGTCTTATCGCCCACCAGAACATGATCTAGTTGTCCACCACATCCCTTGTCAGTACTCCAAATTGTTCAGCCTTCCCTACTCCTACTTATTGTTCCCTACTGTACTAATACAATACCCTCTTAATTCCTGTAAAATAACAAAAGTCAAGAATGTTGTCAGTACTTCTAGTTGCTCCCTAAGTTTCCTCAAATCTCCTCCAACCCGCTTCCAGCCTTCCAATCTTAAAAAAAATACTCCTTCACATCCTACCAGTGTATTAAAAATATATTTAACATAATCTGTAACAAGATTAGCTTTCCTTCTTAACAATAGTGTCTTTGCTTACTCTTCAAGGCTGGATGTCTGTTTTCCTGCATCATAGCTCTACCTTATCTATCATATCATAACTTATGCATAACAACCTCTGCCCCTCCCTATCCCTTATCCTCATAACTTGATCCTTTATAAGATAAGTCCTAGATTTCAGCTACACAGAACACTGCAATATTGGTATTATAAATACCACAAATAATTTACACACCCTGTAACACTTAACAGCTGCAGCAATCTTTGGCAAGGCACAGTGTAAATAATTCTGCTACATAATATCAAGTTCCTATAACTGGTCTCAGAGCAAGCAACGAGAGGTAAGACAGAATGCAGTTATGGTACAAAATGTCACTCACAACAAAATTAAAAAGCATATATTTATAAAGACTTGATAAGAGCAAAAGAAGAAAAAAGGAATATGATAGCAAAAGGGATGAAAAGAAGGTGTGGATGTATTACATCTTTTTGAAAACAAAATCAGACACTAGGAGAGTCCAAACACACACACACACACACACACACTTAAAACATTTACTAGAAAGACAACTTTATCCGAAATGAGCAAATAAGCAAAATGGGATATACATATTTAGCAAAACAGTTGTAACAGATAGCAATACACAGACTTATCCCAGCATTTACTATGGATGACAAAGATGCCTCACCCCAAATATACTGCAACACCCCCATGCAACTTATAGCCCAAATCCTATCTCAAACAATAAATCTAACCATATTTTAAATGTAATCCTAACTGTAAAGCTAGCCCTACCACCAACTCTAAATGTAGCTTCAGTCCTAAACCCATCCTAATCCCTTAATGTAACCTAAAGTAGATGACTTATACAAGTGCTACCACATTTCACCAAATGGCATGTCATTCACTGTAACATTTGCAAGAACAAATATAACCAAAAAGACTCAGCCAAACTGCTTTTAATCAAACGGATAAGGAAGGTGTAGTCTGATCCCTAATGGTGACGTAAGATATCTGAAATTATATTTTATGAGCTTCAGAACTTACATCTTCCTAATTGCTCTTCTCTAAACCTAGCGTACTCCAACCTCAACAGAACTGATTCTTCAAGGCATCTACAATGCATACTGATGGAAATGATACCAAAAGGTACCTTCAGTCAAGAAGGCCTTATTCCACTGCTGTAGAAACTGCATATAAAAACAAATAAAGAAATGCTAAACTAAAGCCTGTAATATTGCATTGAAACCTCTACAGATAAACCTTCAGCTACAGGACATGGACCCCACAGCTCTCACATAAAACTTCATATCTTAAAAAGAAACATTTATGTTCACTAAACTTTGTGTTGCTTTGAGTCTATGGGATAAGAATGGAACTTTTTGGGTAGGAGGAACTCTGTTGATATTAGAGCAGAAAGTGAAAGAGATTTAACTGCAGTCAGTGGTTACAGAAATTTAAACTTGGATTTTGGTAACAGGAGCTGGGTGAGACATACGTCTTCTTTTTTTTGTTTAATTTTCTGTATAAGAGAAATTATGGAGCAAGCAACAAACTGTTAATAAGTCACTTTAAAAAAAATCTATGACGAATAATGTGCAGAAGGAAAACTGCATGGACAGGGAAATAGATTAATTGAGGTCTAAATATTCTGGGCCATGTAATGTTTTCCTGAAGCTCTCACCATCTTTACATGTATTTTCAGACTGTCCTTAATAACTCTTTTTGTGATTTTATAACATTAGATGCTACATTCTCTTGTTTGAGTCCAATTTCAGGAGAGGACAGATGTCTGGAGCTCTGATTTGACTTTCTCCTGATACATACAATATAATGCTACTGCATTCCATTCTCTGCATGCAGTTGTTATTTTTTTGATGGGGATAGTGATGTTAAATTAAGTGCTATTATATACTAATATTTAACAAAATAAGCATTTGAGTAGTAGTGAGGAATGATTATTGAAATAAGAAGCACAAAAGTCTGATTTTACCACCAAGAGGACTACTTGGCTAAACATTTAGTGAAGAAAAGGGTACTATTGTTCTGTAGTGCTAAGGTTTTGGCCCAGGATAATGGTGTTGGTTGTGTCTGAGGGAGATGCACAGGAATGATCAGTGAAGTTCTGCTGGCTGCAGTATAAAAGGTAAAGAACAGAATATTGACTGTCAGTAAGGTGATGAGGTGGGAGGCTGACACCACTAGTAGAACACCTGCTGACCACAGTGGACTCAGAGTTATCAGGACACCAGAACTACTCTACTCTGCTAACTGTAGTAATACATTCCCTGTCAGGAATGCCAGCAGCCTAACCCCTCAACTCTTTTCCCTTGTCCTCCATACCTCACTCAGCTCTCTGTTCTGTTGCTCTCCCCTTCCACCTATCTTATCAGCCTAGTATGCCCTGGTGAGCCTTTGCATTGTGCATAGTCCACTACAGGGCACCCCTTTTTCCTTTGAATTGAGACTAAATTCTACTTAAAACTCTCCATTGAATTAGAAATTTAAAACTACAAATTTAAAATAAAACTAACAAACTTATTTTAAAAACTGACTCCTTCTGCTTCACAGCTCACACATCTCTGTCCCTCTCTTTTCACCTAATACCTTAGCCCACTCTTCCAACCTTAGCTAGGCCATCTCCACTTACCCTTCTATTACTTACACTTTACAAACACTGCTCTACTGATAGTCTCTCGTACCTCTTCTGCTCTCTGGGCATACCCGCTCCATTCGCCCTGCGGGCTCACTCCGCTCCCCTACCCTGCCCCCAATTCCCACTTGCCCCCAGTACATCTACATTTATTCCTCCTAATACCACACCCACTGCCACACTACTCCAATCAGTATCCCACTTCCAAAACACACCCTCTTTTTTCCCCGCCAAAACCAACTTATACTCAACTCCCCATCATTATCTTACATAACCAGTCCCATTATATTCCCACACCCAAACCTCATCCCCTCCAATCTAATACAACTCCCCATACACTACTACCTAGATAACATCTAGTTCCTATATACATACTATCTCCTACATACCTTACTTCTCTAAGTTTAATACTACTACTCTATTAAACTCTTTCCCATCATGCTCTCTAAACACTCCTTCCTCTTCCTTTCACTATTACTACTCCTTACCTTATCCTCTTTCTACCATCTTTCCCAGCCCACAATTTCCATCCACTTCCAACCCTTTCACACAACTAATCCTCACAACTCACCTTTCTCACACTCATACCCTCTTATCTCCCCCCATTTATACCCCTCCGATAACCTCCTTCTTTTTCGACACAAACTTATCTACTACCACGCTAACTCTATCACCATAACTACTAGCAAAACCCTCCAATTCACAAAAGAACCCAATCTCATCTCCTTGCTAACTACTCACCTAAACTATTCCATACTACATCTGATTAGAACTCTCATATCTGGAGACATTCATCCTAATCCAGGCCCCACCACTACAACCACCATAAATAAATCCCTATTATTCACTTCCTTAAACTCCCAAAGTGTAGTAAACAAAGTCCCAAACCTTCATGCTTGGCTCACACACAATAAACCTAACATCCTCACTATTTCTGAAACCTGGCTAAAACCACACATTAAAGACTCTGAAATAGTCCCTCCAAACTACTCCATCATAAGAAAAGACAGAGCTCACAAAAAAGGTGGAGGAGTAGCCCTTCTATATTCTTCCTCCCTAGTAGTTTCTCCCTACAACAAACCTATCCCACACTTTAACAACGCCGAACTTCTCCTTACCCTACTACAAATCAATAATTATAAACGCATATGTATAGATTCCCTTTATATCCCCCCAGGGGATAATATCTGCACTCTCGAACTTATCCTTTCCTGGCTATCCAGTAACATTAGTAACGAAACCATAATCCTAGGAGATGTAACCATTAACTGGGCCCTTATCCAGTCTCCTACAAACCCCATTAACATCAACCTCTACAATTTCTCACAACTCATCACTTTGGTAACTCACCCAGCCAAAAACCCCTCCAATGGGAGTATATTGGATTGGATTCTAGTCTCCCATCCTCACTATTTCACCAACAGTGGCACTCTTCCCGACCCACTTGGTGACCACATACCCACCTTTACCCACCGGCTTCCCACTATCCTTCAATGAACCCATAACTATATTACTATCCGTGACCAAAAAAACTTCAACCCAATAACCTTTTCTAACTCACTACAAGCAGTTAATTGGAATTGTTTAAAAACACTACCTCTAGACAATGCAGTCTCATACTTCAACTCAACATTCTTGAAATTACTAGACTCCCAAGCTCCCTTATGGACAAAGAGAATAAAAACTAAATCAGCCCCATGGCTCTCCAAAAGTACTCTTGCTACCATGAGACAGAGAGACAAAGTCTGGGCACGCTACCAAAAACATAAGACAACTCCACTCCTTAACGAATATAAAATGCTCCGAAATAAAGTAAAAAAACTCATTACTTATGATCGTCAAAACTATTTCTCTATGCTCCAAAACCATAACAAAAACAACCCTCAAAAATTCTGGAAAGGGATCTCTACTCTCCTCCACCCCAGCAAACCAGATACTCCTACCCCAGACACAAATTCTACAGAACTTGATTTAGCCACCCAATTTAATTCTTTCTTTATTGACTCTATTTCTAAATTGACCTCCTCGTTCTCCAACTCCTCCCTATCATCCAATACCCCCTCACCCACCCCCACTGTCTCTACTTCTTCACCCTACTCCCCACCCACTAACTCCACTACCCCCTCTTCTACATAAATTCTATCCTCATCACCACCACCCCATAATTCCCCCCCCTGACTGCACTCACTTCTCTCTAAACTCCATACCTACATCTACTATTAAGAAACTCCTTCAGAAATTGAAACCATGTACCAATGCTCCTGACAATATCCCTTCTTACTTTCTCAGTATAGCTGCTGAAACTCTTGCCTACCCCATTAGCATCTTAATTAACCGCTCCCTACATGAATGCACAGTTCCCCAAATTTGGAAACAAGCCTTTATTATACCACTACACAAAGGTGGCAACAATAATAACATTACTAATTTCCGTCCCATAGCCATCCTATCCCCCATTTCAAAAATCCGTGAAAAATGTGTGCAACTTCAACTCCTACCCCACCTCCTAGACAACAATCTTATAACTCCCACACAGCACAGTTTCAGACCTAATCATAGCACTATGACTGCCCTCCTCTCCTTCCTTGAAATTGTAAATAAAGCCCGTGACTCGGGACAAATTGTTTCCACCTTACTCCTTGACCTTTCCAAAGCCTTTGATACTATCTCACACAGCCTGCTCTTAACTAAACTCTCCAAACTCTACCTATCCTCCTCCTCTTTGGACTGGTTCTCTAGTTATCTATCTAACAGATATCAAGCTGTAAAATGGAAAAAAGCCACTTCCTCTTTCCTTAGTACCCCTACAGGAGTTCCTCAAAGCTCCATACTGGGTCCTCTTCTCTTCAATATTTTTATTAACGACTTCCACAAATCAATCCCTTTCTCTAGCATCATCCAATATGCAGATGATTCAACTATCATCTGCTCTGCCTCTTCTATCACTACACTACAAAAACTTACTCAAGATGCCTTCTCTTCCACAGAGCAATGGATGCTAAGCAATCATCTAGCTCTCAATGCTACCAAGACCAAACTAATGCTATTCACTCCTTCCAAAGTCACTCCTCCTGACATGAATACATTTTTAATTACTAGTCAAAACAACTCACCTCTCGAAATAGTATCAGAGATCAAACTACTTGGGGGTCCAAATCGACAACCAACTTAAATTTAACTCCCACCTGCAAACAAACATAAAAAAAAGCATCAAAAACTTGGCATGCTTTATAGACAGAATGCCTACCTCACATCTACCACTAAAATCACTCTCTCTACTTCCTTCCTTATCCCCTCCCTTCTCTATGGCGCCCCACTACTAACTAATCTTCAGTCCTTGTTAAAAAAACAGCTTACCTCCTGCTATAACAAAATTGCAAAATTTGCCACCAGCCATAGGTCTTCCGCTCACCACTGTCTCTCCCTCCATAAACTAAAATGGCTAGAACTTCCCAATCAACTAACTTACACTCAACTAACTCTAGCCCATAAGCTTATTCTAAACCCCTCCCTCTGTCCCTCCCTTTCCTCTGCCTTTAAAATGCACCTACCTAACAGAGTTCTAAGGTCTAATAATCAAAATCTGCTAGAAGTGCATAAACCTACTCATCCCCCAGGCAAAAACCTTCTTTCCTTCAGCCTCGCTCGCCTCTGGAACTCCCTACCACCAAGCATCCGCACCACCTCTAACCACTCTACCTTCAAAAAGTCTCTTTTCTTACACCTAGCATCACAGTGGGAATGCTCTTGCTCCCACCCCACATAACTAACTCTACTTAATGTCCTTCAGTATCATATCCTACTTTATTTAGCTACTATGCTTGTTCTCTAATCTGTATTAATGTTTTAATTTGTTCTATTACTAGCATGTTTCTTCTCATTGTATTAACTGTTATGACTGCTATTCTATATCTGATTAGTTTTACTTTTATTCTGCCTACATTGTATTAACAACTCTCTGTACCTAGATTGTCACTGTCAAATGTTGAATGTACATTTTGATTTCTTTTTGGAGCTTTTCTCCCCAGGACTCAATTGAAAACGGGTTCTTTATGGCCCAATGGACTATCCTGGTAAACCAACTGCAATAAATAAATAAATAAATAAATATCCATGATCATGTTTAGGATGATGTGTTTTTGTCTGTGTTATGGCTCTCAAATTTCCTGTAAACTGACACCTTGGGAAACATCACCCCAAGCAAAGTATGAAGTATCAGTGACCCCTATATGAGATGTGCTGGGAGGAGAGAAGGGGACTCCTATGTTAAAAAAGCTTGTTTGGTCCACCAGATGAGTTCTTTAAAAAGCTGAGAACTGGAACTGAGTGAGATAGAGGATGACAGTGTTGAAACTAAACTTGAGAAACCACATCTTCTCATGTGAAGTCTGGCATGAGAAACTGGAAGAGGCCATGAAACCTACAGGTCTTAAAAATCTGCTTGCAGACGTCATCTTCTTCAGAGATATATTAACAAAGTAGAGATGATATATTTGCATCTTTTCAGGGGGAAGAAAGGTAGTCATCAAGGAAGTATCTAGAAGACATCCAAGAAAACTAGTTTGTAAGTTGGATACAAGGATGACTTTTACAGGTTAAAGGTGAATCCAAGGTGGTAGAAAAAATTTGGGTCTATATTATAACATCGAAATCTACAAAGATCGAATGTTATAATTTCAACCCCGTAATGTTGAACGCTGAAAACAGCGAAGGTGCAGGACACCAAATTCTTTCCCAGGGAAAGAATTTGGTGGGGCGTTGCTGTGGATTCACTGTTTTCAGCATACGATATGTTGGAACGTTACGGGTTGGGTTCAGGTAAGTGCGCGATTGTGTGTAGGTTAGGGTTAGGGGGCGGGTTAGGTGAGTTAGGATTAGGGAGCGGGTCAGGTAAGTGTGTGGTTGTGTGGACGTTAGGGCACGGGTCAAGTAAGTGTGCGACTGTGTGTAGGTTAGGGTTAGGGGGCGGGTTAGGTGAGTTAGGGTTAGGGTGCAGGTCAGGTAAGTGTGCAGTTGTGTGTAGGTTGGGGGCGGGTAAGGTGAGTTAGGGTTAGGGCATGGGTGAGGTGAATGTGCGATAGTGACAGACCTTAGGGTTAGAGTTGGGTTAAGGTAAGTGGATAGCTAGTAGTGTATGTAAAGTTTAGTTTAGGTTTAGGTGGAGGATTTTAAGTGTATGTGTGTGGATTGCTGTTTTTTTGTGTGTGTTTGTGTTGTATGTATGTTTCTCAGAATAGCATATTTTTCCCTGGGAAAAAATTTGCTATTCTGACTGTTTGATGTTTTCGGATTTCGGTGTTTAGGGTTCGATATTATAACTTTCGATCTTTGTAGAATTCGATGTTATAATATAGACCCAAAAAATTCACTGTGCCAACAAGGATGTTAAAACTTCCTGAATGGTTGTGGCTGAGATCAGGCAATCATCCAGATAAAGAAAATGTGTATGCCCTGAAGTATGCAATAAGCTATTACTGCAGAAAGACATAATGTAAAAAAATCTTGGATCAGCAGATAGTCCAAAGAATGAAGAAGTAAACTGATAAGTCAATCCGAAAACAAATCTTAAAAAAGATCTGAGTTTCTTGGGAATGGTAATAAGAAGAGTGACCAAGATGGACTGAGGGAAAAAATGAAGGAATACAGACTGTGAAGTGTTATCATTTGAATTTTGGAATCAGCATAAAACTGTTTAGCCTGCAAAGACTTCCAGGTGCCCACTTTCCTGGGTATCAAAAACCATCTTGAGTAAAACCTCTTTCCCAATTGATCTGCAGCCATTGCCTCTATGAACCCCTGAAACAGCAAGTCTGTAATAAATGGAGGAATCAGATGAAGTTGATCTTTTGGAGTCTGAAGGACCCCCCCCCCCCCCGGGGGAACAGGAAAGATGCCCACTAAAGTATCTAACCATGTTCTGTGATATCTAGCACCCAAGAGTTTGTGGTTATGGTTTGCTATGCAGGAAGGCAAACAGAAAGGTTTCTTGTAATTTTCTGAGAAAACCATAGTGGATTGGGAGGGGTTATGTGGCAAGGGTTCTCAGCAGCTTTTTTTGTGTGTGTGTTGGATCCCTGAGATTCATTAGGTTTCCATTTGGTGTTTCCTTGCAATTTTCTTTCAAACTATTCTTTCCCAGACTTCTAATGACCCAATTTAGGAGGTTTACAAAAACAGTCATGGCTTATTAGATCACTTCTCTGAAACCTAGGAACTGGAGATAAGAAAAGCTGTTTAACTGGCTGCATGAGTTTCCCTCTTTTTCCTAAATATTTGGAAATATTAGCAGAAGCATTTCTTAATAGCAAGTCCTTGTCTACAGGGGAATTCAATAGCTGAGCTTTACCATCTGCAGGAAAGGGCTGCTACCTTAACTTATTACAGCACAGTGACACCTCCAGGTGTTTTTGGAGTTACAGCCTACAGACTCCTGTAGGGATCTAATATAGCCTGTTCACATTTGCATAAATAATTCCAAAACCATACTACATATGAGCTATTTACAGATTTCAAAGTAAAGTTTACAAAATGTGCAACACAGCTGCACTGATATTGACCTCTGTCTTCTGTTGCTAAAGAGATATTAACTGCAGCTCATATTCAATTTATTTATGCTGTCATCATTTTAATATTTTTTAAAATACCTCAACAGCAAAGTAACACAGGCAGAACTGCACATAATCATACGAAAGCTCAAAGCACAGATGGACAAATAAAATGCTGTTGGCAGTATGAATACAATATTTCATCACCCACTAAAGTTACAAGTTGTTTACAAAATACTGAAAAATTAATATTTACTGTGTTTATTATGACTTATAAAATCCACTTTAAGACCTAAAATCTAATGAACGTTACCACTGTAAACATTTGTTTTGCTGAAGAGTTTGCCATTTATATTTCTTTAGTAACCCTTATGATTCCAGAAATATGAACATTTGTTTGAAACATGAGAACATAACTTTGTTTTGGCAAAAAACTCAAGATGCAATCATTGGAAGCTAAAGTAGAAAGCTTTGGAGCTTCACAGGAATGAATGAGCTAACCAGGCATTTGCAGGCATAACAGTGCCAGTAACAGCTGCCCTAGAGGTAGCATCCATAGCATCATAACCATATTTGAAAGTGTGCTTAGCTACTCGAGAGGCAGAATGAAACATGTGCATTAAATTAGATTTCACGTCAGGATTAGGAAGATTTGCCCTATATTGCTCAGAATAGAAAAATGGATCTTGGTTACACTGACTTTTCATTTAATAACTCTAAAAGCTTAGGCAGAGATGTATACACTTTTTTTTTTCTATACCTGTCAACAGCTCTGCTCTCCTTCACAATGGGAGTGGGATTCGGGAAGGAAAAGTTCCAGTGTCTTTCTGTAGATCAAAGAAATGGCATCAGGAAAAGCATTGGGATTTTTATTAAGATACTTATGAGTATCTGCAACTCTGCAAGACCTGTCATGCTTCTTAACAGCCAGAGGCTAGGAATCAGGGAACAATGAAGCAGCTGAGAAGGCATCTTCAAGTGCCACCAAAACTGGAGGGATAGCAACAGACCTAGGAGTGTCCACATTCAGACGCTCACAGTATCTTTTCGGGGAGTCATAAACGTCTTTAGAGAAGTTACTGCTTTTACAAATACTATTTCAAAAAGAAATTTCCTCATCAGGGGAGTCTGAGGATAAATTGCCATTTGCCCCATATTCAAACCCAGAGAGGGGAGTAATTTGAGAGGTATAATCTTCACCTTCTTGTCAAACTCAGAAAATTCCTTTTCCTCAGAAGAAGACAGATCTGTTTTCCTCTTTAAAGGAGTACAGTACAAGTTGAGGCAGAGGAAAAAGGCTGTAAAGAGAAAGACTAAACTGCTTTAAAAATACCTTGCGTAAAATTGAACCAGTAGGCTCTTTGATTGGTAGGGTTAGAATGTGAAGAAATAAGCTTGGTCTTGAAAATGTTTTCTAAGAGTATCCAGACATATGTTCTTCAGTGTAGAACCCATAATCTAGACATTTATGTCTTCTTGAACTAAAAGTTGATGGATACTTCTCTTACCCTCAGATAATATCAATCTACATTCTCCCTTCCTGGCTATCTCAGTTCATTGTTAGGTCTTATCAGATGTGCGGGTAGCTATAGCCATAATGGACTACAAAGGGGATGCATTACAGAACCCAAGAGAAATAGCTGGATGGCTCAGAGGGTGCAAAGGTGAGTTATCATCTAATGCCTCTCTTGGAGATTCTATTTTCTTTTTCAACTGAGTAGGGAGGTCTGCAGAATAAGGTGATAATGCTATATCTGTGTAATCCAAGTTCTGACGATATTTATTCTCTACATAAGACCTGAAGAAATTAAATCTACTTTTAATAGTCTTGGGGTGTATTGTTAACAGATACTACATTGTTTGGCCCCCTTAGCAAAACAAACACTCTAGTGGAAGTCATTTTATGGGATCTGATGCTCAGTCATATTTTCCTTTTCTCATGACAGACATAAGAGTCTTTCACAGAAAAAGTTATGCAATAGAGGAAGGGTCCCCAGTGGGGTAGTTATCTGTCTGAGATCTTTGCTCTGAAGACCAGTACTGATGACTAGATGCAATGCTAACAAAAGTCTGCATATGCAGACTAGCACCAAGAAATTCTAAGTTTTGGCTGTGTCCTTATGTCCCTTTCATACTGGCACATCCACTCACGCTAAGGGTGGAACATACGGTGACTGAGGAAGGAGCATGCATTTTGTAGACTCGCTGGACATACAGGTCTCATGGTGGGTAAGTCCCACCTGTGAGAAATATAACAGTGATCACTTGAAGAACATCTATTACTCTAATGCACTGTAATTTTATTATAAGATCAACCACAAAATCCCCCAGCCCTAATTACAATTACATTCACTGCTCTTATTTCATTACTTATAATTAATTTTCCAAGTCCACAGCATTTTCCCTCCTAACTGACTACAGTACTCCTCCAGACCATAACAGCTGAAACCTCTGTTAAGAATCTAACATCTAGTAAACATATTACATTATGTTTAATCTACTTTCACCAATCTAATACCATATACTCTTAAAACCATTAACATTAAGTGATAATAAGCTTATACTATCCCTTTCCTTTTGGTCTGCTTTCTTAACACATCTCTATTTTTTTCTTTTTCTAACCCTGTTCCAAATAATCACCTCTCCCACCTCCTCAGTCACATGTTCTATACACCTTTCACCATCTACTTCAAGACATCTGAATCTATTTATCACAGAAAATATGATTATGTTCTGTCAGTTTCATAAAAGATTAATTTCATCCAAAGATTATGACTGCCAATGCCTGTTTGTTTAACATTGCTATTAACAACATTACAACATACACACTCATTTGCTTCTTTTTCATTTTCATCTCCAATTTACTCTTTTAAAGCCATTTCTTCATTACTATACACCAGTATAGAAATTAGAGATGACACTCCTGGTTACTTTTCCTGCATATAAATTTTATTTTTTTTTCCACCGCACCTACACACTAAGGTATCTTTTTGGAGAGTCACTAATTAAATGTCTATTGCCTCCACTGAAAGATCAGCATTGTGTTTAACTCCAATATCTGATGGCTCCCTCTGAATCCAGGACTGGAGTCATAGAGTGTCAGGGTTGGATATGGTGCAGATTTTGTTACTGCTAATGCTGATGTCAGCAAAGTTACATTTCTAGCGTTTGGGGTCAATGCTCTAGACATCAGAGCCAGAGTCAACAGGTACTGTGGTCTCGTTGCCAGAGGCTGAGTGGCTGGTGTGAGGACTGAAACAGATTAAGTCTGCACTGGCCCTGACCTGTTTCATCCTTGGGAAACAGGTGCCACTGCCCTCAAGTTTTATGCGTGCATCATCATTAATACTGATGCTAGAGTTACAGACTGTTTTGCAGTTACTGTCCTTACTGTCTGTTCCGTCAATGACATCAGCCTTGACAGGAGATTTTTCTTAGGCTAGCCTTTAGCAATCCACCTTTACATTGCAAAAGGACAGAGGGGGCTGGAGGCCTTTTGTTGATCAAGCCCTGTAATCTGCACAAGTACAGGCTTTCTCAACATCCACAGACAATTCACCTCTGAGGGCTGGTAGGAAGCATAAATGTAAGAGGTGGCACTTGACTACCCCCGAGAGTCCCCCACCTCTAATTCTGATAATAAAGACTGTTCTGATTCCCTACCATCTCCCCAAATGACATTATTCTCCTCAAGAGTCCCCTACCTCCAGTGCTGAAAATGGTGTAACTGGTTGTTAGATCTGCAAGGAAAAAATGATGTTGCGGCACCTACCCTGTGGAGACAAGACAAGATCTTCTACTCCTCCATAGACTAGACCTGATGAATAAAGATTCCCAAGCCAGTTTCCACTATTGCTGAGACAACCCCTAGTAAGGCTCCAAAACCACACAGTCCTGTTCTTCTTCCACTGGATAAGTTTTCTGGGGCTATGAGCAGGCATGTGATGTCTGTTTATAACTCCTTCACATTTTCCTTGAGCTTGTTAAAAAAGAAGTTATGTACTCACCATAACGTTCCATCTGAGTAGTTATATTTAATTTTCTGAAACCTGTGGGTATTCAGATCCATATTTGATCCGAGACGACAACATTTTTCAAGCATCTGCTCCAAGCTCCTCCCCTTACCCATAATCTCTCACATCTCCTGCCTTCCCTCAGATCCAGTTTGCCACTATTCAAACTATTAGCAATTTAATAACAACACAAACCTAGAACAGGTTCGGGGGAAGGAGGGCGGGACGATTGCAGAAAATGAAGTATAACTACTCAAATGTAACATTATGGTGAGTACATAACTTCTTTATCTGAAGTAGTTAACTTCATTTATCTGCAACCTGTGGGATAGAGTCTCCAGCTACAAAAACTCCTGGGAGGCCCTCATGGAAGGATATTCCTCAGCACCGCAGAACCAAAGGATGCTCTCCCTCTAGAGATCAAATCCAACTTATAATGAGAAATAAATGTATGTGACCTTGCCCAGGTCGCTGCTGCACAGATATCATCCAGAGAAACCCTAGACCAAAAGGCAGCAGAAGTTGCCATAGATCTGGTAGAATGAGCTTTAATAGAACCAGGTGGGGACAGACCTTTATCCTTATAGACATGCAGTATACGTTGTGTAATCCATCTAGCCAAGGAGACCTTGGAAATGGCCTTGCCCAAAAAGGGTCTGGAAAAGGACACGAATAACTGGTCAGACTTACAGAATTGTTTAGTCCTGTGTAAATAGAAACAAAGCTGTCTATGAACATTTATCAAATCCAGCTTATATTCACCCTTGTTCTGGAAATTTGGAAAGAACACAGGCAAATTAATCATCTGGTTAATATTTGATTCAGAAGCAACTTTCGGTAAGAAAGAAGTGTTTGTGCGGAGCGAAACCCTGTCTTTATGTAAGATCAAGTAAGGGGGCATGGCAGACAAAGCTTGGATCTCAGAAACCCTTCTGGCCGAGGTAATGGCCACTAGAAAAGCTGTCTTCCAAGACAGGAATTTCAAATCTACTGACGCTGCTGGTTTGAATGGGGTGCCACCAATGCCTGTAGAACTAGGGTAAGGTCCCAAGAAGGGACGGAATCCTTAACTGGGGGATGTAAAAGAAAAGTACCTTTCAGAAAAGCTTTACACAATCTCAAAGAGGCCAGAGCATTCAGATTTTCGCTGACATGAAAATTAGATATGGCTGTCAGCTGTACTTTCACCATAGAGGAAATTGCCCCTTGTTGGAAAGTATAGAACAAAAACTCCAACACTGCAGGAACCGGGGCTGTAAATGGATCTAGGTTTCCCTAAGAAGCCCAAATAGAGACGGGTTTCCATTTGCTGTGATAAACCTTCCAAGTGGAAGCTTTGTGGGATGCCACCAAAATATTCTTTACTGAAGATGACAGACCGGGAGTCCTAGCAATTAAGGGAACTGGAGCAACCAAGCCGTCAGCTTGAGGCTGTCCAGATGGGACGGACTGATGCCCAAGGGATGAGAGGTGAGATCTGGGCAGGGATCCAGAATCTGTGGAGGAGTTAGAGCATGAGACCAGAGGAAGGGGAACCACACCTGAGGAGGCCAGAACGGGGCAATGAGGATCACTTTGCACTCCAGTCGGCAAGCTTTCTGAAGAAACTTCGGAATGAGAGGTAACGGGGGATAAGCATAAAGGAACGCGTGAGGCCAAGCATGGACAAGAGCAACTCTGGGGGAGTCCCCTGGTGAGGGGATCAGAGTGAAGAACTCACTGCACTTCGAATTGTAAAGAGATGCGAAGAGATCGCAGCAAGGGTGACCCCACGCAAGGAAGATGTCCTCCACTACTGACTGTTTCAGTGACCACTCATATGGCATTAGAATAGCCAGACTCAGTCTGTCCACTAAAATGTTGGAGCGTCCCGGGATGTGCGTTGAAATTCACTCCCACACTCTCATGGCCTTGCGGCAGAGAGAGTAAGATCTGGTTCCTCCT